>NC_045595.1:30179304-30486804 GCF_009762305.2 Zalophus californianus | reverse complement strand
TCATGGGCCACTTCTTGATTAAAAAAAAAAAAATTAAAATTATATTTTATAATTGCATTGGTAAAAATTTAATATAAACCAGGCCAGAATATGTTCATGTTTATCTTCTGGTTTTAAAAGAAATGAAAACATTTTTGTACACGCTTAAAAGTCCTGTGGGCCCTAGGCACTGTGTATATCCTAATAGGTAAGTTGGTTTTATGAGTATGGTCTGACTCCCATGTGTTGAAAAAGCTAAAATATCAAAACAGTTTTTTAAAAAGATGGTTTTGCCTTTAAAATATATGATGTTTACCAGTTGAGCGGCTTGTACTTCCTCAGCTAGGGTGACAAATGGACTTAGTACCTCATCATCAAGAGTAATTATTTAAAATAGAAAGCTTCCAGAAGGTCTGAGTATATCGTACCAGTATATTACTCACATCATGAATTTCCAAGTGGATTTGAGGGAGCTAGCTGAGACTCAGCTTGGGCCCACTCAAAGTGGGCCTGTATTTTCTCTAGATCAGGGGTTGTAGGAGTGAGGTGCTCTAGATCTTCATTTCCTACCTAACCTTTCCATTATTCATTCAACAAATACTTGTTGAATGAAGTGCCTACTTTGCAGTCTTTACAAATTTTCCTCAGTGTCACTTGGGAGCATTTTTAAAAATCACATTCCCAGGCCTGAAACCTAGAGATTCTGATTCTGCATTTTCAGGACAGGGCTCAGGAATCTGCATTTTAGGCAAGAGCTCCCTTCCTGGTAGTTTTATTGCCCTTCGTTTAAGAACCATTAATGAAACTCAGCTGTGCTCTTGATTTCC
Organism: Zalophus californianus; assembly: GCF_009762305.2. Classification (NCBI taxonomy): domain Eukaryota; kingdom Metazoa; phylum Chordata; class Mammalia; order Carnivora; family Otariidae; genus Zalophus; species Zalophus californianus. The sequence goes on along the minus strand of NC_045595.1, from coordinate 30,485,998 downwards.
CTGGGCTAATTCTGCCCCTAAGGTAGGTTAAATTAAGACACTATAGTATATTGGCCGAGTTGTGCCTGACTCGGAATCAGACAGACCAAGGTAAATCTTAATATGACCTTCACTAGCTTTGTGGCCTTAGGGAGTTAGTTAACCTCCTCACACATGAGCTTGGGATGAAATTTTTATAAGGATTCAATGTGTACAAAGCCCAGAGCAACATGGGGCACTTTATAAATGGTAGCAGTTATAATAGTCTACCAGAAGAGGCAAAAAGTCCACAGACAGTATCAGAACAGTGCCATAAATGGTTAACATAAGAACTACAAGATTTTGAGGCTTCTTTCTGCCTTCATGGCTACCCTCTAGTTGAAGGCAGCAGCACCTCTTACCTGAATGACCACAGTGTCTACCCAACTGGTGACCCTGCCTCCTCTCTTGCCCCACAATAACATGCCCACCGCACACCAACTAGTGCAGGCTTTTTAAAATATAAATTGGATCAGGTCACTCTCCTGTTTAAGACATTCCAGTAGCATCCCAACATCTTTAGAGTGACATCCCAACTCTTTCACTAAGGCTTGAGGCAGTGCATGAACCACTCTTGCTCATAACTGTTTTCTTCGCATGCTCACTCACTGGGCTTCTTTCTGTTTCCCCAGCACACCAAATTGGTTCTGGGCCTTTGCATTTGCTCCTCCCTCAGTTTAGAATGCTCTTTGCCAAGACCTTTGCATTAATGCCACAGCTTAAATGTCAACTTTTCTAAGATGTCTTCCAAGACCACCCCATCAAATGTTCTTTCTTGCCTTACATCTCACAGAGTCACTATCCCATCCCTTGTTCTATTTTTATCATAGTTTTTACCACTGTTTTCCATTCCTTCTTCATCTGTTTTTACCTGTTTATTACCTGTCTCATGCTCCACTCCTATCCTTCACCAGAATGTTAGCCTTGTGAAGGTGGTGACTCATCTTTTGCCTTATTTGCTAATATTTCCATAAAACAATGGCATGAAAAATTCTTGGCACATATTGGGTGCTCAGGAATTGCCTACTGAATTAATAAATGGATGATGGCAGTTTATTCTAATTGGTAGATAGGGTCTTGGTATCAACCATGATAGCTCACCCAGAACTTTCTGGATGTTTTAGTAAGTAGGAATCTGTTTATCATTTCATAATATAATACAGATATTGCATTCAAAGATATTTCTCACATCCTATTTTCTTCTCAGCCAATTTTAATTCAGAACACTGATTGCCAACCCAAAGGTAGAAGTTTTCTTTGATGGGTCAATAAATATTTTGAAATGACCAGATAAATCTCAATATGAAATTAAATTAAATTTTTCTTTTTATTTAAAATACTACTGCATCCCACATGGTGCTTTTAGAATGGGGTGAGCAGATGGTATTCCCAACCTCAAGAATATGGGTTGTCAAATCACCTGCCTGGGTTATAAGTAACGTTCAAAATCACAGAGCTAGTTAAGTGTTCCTAAACCTGTTAGTCACAGAATGATTCCAGAGATTAATTTTTCTTCTTCTTAAAAACAGCAGCATTATTGGAATGAATGCATTGTTATGCCATTTCTCATCTCAGTGTTTTTGAACTTGTTAAATAGGGTTAAGTGGCAGGATTATGTTTTCCCCTGAAAAGGAATTATTTAGATTCATAATCTCAACATGTTTTCCACAATCAGAAAAAAACATACAGTTACTCTTGTTGACCTAAATAAAGAGGTAAACTGAGGCAAGTTCAAACTTGTCAAAAAGATGAGCTTATTCGGGAATAGGAGAGGAATTGCAATTCCAGACATGCAAACTATAGTAAGCTACAGGTGAGTCTGTTGAAGGTTTGGAGTAGGCTCTATTTACATCAGTCTCTCAGTCCTTAAGTTTTGTTTTCCTAAGGACACATGCATGAAATTTTCCGTTTTATGTGCTCTGTTTCCATTTTATATTGAAATTCATCACATTTCCTCCTTTTGATCAAGATCTTTTTCGGAAAACACTTCTGATCAATTATGTCATTCATATGTTGTTTGCTAATTTTTTTAAGTGTAATTGGATTGCAGGTAGATTGTATTCTATGTCCCATGGAGCTTAGAGGGTAGTCCTCAGGTGTCTTTTCCCATTAAGCTGAGGAGGACTATCATCAGGTGTCTTGTCCCATGGAGGAGGGAAATGATAATAGAGTTTCACTCGCCTCATTTGAACAACAAGAGGATTGCAAAATGAGAAATCTCAGCCATGTCCCTCTGAAGTACACGGTTTAGTTTCCACTGTCAGTTGGATTCCAGGAAAAGCCTTTGAAAGGAGAAGAATTTTATTTTGTACATACGTTTGGGAATAAGGCATTTGTTTACTAATACCAAACAGTAGAAATTTAATTAAAAAGATTAAACTGAGGATCAAAAGCCCAATGATGACTATTGATTAAAATGCACTTTTCAACCAGCTTCCTCACTTGCCTATATTTAGTAGATCAAAAATGCCCCAAGTTCTAGGAGCTTGGCCAGCTTCTGCTAGCAAGTTGATATTGTCCTTCATTATTTTTAGTTCTTGTGTTATTTTCCCTGACTTACTGACATAAAAACGAAGTTCTTCTTCAAGTAGGGCACAGGTTCCTCTCGTGAGCAGTGAGAAGGTTAAGGGCTCTGCAGTTTTTGTAGCACTACTTCAGCAAGGCTGTCTATTTGAGTTTGTTGATATTCAAAAGCTCAGATAGAAGCATTGAAAGTGGTAGACATAACTATAGAAAGATTGTGAATTGCTTTTTCAAGGTCTGCTACTCCAACCCAAGCTAAAAAGGCTCTGGTGAAAACCTGCCCCAAACCCTTTCTATCTACTGTAGGGTTATATGTAGGCATCCATCCAAAATCATAACCTTCCCAGTTCTGGCACACCCTTTTAAGTAGATAAAGGACCCCAGATTAGGTATATAAGCAGTGGAGGGAAGAGTTTTTCTAATTTCATTGTCAGATGTGAGGCCAGTGATCCCAAAACATCCCTTCCAATTAAGGGGAAGTGTAGAGTTCGTGTTTCTTCCACATAAAAAGAAATACCCAATGTCTTCTAAGGCACAGTTGGTCTCTTTGCCCAGATATTTTTCCCTGGAATAAAAGAGGTGATCTCATGATCAGAAATATAATCATTATAATCATAATCTGATTTACTAGCATTGTGGGAATGATTATGTGAGTACCTTAAATTTCTGTAGATCTGAAGTTACAAGAGAGCTGATCTAGTGTAAATAAGATTTTGGTGGCGATATAGAGGATTTCTACTGCAAAAGTAAGTTGAATTAAGTTTCCACCATTCCCCAGATTTTTTGTTAATTCCCAATGAAGTACCATTGAGTTGGGAGGACATTAGCTTCCAGTTTTCCAGTATTATTAGTTTTCATTGCCCCACCATAAAGATATATTAATGGAGGCAATGATATAGTCTTCTAGATTCCAGCGGGGAGTGAATTCATGTTCACCTGGATTATATAAAATGGTATAGTTACAAATATTTAGTGGGAGCCGTCCTAGAGTTTTGCCATTCCCATCATTATGTTTTTGAAATATAACAAAGATTTTGGGTAAGAGTCCAGACCTGAGTGAGGGTCATCCCATTATCAATAAGGAGTATCCAAAGGAAAGCCATAATATTTGGTGCCAGTCTTCTGAAAGGGAGGACATGTGTGATTTCCAAGCTATCAAAGGAAAATCCTATATCCTTACCAGGTAGGTTTTGCCATCCTTCTAAAGAAGGTGGCCAGGCCAACAAGTCACATTCATCATGAATATTATTTGCTCATGCACAAATCCAACAATCAATAAATTTAGCAGAGGGGCACCTGGGTGGCTCAGTCATTAAGCGTCTGCCTTCAGCTCAGGTCATGGTCCCAGGGTCCTGGGATCGAGCCCCACATCAGGCTCCCTGCTCGGCAGGAAGCCTCTTTTCTCTCTCCCGCTCCCCCTCCTTGTGTTCCCTCTCTCTGTCTCTGTCAAATAAACAAAATCTTAAAAATAAATAAATTTAGCAGAATCAGAGAGTTATTAAGGGAGGGATAAAAGGATGTGTTAAAGCTAAAGTAAAGAATGGTAGGAAAACTAGGGAAAGAATAATTGAAAGCATGAATGACATGATTTAACTAAATATAGAGTGAGACAAGAAAGGAAAAAAAGGAAATTTATACAGGCCTGGTCCAGGTATCTTGTCTATTTTAGACTTCAGGTACTTCAGTCCCTAGAAATTTTCAGTTTCAGGTCACCATTGGGTATATAGGTCCATTCAGGTTTTGGGGATTTTGTTTAGATGTGGCGCCTGTATCCAGGAGTCTATTCCTTGAATGTGGCTGCACAGGACTTAGTTAAGGACACCAGGGAGGAGCCTTTCCAGCAAGGTTGAAGAAAGTCTTTTTGGAGATGTATTTTCCAATAGATGAACTCTTCAGGCTGCAGGGTGTGACGTTGGATGTCTTCATCTCCCGGGAGTGCACTAGGGAAAGATTGTTCTATCAAAGTGTGGTTATTTTTTATGGACTTGATCAGGCCCTTGCGAGCTTGAAGTGTATCCCCCTTTATTAGTTGTGGGACAAAAAAAAGTGAGGTCTAGGTGTATCAACCATCCTGTAATTATTACAAAAGGTAAAACTTCTATGTATCCCAATGGTAGTAGATCTAAGATTTAGAAGAACCAATGGTAATTCTTTTGGCCAGAGTACTTGGAGGATTTCAACTAATTTAGCTAAGTCTTTTTTTTTTTTTTAAAGACTTTATTCATTTGACAGAGAGAGCACAAGCAGAGGGAGAGAGAGGGAGAAGTAGGTTCCCTGCTGGGAAAGGAGCCCGATGTGGGACTCGATCCCAGGACCCTGGGATCATGACCTGGGCCGAAGGCAGTGGCCTAACCAACTGAGCCACCCAGGTGTCCCTAATTTAGCTAAGTCTTAATAAATCCATTTGTACATTTGACCAGTCCTAAAGACTGAGGATGCTAAGAACAGTGAAACTACAGAATTGGCCAAACAGAATAGCTTGTCGAGGTATTTGACCAGTAAAGTGGGTTCTCTGATCACTATGAACTTCAAGGGGTGTTCCGCAAGTAGGAATAGTCTTTTCTAATAGGACTTCAGCCACAGAAGAGGTAGTCACCTATCTACATGGGAAAGCTTCAGTGCAATGTGAAAACATGCAAACCATTACCAGAGCATACTTATATCCATGAGATGGGAGCAATTGTATGAAATCTATTTGCCAAACCTTGAGTGATTCATTGGGTAAATTAAAATCTTGGGGGCTGTATGAATAGGCTTCCCTGGATTACATTTAGGATAAGAGCAATCAAGAAAGGTACTTTCTGTGTGTGGCCTTGCCAATGTTTCCCCACCAATATTAATTTATGAATGTTACTTCATCAGTTGACCAATGATTTAATTCATGTATGGTGGTTAATAATGGAAATTTTAGATTTTCTGGTAGGGACAGTTTGTTATTTGGTCTGAATCAGAGTTTCTTTTCTTTGCGATACCAACAGCCTTTAGCTCTCCATCTTTGTTTTTCCTATTCAGAGCTTCTTTGTTCATGGGGGTATTGATAGATTCTGGGGAGAGGTTTCAAGGGATCAATTTGGATCTTAACTTTGGGTACTATGAATTCTGAATATGTCCCTGCGGGATTTTGCCCATAGAGCAGGGGATACGAAACCTAATAATGGGAATAAGTCTGAAATTTGATCTTCCCTGATTTGTAAAGTACTTGTGAAAGAAAAAGAGTTTGGATTTTCTTGGAGATTAAATTCGAGAGATTTAAGTTCAGGGGATTCTAACTCAAGAGTTATGTTCTCCCTTTCAAGAGAAGGAAATGGCAATACAATAATTTTCTAGGAAACCTTGTCCTAATAAGTGGTTGGGAGCTGATTCAATGAGGAGAAATGGAAGTTTATCTTGCAAATGTCCCAAGCAAAAGTGTATACATTTAGAAACAGGAACACACTGGTTTATTTAAGGCCCCCATTAATTAAATAAATACATTACTTCAAGGGGGGGGACTGTTTAATTGTAATGGGGTTGAGCACTGATGGAGTAGCTCTTGTGTTGTTAATATTATAAGAGGTTCATCCCCAATCTGGAGAGTAGTTTCCTCTAGTCTCTTTGATGGTAGAATGAGAAACAGTCTCTTGTGTTTTCTTGGAGCCCCATATTGGAATGAGTCTGACCCTTGGTTCTTGGAAAGTTGTCATCATCTGAATCTTTTTAATTTGTAGCAGTCCTTTCTCTGATGGCTGGGTTTTCTATGATAATGACAGAGTCCAGCAGGGAGAGTCTGCTTGGGAGATTTCAGCTGTTAAAGCTGGAGATTTAAATTTTAGTTACCCTTCTTTTGGAATCATCTTCTAGGGTGTAGGCTAACTGATGAGTTAGATTGACAAGATAGATCTCTGTTTAAATCACTTACAAACATTCAATTAAAGGCCACCCTGGGGGATTGAATGTCTATAGGGAGTTCAGAATTTTCTTTAAAAACAGTTTGGAGTTTGCTGTAGTAATCATGAACAGATTCATCAGACTTTTGGGTGCATGCCTGAATTTGTTGCAGTTTACTGGTTTAGGGAAAGCCCTCAGAATGACCAGATGCAGCCTTTTGGCTATTGCACAAGCTTGGTCATGTAAAAGAGCTGGTACTTGACTTAACACTCCATTAGCAGCTTTCGTCCAGTGCTTGGCTTGACCTTTTCCAACAAACATATAGACTAATTGATAAAGATTAGAGAAGCCAGGTTGATAATTTTGAGTGACAGTATTGAATTCTTCAACAAATCTATGAGGATCCTCAGTTACCTTGGGAAAATCTTTTGCTATAGCTCTAAATTCAGCTTTAGTCTGTGGTACGTAAGAAAGTCATAATTTAGCAGGATTGTCAGAGAGTTTTAAGGTTCAGTTGGCAAGGTTTCAGCACTAGAGAAGAAGGGGAGTGGGGATAAAGGAAGGGGTTATAATAGGGCAAAGGTAGATAGAGCAGAGCTGGAGCAGTGGGATTAGGGGAGACCTGGCTGGTGCTGTGAGGGCAAGACTTCGGATGCTTCTTTATCTCCTCTCATTCCTTATTTGTTTCAGTTTACTTAAAAGTAGTGTTTTGTAAAGAGGCAGTTTCAGAGTCCTGAATACTTTTAGAAACCTCTAGGTACCAATTAACGGAGCTATCCCATTCAGAGTGTTTGTTCTATTGCCATGGACTTCTAATTCAGTCCAGAGAAAAACAAGGCTGGGGAGACTGAAAGTTCCCCATAATGGCCACTGAAGTTCTAAATTATTAGTAAGGTGGTCCATTTAGTCAAAAATATACATGGGAAGAGACCACAGTTTTATAACATAAAACCAACTGGGAGCTCAGAGGGAGGGCTACCCTTAGAACAGTCACGTGAATGGGTTCCTCATTTTAGAAGTTTTCCTGAGAGTAAAAGAAAAGTTACTAAACAGCCTGATGGATGTGCGTTCAGGGTTGGAGGTTGTCTTTTATTTTACAGTGTGCCTTTCATGAGATACTTTTCTCCCTCTGGTGGACACCCTTTGCTCTAGTTTTCCAACTGGTAACCAGGTGTCCCTTGTTGCATAGAAATTATCTTGCGGTTGACAGTTCAGTCTGACCCTCTGTGACCAACTTATCCTGTCGTATTGGGTGAGGCTCTTGCTTTGGGGATTGGTCTCTCATAAGGAAGTGGTGAGTATTCTTGTAGCATTTATGTGGTCTACCCATGCCCCCAATTATTACTTATTTTTTCTCTCAAAACTTTTAAGATAATTATACCAAAATTCTCGTGTGCTTCCAATAAGAAAGCAAACAGTAGAGTAGTCATCAAAAAGGACAACGCCTTTCAACAGAGCTTGAATCAAAAAGCTCAACCAAAGGGAGGGACCTCAGAATCCAAAAGGAGACTTGCCAAATGAAAGTAGAGAGTGACTCATGGAAGCATTGGACTCAAGGGGCTCAGTGTGGAGCCTTGCTTCATTCTGAGGGTTGTCATTCTTCAGGGGTCATCTCCTTCCCATGCCACTTCTGACATCAAGGAATGTCGATCTAAATAAAGAGGTAAACTGAGGCAAGCTCAAAATTGTCAAAAGTTTATTTGGAAACAGCAGAGGAATTGCAGTTCAGGATGTGCAAACTGTATAGGCAAGTCCATTGAGGGTTTGAGGTAAACTGTGTTTATGGGGAGGGAATGTAAAGAGGGGAGTGTCTAGTTAGAGCCTGTTAAAATTAAAAACAAAAGGAGATCAGCTTTGAAAATTTCTCAAGCAGACAAAACCAGTCCAGTCATACAGAGCTCAATTCAGCTTATTTTGTGAGACCAACCTGCCCTGGGTCATGTCTTTTTCATGCCTCTGGAAACCATAAGCAAAACTTCCCAAGGTTGATTTGAAGCAACCCCTGACCAACCCCCTATCATTTAAGAAAATTCCAAGATTATCAGTTTTCTGTAAATCGGACGTTTACAAGAAATCATTCTCCCAGTCCTTGAGTTCTGTTTTCCTAAGGGTAGGTGTGGGAGACTTACCATTTTATATCCTCTAGTTCCATTTTAGATTAAAATTCTTTTACATTATAAAAGAATAATGTCCTCTCACCCAAGAATAATAATAATTGTTCCCCTAGCTAAAAGAGAATTATAGGAAATGTAAAGAAAGTACTTCTTGGGACAGGATTACTTAAGACATGTAATATTATGTTCCATACTCCTTTACAAACAGTAAGCTTGCCTATTGCTTCACGGTTCACATGGGTAGAAATTAGGACAAAGAGTATATGCAGGTAATTCACAAAAGAAGAAATACAAATTAATTCTAAACACATGATGATTTTTAAGTTCCATGTATTCAGTAATCTGAGTTATATGAGTGTATTAGTAAGCAATGAAAGCATTGTTTTAAGTTAACATTGGTAATTGATAATACATTGCCAGATGTTACAGAAATGGGTGTTCTCGTAACTTACTATTAGAATAATTTGTTACTGTAAACTTTCTGTTGAGTAATCTGTTAATTTATAGGATAACAACTTTATAATAGGCAAACCTTTTAACCTAGCAACTTTACCTCTAGCAATTTGTTTTGAGTAAATACTCAGAGATGTGTACAAGAGTATGAAACCCCCAGGCTCCCTGCTCGGCGGGGAGTCTTCTTCTCCCTCTGACCTTCCCCCCTCTCATGTGTTCTCTCTCTCTCTCTCATTCTCTCTCTCAAATAAATAAATAAAATCTTAAAAAAAAGAAAAAGAGTATGAAGCCCAAAGATGTTCACTGCAGCATTCCATATGACAGTAGAAAAATAGAAACAACTGTAATTCCCAATAGTAAGAGATTAATTCATTAGATTTTGGTTTGACCATGTGAGAGAATACTCTTCAGCCAATAAAACAGTTGTTGAAGAAGAAATCTTACCACATGGGAAAATGTACATGAGATATTGCTAAGTGGAAAATCAAGCAATGAAGCGATATGAAGGCATACTCTCATTTTTATGGAAAAAGTACTTGATGGGCAAAAAGCAAAATCTTAACCATGTTTATCTTTAGAGCTAGCATTGGTTGATTTTAAGGTTTTCATTTGTGCTCCTCTGTGTTTCTAAATTTTCTGCTCTAAGCATATAGGTATTTTATCAATGGAAGCAAAGAACAAAAATCTTAACAAAGAAGCTATTAAAACCATAGGATAGGGAGAAAATTATCTTCTGCATTGTTTTCTAGACTTCAGCCGTTAATATACTGCCTTCATGATTTTTGCCATTTCCAAGGACTACCTGTATGATTACTTAATATTTCTAATTAAATGAATTCTTAATTCACTTTTTAACCTATCCTTATCTTTAGAAGTAATATATTCAAAATCACAGCTTTTATGTTCTAGTTTTTTTTTAAAAAAAAAACAACATGCGTTGAAGCGAAACATAACCCTTAAAATAGAAGCTCTTCCTCAGTTGGCCCTCTTATGTCATCTCACACCACCGGTGATGTGGGAGGCATGGCTGGGGCCACCAGTGCCCTGATATGCTGAGGCTGGAGGCACTGAGCTCTCTGACGCCATCCCTGAAAATAGCCTCAGACTGACCAGAACAGCTTTTACATGAAGTGTCCACTTCCCACGCCCTGCAATCAGGTTTCAGAAATTATAGATTCACTCACTCACTTTCTCACAGATTACACTCAGCTCTGCCAAACTGTCAACTCACAGGAGCAAAGATATAGAAGTGAAAATGCTATGGCTTTGTTTCGTACCATTGCTCAGCTTCAATTGTTTCTTCTTTTGTTTTGTATTTTCTGGACCTTCTTATCCTTGTGAGACAAAGCAATTCCTAGATGCTTCCAAAATCAGAAATGCACACAGTGTTTTCTTCTTATGCGTATCACATCCTAGTGGAAGCTAGGATCTGATTTCTGGTACTGTTTTCTGAAGGTTCCCATGATCTCTCTTTATGAGGTTCTGCCAGTAAGTGCAGTTTTCATCTCAAATGAGAAATTACATTTATCAAAGAGTGGTTATATCAGTTACATATCAGTTGTCTGTTGTAACATGAACCATGTCTATCAAAATACTAAACACACACACACACAAAGAGGCTTAACAAATGTTTCCATATTTGTGCATGAATTTTTTAAGTCTATTTTGTTTGAGAATACATGACTCTATCTCATGGAAGAGTTTGCTCATAGTCAACATAATAATCAATGTAAAATAATTGGATATTGGAAACATGTATTGTTTTTATTATCCTAGACTCTTAAGAGGAAGCAGTCAATTATGTCGCCATTTGAGCGTTTGAGTTGAATTCTAAACCCAACTTTAAAAAAGTAGAGTAACATCTTTGAGAATGGGCTGCATCTTATAAGAAATGAGACTTAGACTTGCTTTCTATCTTCATAAAATGCCAAGATGGTGGTGGTGGTGGTGGTGGTAGTGGTGGTGATGTGGCATTTAAAAATGTAAAGCACCAGTTCTCTCCCTTTCTCTTTAGTGGCCTCCAAATCTGGAGTTGATTTGCTGCCCAGTTGTACCAGATGTCTGCTACTTCCTACCCACCCTTCTGCTTAAGTGTATGAGTTATCCTTAATTGCTTCATTCTAAAACATGTGAGCATTTTCCCTGAAAAAACACCCCTGAGGTGTGTTTTAAAAGGGAGGAGGTTAAAAAAAAAAAAATTAACTTTGAAAGACTAAAGAATCAGGGGGAAAAAAGCCATGAATTCTATGTGCAGTATTCCCCTAGCGCTGGAGTTCTGCCGTTATTGATCCCTAAACTTGGTCTTGTCTGGCTGTTCTTGCTGATCTTCTGGGGGAGGGGCCTGTTGCCGTGGTTCCCAAATGTCTTTGCTGGAGGCGGAATTGCCCCACCCTTGCCGGGGTCTGGGCTAAGTAATCTGCCCAGGTTTGCTCTCAGGAGCTTTTGTTCCCTGCAAGCTTTCTGTATAGCTTTGGAGGACGAGAGTGAAAATGGCAGCCTCCCAATCTCCTCCCCAGAGGAGCTGAGAACTCGGGGCCCCACTCCTCAATGAGCCCCCAGAGAAAAGCAGTCACCAGGCTAACCCATCCCCCCACCCCCCCCCAGAACCCTCAGTTTGTTTCTCAGAGTCCATAGTCTCTCATGGTTCTTCTCCCTCTCCAATTTCCCCTCCTTCATTTTTCCCTTACTACTATCTTCTTTTTTTTTTTTTAACATATAATGTATTATTTGTTTCAGAGGTACAGGTCTGTGATTCAACAGTCTTACACAATTCACAGCGCTCACCATAGCACATACCCTCCCCAATGTCTATTCACCTAGCCACTGCATCCCTTCCACCCCCCACCTCTCCAGCAACCCTCAGTTTGTTTCCTGAGATTAAGAATTCCTCATATCAGTGAGGTGATGTGATACATGTCTTTCTCTGATTGACCTATTTCGCTCAGCATAATACCCTCCAGTTCCATCCACGTCGTTGCAAATGGCAAGATTCCATTCCTTTTGGTGGCTGCATAATATTCTATTATATATATATATATATATATATATATATATATATATATATATACACCACATCTTCTTTATCCATTCATCAGTCGATGGACATCTTGGCTCTTTCCATAGTTTGGTTATTGTGGACATTGCTGCTATAAACATCGGGGTGCACATACCCTTTCGGATCCCTACATTTGTATCTTTGGGGTAAATACCCAGTAGTGCAATTGCTGGGTCATATGGTAGCTCTATTTTCTCTATTTTCAACTTTTTGAGGAACCTCCATACTGTTTTCCGGAGTGGCTGCACCAGCTTGCATTCCCACCAACAGGGTAGGAGGGTTCCCCTTTCTCCACATCCCTGCCAACATCTGTCATTTCCTGACTTGTTAATTTTAGCCATTCTGACTGGTGTGAGGTTGTATCTATTGAGGTTTTAATTTGGATTTCCCTGATGCCAAGCAATGTTGAGTACTTTTTCATGTGTCTGTTGGTCATCTGGATGTCTTCTTTGGAAAAATGTCTGTTCATGTTGTCTGCCCATTTCTTGATTGGATCATTTGTTCTTTGGGTGTTGAGTTTAAGAAGTTCTTTAGAGATTTTGGATACTAGCCCTTTATCTGATATGTCATTTGCAAATATCTTCTCCCATTCGGTTGTCTTTTGGTTTTGTGGACTGTTTCTTTTGCTGTGCAAAAGCTTTTTATCTTGATGAAGTCCCAAGAGTTCATTTTTGCCCTTGCTTCCCTTGCCTTTGATGATGTTTCTAGGAAGAAGTTGCTGCGGCTGAGGTCGAAGAGGTTGCTGCCTGTGCTCTCCTTTAGGATTTTGATGGACTTCTGTCTCACATTTAGGTCTTTCAACCATTCGGAGTCTATTTTTGTGTGTGGTGTAAGGCAATGGTCCAGTTTCATTCTTCTGCATGTGGCTGTCCAATTTTCCCAACAGCATTTGTTGAAGAGACTGTCTTTTTTCCACTGGACATTCTTTCCTGCTTTGTCGAAGATCATTTGACCATAGAGTTGAGGGTCCATTTCTGGGCTCTCTATTCTGTTCCATTGATCTGGGTGTCTGTGTTTGTGCCAGTACCATACTGTCTTGGTGATGACAGCTTTGTAATAGAGCTTGAAGTCCAGAATTGTGATGCCACCAGCTTTGCTTTTCTTTTTCAACATTCCTCTGGCTATTCGGGGTCTTTTCTGGTTCCATACAAATTTTAGGGTGTTATATGCAAACAGTGAATCATGGAACACTACATCAAAAATTAATGATGTAATGTATGGTGATTAAAATAACATAATAAAAAAAGAAAGAAAGAAAATAAATAAAAGGAGGGAGGTCTATATGTTCATATCTTTTTAAATACAAATAAACTCTTCCTGAGGAACCCAGCTAATTTTTAAGTGGGTATGGGGAATATGAGCTAAGGAAGCCAGTAGTTTCTTCATGTTTCAGTTTTGCTTTTGCAGGAAGGTATTTCTGGTTGTGCTATTACTGAAGACACCCATAGCTCCTGGAAGTATCAGCAGTATGACTTTAGCATCCCCTTAGCCATTACATGTGCCTCATGGCCAGCAGGGATAGCATGTACGCTCCAACTAACAGAAGATGACAGTGCTCTCTTCATTTATCTTCTCTAAATTTTTGGAGATTTTTTCACATAATCTGGAAGAGTTGATTGGAAACACATGGAATATAATTTCCCAATCTATAAATACCTTTGCATTTTAAATATTGAATTCCCCATCATTGCTAAACTACTGATTTCCTTAATATTTCATTTCCTTTCCTCCAAACTGTCATCGATATGGCCTTGATGATGTGGTTATCTTATTACAGAGTCATTTCTCTTAGACTGATTAGCACTTGGCAGCTTTTCAGATAGTTTATTAGACACTGCAGAGAAACCTCAAATTACCAAGCTTTCAGCTGTGACCCAGATTACTGGGTTTTATCCATACCTCATTATGGAGTCTTTAATCTCTATATAAGTACATAGCTTTTTCCTAATCCAGAAGTTTCAAGTAGATTTGTTAGCTGCATATTTGCTTCTTGGGCCAGGCTGTTTCTTAATCTGTTTCTTGGTTTTCTAACACCAGTATGGTTCTTTGTACATAATGGTCTTTCAGTAAATATCTATTGAAGAAATGCTTTGAAATCTGAGGGGTGAGGGTGGCAATGGCAGTCTAGTACTTAAAAGTGTTACTTAGCAACATACTTCCATCATCTATTCATTCATTCATTCATTCATTCAACAGATTTTTGAAGCACCTACTGTGCACTAGACATGGCATGTCAGATGCTGGGGTAAATCCTAAACTTTCCTACTTGTCATAGAATGGCTCCGGGCTCCTGACTATATCTTCCTCCTCACTCACTAAACACACCTCCCAATGACTTTATAGGTGTTATCCTACTTAGAGTATTGTATTTGCTTCCATTGCATTGCTATGTAACAAATTACCACAAATGTTGTGGATAAAGAGAATACCCATTTATTATCTCACAGTTTCTGTAGGTCAAAAGTCCAGGCACAACTTACTTGAGTTGTTTGCTAGGGACTCAGAGGCTTGAATTATGGTTCTGACTGGTCTTGTTCTCATCTGTAGGCTCAACAGGTAAAGATCTGCTTCCAAGATCCCTCATGTTGTTGGCACAACTCATATCCTTGCAATTGTAGGATTCCTCAAAGTCAGCAACACAGAGACAGGAAGTCTCTGGTGCTTCAAGTCTCAGAGAAAATCTTTTAAAGATTTTATTTATTTGAGACAGAGAGAGAGAGTGTGTGCAAGAGGGGTGGGGAAGGGCAGAAGGAGAGGGAGAAGCCAACTCCCTGCTGAACAGGGAGCCCAATGTAGGGCTTGGTCCCAGGGTCCCAGGATCATGACCTGAGCTGAAGGCAGACACTTACCCGAAGGGCCACCCAGGCACCCCTAGACCCTCTTTTAAAAGGATTATCTGGGGGGGAATGCTTGACTGGCTCAGTCGGTGGAGCATATGACTTGATCTCGGGGTCATGAGTTTGAGCCCCATGTTGGGTTACTTTAAATAAACTTAGAGATTACTTTAAATAAACAAATTAATGAAATAAAATCTCCTCTAAAAAAATAAAAAGATCATCTGAGTAATTCAGGTCCACCCAGGATAATCACTCTTTTCTTTTAAAGTCAGTTGATTAACAACTCTAATTACATCTGCAAAATCTCTTCACTCTTGTTATATGCTATTGATTAGAAGAAAGTCACAGGTTCTACCCACACTCAAGGGGAAGAGACTATAACAGGATGTGACTCACTGGGTTGTCATCCTAGGGTTTCTGCCACAAGTGTACTTCCCCCATCCTAGGGTTCTTCATATGAGGGACTCCTTCAAGTATCAATTTAAAAGTAAGCTTTTCTTTAAGAGGCTTTCCCTCATCGTTCTGCCTAAAATAGACTTTTCCTTGCTTTGTTTTTTTTTTTTGTAACAGTGCCTTGTTTATTACTATCATAGAACTTCATACAATCTGAAATTACTTTGCATACTTATTCTTTTATTGACTATCAGACTATCTCATTAAGAGCAAGGACTGTGTCCATCTTATTCCCCACTATAGGGTCAACACTTGTCACAATGCTTGACCCAAAATAGATGTTCAACTAAATATTACCTAAATAACTTATTGCAGATGCCAAGGCACTTATGGCCTTCTGGTGCTTAAATGCCCACATTCTGTAAAGGTATGTCCTTGGTCTTTTTTTCTGGTTAGGCCAACTGCAGCAATGGAATAGGCATTGCAATCTGAGATCTGAATCCACTAATACTCATATTTTATAGCGGGGATTTCACCTGAGCTTCACAGTACATCTCCAGCCACGAACTTGCCCTCTGTTCATATTCAACCTGTCTCTCCCATCACAGGGTTGAAGAAAGAGGTGCATAAATTAAATCTTGTCTTTCCAGAGTCACACGCTGCTTCCAACCATCATTAGCTATTTGATGGGCTGCTGGTTTTCAGTGGATTTGCTTGCCAATTGTACTTTAATTTCAGCATTCTTGGGATATGGAAAGAGGTCAAGATGTGTATACCACATAAACATGTTCTACTCTGTTAGTAGGGGCAAAATGAGAGGGCATTAAAGATAGAAGGGGCACAAAGACAGATGCCAATATTTAATTTCCCAGAGCAACAATTTTCCCAGAGCAATGATTTGTCATGATGGGGTCATCAGAAAATTCTTACTCCTCTGTCAGTTCTTCCTAGAACTCATGGCAGATATTTCTATTCACCTGCACCTACTCTTATTGAGAGACTAACTGCTATGGAAAGTTGAAATTGAGAGTGACTATCTTACATCTGAATAACAGGGAAGTAGGTATGAAGGCAGCCTTCAAAACTGCTCTAAACATTTCAGCAATCTTTTCCTTTAGTTGCCAAAATGGGATCATAAATATGCTCTTTTATACAAACTCTTCTCATAAGCATTGAACCACAAAGCTGTAATCAGAGGTATACTCTCAGAAAAAGACATACAGAAATAGTATTTTCAGGGCACCTGGGTGGCTCAATCAGTTGAGCGTCTGACTCTTGGTTTTGGCTCAGGTCACGATCTCAGGGTCATGGGATGGAGCCCTGCATTGGGCTCCTCGCTCCACGGGGAGTCTGCTTGAGGTTCTCTTCCTCTCCCTCTCCCCCTCTCCTGCTCTCTCTCTCTCAAATAAATAAAAAAAATCTTAAGAAAAGATGGAATAGTATTTTCTACTTTTGCCACTTTTCACTGAATAGTGGAAGCTGTTAAAAACCATCTAACACAGCTTTGCAAATAAAGATATTTTATAAGCCTTCTGCCCTGTTTCACCAACCCAGACTCCCCACGGTAATGAGGAAGGTAATTTACCTCCCTCCAATGTGTGTCCTTTGCTTCTTTGGTGATTCACACCTATGGTTAGCAGAAACATGGGTACTAGAGTATAGTGCATGGATTAAAGTTTTTAACCCTTTTGGGTTTTAATCCTTTCTGAAAATATGCATAAAATACCTTAGTTCTCTTTCCTGCCCAGCTAGTGAATGATTCTGTGTCAGGGAATGATCTATCTTCTGACCTCCAGTTTGAGCAGTATTAATGCCTACCAAATATGAAACATTTACTGTGTGCCAGGCACGAAGCCTAGCGCTTTACATATATTATCATATTTAATCCTCATAATAAGCCTGTAAACTAGATATTTTTACCCACATTTTAATAAGGAGCCTAAAAAAGAGAGAAGTTAAACCAGCTTTCCAAGGTCAAACAGGCAGTCAGCAGCAAAATCTGGATTTGAACTCAAGTTGTATGATCCCAAAATAAGCTTTTTAACTCAATTGCTGAAAATAGTTGTGATTTTCCATTGATATAGAAGGTTCTGGAGAATAAGTAGAAGTTTATGATCCTGTTCATACTCTAGAAAGATAAGTATGCATATATTTTATTAAATCTTTTAGGAGTGACTTTTTGTATAGCCTGTTCTTCCCCCCCTCCCTGCCAAAAGTTGTGAGAGAAAAAAGAAAGGTCAGCTGAGGACTTGATTCTGTGTATTGCTAATTATGAGTTCAGTGGGTGTGTCTTTATTCAGTGGAGATGGATTAGGTTTATGTTTGCTTCGCTCATTTAGGTTCAGTCATATCAATACAAGTGTTTCCTGATTTAATTTTTGAAAACATGGTTAAAGCCCCACAGTGTTCAGAGGATGGTTAAAGACAGGAAATGCTTGTTTTTCTCATCCTGCCCTTTAGTGTACAATCGAGCCAATTGGATGGCTTGGAAAATTGACTGCCTTTTGTTTCATAGCATAAGTACCTTCTTGTCAGGGCCCAGGGACCCTAGAATTAAAACAAAGCTGTTCTTTGGAGAAAGAACACCCACAAAAGCATGCATGAGTATTCAAATGACAAAGGTTTTAAACGAAGAATTAAACCAGGGTTTGGTAAATATTTTAGACTTTGTGGACCCTGCAGCCTGTGCCGCAGTTATTTAATTCTGTCACTGCAGCAAAAGCAGCCACAGAAATATGCAAAAGAATGGGCATCGTTGTCTGTGTTCCAATAAAACTTTATTTACAAAAGCAGGCAGCGGGCGGATTTGACCCAAAGGCTGCAGTATGTCAACCCCTGAGGTTAAATATATCATACCATAACAGAAAGAATTCTTTACTTTCCCAAAAGTTGCCCAATGGATATAAGATGTTACCTTTTCAACCCAGAAAGTTTTAACATAAAACTTAGTCCATCCATTCTGTGAACGGTGGGGAGTGATGGTTGTTTACAATGTTGGGACTGAAGACAGTATTATGTAACACAGAAGGCAATATGTGCTGTCAGAATCTTAATCTACTAGACTCATTACGGTCTTTTTGTTTTCTGTTTTGATTGGTTGATTTTATAAATTAAAGTACATTTTAATAAATAAAAAATTTTAAATTGAATTTACCTTACCACTCAAAATCTTGGACAAGTCACTTAACTTCCCTACAATGTGCTTGTCTGTAAAATGGGAATAATAGCAGAATATGCTTTACTGTATTTATTATGAGGTTGTGATAAGGTAATGAATAAACACTTAGCATCATGCTTGGTATATATGCATTTTTAAAAACATTTAAAATAGCATTATCATTTATTATTATTGCCACTAGAGTCAAGACTTGGTCCATGATTAAGGGTTTACCAAGGGTTGATCTTTATAGAATTTCATAGCTAAAGCCTTGAGCATAGTTATAACTTAATGCCAGTATTGTGCAGAAATTAAACATTGAGCACTAGTGACTGAAAAATAGGACTCTAAAATTACAGAGATTTGGGTTTGCATTCTGGCTCTGCTACTTACTCTGTGTTCATGAGCCAGTTAGTTAACCTCTCTGAACCTCACTTTTCATATATATATATATGAAAAATATATATATAATGAGAATAATAATACCCACCTAATATAGTTGGTGCTAGTTATTATTGGCTATCATTGATTAATCCAATTCCTGTGTCTTGGGAAAGTTCTATTCTGATGAATAATGATGTTTAAAATTGGGCTGGTTTTCTGGGATCAGTTCTTGAAATCAAACAATCAAATCATGCTAAGGAAAAACCTGAAGAAGTGTAACACAAAGTCCTTGCCTTCAAGAAGTATATAATGTAATTTGGAGGAACATGCAAGCAAAATCCATCCACAGGGCAAAGTCAGTAGTCTGTTGTAATATATGGGGGCAGCATGATATGATAGAGATACTGTGTTTATAGGCACATCTAGGTATCAATCAGTATAGGCTCAGATTCTTATTATCTTGTAACCTTTAGGAAGTTCATTAACTTCCCTGTAAAACAGAGATACTAATAGCTACCTGGTAGAATAAGAGCCACATGCTAGAGATTCAGCAAATAGTGGCCTGCGTTGGTCAGACAGCTAATGATGATGGTAATGAGGGCAATGGGGTGGTGGCATTTTGGTGTAAATATCAACAGCTAGAGAATGTTGGCAACCTAGATAACAATGGAATTTGATTGGTTAGTAGTTACTTCATTGACTGAAGTACTGGTTGAGCTGAGTTTGAATAATAAGGAGACCATTGAGGCTAAATGAAGAGAGATTATCTGAGATGTCTACTATCCTTTTGTGCCTAGCAACAGACCAGAGTAGAGAAGAAATTGTATCATAAAATGGTTTGTGGGTCTTAAGTAAACTTATCCACATCTTGACTTTGGACCTAGCCATCACATTTACTTTGTCAATAGGCAGTTAGCAGACTTGAAAAGTAGAGGACTTGATATGTGCTTGTGTATGTGCTTTTGATATCTTGTATTTTGGTGATCTTCCAAGAGGAAAACAGGCCTCATGGAGTTGTTAACTCCTCCAGGCTGGGCCTCAGTAGAATGGAGGAGTACACATGGAGTACACTGGGTAGGTATTGGCCTAAAAGTACTCAAATGCTAGAAGTGTTCTCTGTCTATAATGTCCAAAATGGTAGCCAATAGCCTCATTAAATAAACTTAAAATTCAGTTCCTCAGTTGCACTAGCCACATTTCAGGTGTTCATCAGCCATATATGATAAGGCTTGTGGCTGTCAAAATGGACAGTACAGACAGAACGTTTCCATCATCACACAAGTTCTTTTGGACAGCATTGTTCTATATCTTGAGTTGAGTTGGGTGGTGTTTACATGGCGCACATATGTAAAATTAATCAAGCTATGCCCTAAAAATTTGCACTTTAAAAAAATGTATGCCTCATAAAATACACTTCAAAATAAATGTTATGCCTCACAAAATAAAGGGGGCAAAAATTTTTAAAAAAGAAAAGAGAAAGAAAAAAATCTTATAAATAAGAGATTTTCAGATTTGAGTTTTGAATGTAATATATGCTATGAACTCAGGAGAAAAGAGCTCTGTACAAAAATAACAAATTAATAAGACTTTTTAAATGGAGATTATTGCTCATTAACTTTAATTAGGCTCCTTCTAGGTTTGCAGGTTTAGCAAATTATCAAACCAAAAATAAAAACCTTAGGCTTATCGCTCAGGCAAGTTTTCTGAAATTCTGAAGCATCCATGGATGCTCTTCTGGCATCATTGCCTTTGTTACATTTCTATGTAACTAATCTATGTTGCTAATTAAATTCCATCATGAAGCATGGTTTCCATCATTTTCTGTCCAACACCAGCATCTCTGTTTGTGTAGAGATGCGTGACCCCCAACCGTGTGGAAATGCATGCAGAATAATGAGTTAGATTAAAGTGGTCTGATTTTTGTTTTATGAAAGTTAATTGGAAGTTTAACTTTAATTTTTTGTCACCAAAACCTGATTAACCCATTGCCTATTTTGCGTTTGCAATAAAGAATTCATTTCACCATATATTTGGTTTTAGATTATTAAGAAACATAAGAGAGAAGCATTCTGAGAATTATAGGCTAAAATCAACAGTCTCTCTCTCTTTTTTTTTTTTTTTGCAAGATTTTATTTATTTATTTGACAGAGAGAGACACAACAAGAGAGGGAACACAAGCAGGGGGAGTGTGAGAGGGAGAAGTAGGCTTCCTGCAGAGCAGGGAGCCTGATGCGGCTCGGTCCCAGGACCCTGGGATCATGACCTGAGCCGAAGGCAGATGCTTAACGACTGAGCCATCCAGGTGCCCCTAAAATAGACAGTCTTATACCAGAGATAAACACATGTCCTCCATCATGTGTGAACACAGCAGAAGGAATTAGATGAGTTATATGACCTTGGCCAATTTCTTACCTACCCTGAGACTCAATTTCCTCACTTCCTGCTTTCCCTGACTCTGCCAGGAAGAGTTGTTGTCTCCCTTCTCCCTTCTCTATGGCTTCTACAGGACATTGTGACCACTAGAACAACAGAGAGTACAGTTGTCCTATTCTTTAGTACCAGGCACATTGTCTCCCTCTATGAAACTGTGAGCATCTGGGGACTGTGAAGTACATCTTTGTTTCCTTAGCACCTAGGCCACTGTTTGCCCTGCAGGATATCTCAAAAGAGAATGAGTAAATGCTGTATTATCTATTGCTGCATAACACACCACCCAAAACTGTGGCTTGAAACAATACACATGTAGTATCTCTTAGTTCCTGAAAGTCAGGAAATGCCATAGCTTAGCTGGTTCCTCTGTTCCAGGGTTTCTCAAAGGCTACAGACAAGGTATTGGCTGGAGCCACCATCCTCCCAACTAGGGCTGGATCTGCTTCCAGACTTTCTCAGTGGTTGTTGGAAGGATTTAGTTCCTTGTGGGCTGTTGGACTGAGCCTTCATTTTCTTGCCATGTGGTTCTTTCCAACATGGCAGCTTGCACCAGCAAGAGAGAGTCTGCTAAGAAGATAGGAGTCATAATCTTTTGTCATTTAATCATGGAAGTCACATACCATGGCTCTGCTGTATTTGATTTGTTAGGATCAAGGCACTAGGTCCAGACCTGACTAAAGAGGGGACAGATTACACAAGGGTGTAAACACCAAGGTAGGAATCCCTGGGGGCCATGTCAGAAGCTGCCTACCACCAACACCTACTTCACAAAGCTCCTGCAAGTCCAAAATGAGGCAATGTCTGTGAAAGATATGATATGCTTGCTGTTTACTCTTCCTAGATTGTTCTTTCCCCTAAAATGCACTTTCTCCACATCCTTCTCATCCTCATGTTTCAGCTTAAACGCCACCACCTCCATGGGGCCTTCACTGAATATTATAGCATTGTCCCTAAGCCATTCTTTTAACCCAGCACCTTATTTGTTTCATTTCAAGCACAAATTACCACCCATCGTTATTTTATTTGCTTGTTTTCAGTCTCCTCCACTAGAAAGCAGGCTCCATTAGGGCAGGAATCCAGCCTGTCCTGTTCACTCCTTTCATGGATTCAATATGCATTGAGGAAATTATACTGGTACATCCCAGTGGAATTCATTTGCCTTGTAAAATTAGTACCAGTTGGGGTCATCATGCTTGTAATAGCTTTTAGAGGCTTAGAATCAGAACAGGGCTGGTCTCAGGGTAGGGGGTTCTTTATTGGGCTGAGATCTGAGAGCAAAGCAAGTCAACTTTGTGGTGCAAGTTATTACTAAACAGCAGTGACAAGGCTTGGTTACCTAAATGGGCGAGATAAGACGATATTGAGGCATTGTCATACAAATGATAGTGGTATTTGTGCTTGGTTTTTGTCACCTCCCTTCCCTGCTCTGCCCCCCCCATCCCAGCATTAAGGGCTGCATTTTCCAGTGCTATAATAGCCACTATTTGTTAAGTAATAACTAAATACCAGGCTTTGTATTAAAAATTTTGCATGTGTTCCTCCCAATTCTCATCGCGACTTTTATACAGGAGACTGAAGGGCAAATAAGTTAAAAATTAAAAGCTCAGAGCAACCGGACTTTGAAGGCCAAGCTAATTCTTCCATGAGTCTATTCACTACCACTCACCGGGCCCTCTTTCTGCCCCCTCCCCCAGTATATACAAAAAAGACTAAAGATTTGAGAGTGAGCAGGAGGTCTGGTTTCTGGTCTCAGTTTTACCCCTACTCATGTTACCTTGGATACGTTATTTTTAAACTTCTATCAAATATGGTAATCAATCTTTTTGAAGGAGGCTTATTAGAATTTCAACTCAGGCCTTGCCCCAAGGTATTAGACTGTCAAGACTGTCAGAAGCCTGAATCCAAATGGACATCCCATACTTACATCAAATACTCCTTCTTTTCCAAGTTCTTAAACTGGTATGTTTAACTAGTATATGGATTTTTGTGTAATTTTGCCAGAAGATATCAGGAAAGTTATAACTCAGTGGCAACCTGCAAGGGAAGAACAGAAAAGAGGGCTCTTCAGGAAAAAGAAGGCTTGTTTTTCCTGCAGTATCTGGACTTCAGGTTTGTGTCCCAGGGTACCCTTTACAGAGGTGGACTACAGGCAGGACTTGGTGTTAATGTAGCTCAGTGTTCCAGGTAACCAAGCATAGTGAGAAATGAGCATGGTCCCTGTGGTGTGTGCACAGGCATTATGGACACATTCTCTGATGACAGGGAGTGGGATCTGGGGGTAAGGGGGTTTAAGATGGTGAGGAGGGATTCAGTAGGGATGTCGTATGGTCAGGATTGGCTAGATAGGATACAGCAACAAACCCAACATCTCAGTAACTAAAATAAGCACATGCAATGTGACCATTGTGGGGTGACAGAAGGATTCTAGACTTCAGTTACTCAGAGATTAAGACTGATGGAACAACCAACATTTCCAACATTTCATGAATTGCCATGCAAGAGGGAATAGAGTATTCTGGTAAGTCTAGAACCAGCATTTAAATGCTTTATCCCAGGGACTTTACACCACTTTCTCTCATAACCCATTGGTCAGAACTGGACTCACCAACCACAGGGAGACCAGGAAGTGTAGCCTTACCATGGGCCCAGCAGAGAGAACTAGAAATATTTGGTTAGCAGCATTAAGGACCATGACAGGTGCTAAAAAGGTCTCTCCCCAGTTGACACAGAGTGAAAAAGTGTTAAGGCAGAATATATAAGGTTGCCCAGTACTTTTGGGGAAAAAAAAAAAAAAGACCAACAACAAGAATAACACTGTTGTAATAATAACTGCAATTTCAGTTGCGCTTATTATGTGTCAGATCATTTAATTCTCGCACAACAACCCAATGACGAAAGTACTTCTTTTCATTTTAGAGACTATGAAACTGAGACACAGAATGTGTCTTGTCTAGAATCAAGTGATTTGTCTAGAATCACACAGCTAGTGTGTTGTAGAACTGAGATTTGATCCAAGGTCTCTCTGAATTAAAGACTAAGCACCTTACTTTATAAATCAGTCTGACTGGTGTGCAAATCACTTCCTCTCACTATTGGGATGAATGAGCAAGTTGTCTCTCATGTAACCTGCTCTGTACCTTTGAGGTTTAAGTTTGAGGCATGATAGAGACGTATTTACAAACTCGTTCCATCCTTCTATTCCCTGACAATTTACTTCATGAATCCCACCATTCCTAGAGCATTTGGAAGAGTGCCTTCAGTCATTCCATCATGGGCTGATCTCGCTCAGAGAAATAAATAGAATGTTTCCAGCCTTTCAGAGACAGCACCGAGCTCCACATCATTGGTTAATAAGAAAACAGGCTCCTGCACTAGAATCAGGTGAATATTTCAGGATGCTTTGACCACTCCACTTGAGGCAAGTCTAGATACACCTAGTGTTTCTGCATTCCAGATGCTAAGGCCAGGGGATTAATTACAAAAGCAAGCAATAATAAAAATGACTAACATTTATGCTTGGGATTGTTATTAGCATGTATTATATCATGCAGATGAATACCATTAATATCACCATTTTAGGGGTGAGAAATGAAGCTGGGAGAAGCTAACGGCAGGTCTTTGGAGGGATTCCAGATTTGATTACAGATTTCAAGCATGTATGCACTCTAGTGGGTACATGAAGTTGCTTAACATTTTAAACATACACATACATCTCTTTATAGTGCCTTCCCTGCGCCCAAGTCAAGTTTATAATATTTATTTCCAAGAGAAAGGGGAATACAAGGCAGGGAATTTTTTTTTCACTTTCTTCTTCTGTTGGTTGAAGAGGTTACCTGAGAATTATTGAATGTGTCATGTCTCAGTACAGTCAAGCTTGCCCAAGCATCCTCCAGAATGAGAAAACTCAGCCATTTACTCAAGTTATTATCACTGAGAGAATCTTTGAATTTGGATATGAAATGACACTGGGTCCACCGTCTTCTTCAGCTCAAACTCTAGTTTTTAAAGCCATAGTTGAGAGGGCTATTGAAGATCTTTGGTAATAATTATCGTTAAAGGAATGAGGATACAGCAGGAAAAGAGAAAGCTGAGATGTGGCTCTTAGTATCTTCCAAAGAATTTAAATGAATTTATTTAAGGAAAAAGTGAGATGAGTGTTAGATTTTAGAAAGACTTCCCTAATTAAGTTTGAAACAGATTGTTAAAGGTAATAAGGAGCATCTAACATCTCCCTCCCTGCACAAGTCTTAGAAGAGTCCAATCCATGCCTGATGGAAACAGGCAGTGTGATGAAAAAAACAAAAACAAAAACAAAAACCAGACCCTTCTGGGTTTGAATTCCAGCCCCGATCATTTACTAGTTGTGTGACCTTGAGTAGTGAATTCACCTTGCTAAGACTCAGTTTCCCCACCTGCAAAATAAAAACAGTAAAATGTGTTCTGTTTGTCTTGTGGGGTTATCTATGGACTCAAAGGACACAGTGTGTAGATGGCCATTTATAATTTGATAAGACAATGTCTCTCTTCTTGAAGAGGCTACGTGTTTTAGAGTCTGTGACTATTGCTATGGAGACAACCGTGAAATCAGAGAAAAACTAGGTATTGGGCTTCTAAAATCAACATCTCTCCCCAGATTGCCCATCAACTGAAACTTTTCTTCCAGATTAGTTTTGCCTGTTTTGAGCTACCTAAAAATGAAATTATAAAGTGTATATACTTTCTGTCTGCCTTTTTTTTTCTCAAATTCACTTCTATGAGATGTATTTTTATTGTTTCAGATAATAGTAGTTCATTCTCATTCATTGCTCTGCAGTCTTTTATCGTGTAAATATGCCAAAATGTATCCATTCTACTGTTGATGAACATTTGGGTTGTTTCCAGTTTGGAGCTACTATGAATCAAACTGTTACAAACACTCTTATTTATGCTATTTGATCTCATTTCTTTCTTTTTTTTTAAGATTTTATTTATTTATTTATTTGAGAGAGAATGAGATAGAGAGAGAGAACATGAGAGGGGGGAGGGTCTGAGGGAGAAGCAGACTCACTGCTGAGCAGGGAGCCTGATGCGGGACTCAATCCCGGGACTCCAGGATCATGACCTGAGCGGAACAGTCACTTAACCAACTGAGCCACCCAGGCGCCCTTTTAGTAGATACCCAGGAGTGGAATTCTGGATCCTGTGACAGATACAGATATGTAGATGTTTATCTTTAGTAGCTACTGCCAAACTGTTCTCCAAAGTGGTTTTACCAATAAATGCTGCTACCAGCAATGTAAGCAAATTTGGGTGCTTCACATTTTCACCCACAAATAGGTCTTACCTGTGTTATCTTAAAGCAATAACTTTTTTTAATTTCAAGTTTTTATTTAAATTCTAATTAGGTAACATATAAGGTAAAATTGGTTTCATGTGTAGAATTTAGTGATTCATCACTTACATATAACACCCAGTGCTCATCACAAGTGCCCTCCTTAATACCCATCACCATGTAGCCCATCCCCTGCCCACCTCCCTCTATCACCCCTCAGTTTGTTCTCTATAGTTAAGAATCTTTTATGGTCTACTTTCCTTTCTCCCCCCCCTTCCCCCATGTTCATCTGTTATGTTTCTTAAATTCCATATATGAGTGAAATCATATGGTATTTGTTTTTCTCTGACTTATACCACTTAGCATAATGCATTCTATCTCCATCCACGTTATTGCAAGTGGCAAGATTTCATTCTTTTTGATGGCTGAGTAATACTACATGTATATATATACCACAACTTCTTTATCCATTCATCAGTTGGTGGGCATTTGGGCTTTTTCCATAATTTGACTATTGTTGATAATGCTGTTATAAACATTGGGGTACATGTGCCCCTTCAAAGCAATGATTTTTCAAACAGAGTTGCCTATAAAAACCTATATAATGCCACATAACTCACCTACATGACTACCAATACCAGATAGAGCTATAAATAGAGCAGGAACTAACTCTCCTATGAATATTTTTTCTGATCTTACTGTGCCATTAAGAAAGAAAGAGAGGGGCGCCTGGATGGCTCAGTTGGTTAAGCATCTGCCTTCAGCTCAGGTCATGATCCCAGGGTCCTGGGATCCAGCCCCGTGGCTGGCTCCCTGCTCAGCGGGAGCTTGCTTCTCCCTCTCACTCTGCCCCTCCCCCTGCTCATGCTCTCTCGCTCTCAGTCAAATAAATAAATAAAATCTTTAAAAAAAAGAGAGAGAGAATTTTTGTTTGGGGGTTTATTTGTCCATCAGGAAAAATATAAAGGAAGTAGATGGGTTAATTACTTTGGGCTAAATACTGTTGTTACTTTCTTTTGCCAGAATCCTGTATTATTTATCATTAGCCATTGCTCAATACCCTTAATGGGTCACTGGAAAATATTGCACATTCCCTGTGTAACTAGAAATGAAGTGATCTTGGATCCCTGCAATTAAAAGTAAAGGAAATTAGCTTACCCATAGAGTATATTTCATGTCATAAGATAATTCTATGTCTCTTCCGGTGAGGGCTGGGCTGAAGTTTCCTGCCAGCAGTAGGCAGTACCCTTGTCCCCTGATATTTGTGGCTAAGGCCTGGTCTACTGAGAACCTCAGGATCATTTTTGTTTAATCTGAGAGGTATGACTTCCATTTCATCCAGAACCAGAGTTTTATTTCAAATCTGAATACAGGAAAGTCAGGAGTTTCAGTTTGGGGAAAGAGGTATAAATGCATTAGTCACACTGCAAAGTGCTATGAAGGAAATTGGTGTAATTATTCTTCCAACCAAATGAATTCAAAAGCTCTTCTGTGAAGCCAAAGTGGACGTTTCTTTTGCTGTTCCCCCTGCCAGGGTGGATCTGTGCCAGGCCAGAGTTACCAACAATAGCTGCAGACAGTCACTTGTCCAGCAGCTTCTCACTCCCCCATCCTCAATTATCCAAGGACAGAGCTTGAAAATATCCATATGGCTCCACCCTCAGCCTGTTTCTGTCCTCCGCCCATTCGTTCTCTGCTTTTGTCAGAGTAGCATTCTTCATGAGAGATGTTACCCTCTCTTTGAAATGGGGAGTGGTGATCCCATGTCCTAGTAGGGCAGTGAGTGTGAAGTGAGATTGCTGTAGCTTGCCTCTGCCATCTCTGCTGAGGTCCCCATGGCCTGTCTTTGTAAGAGTGACACCTCCGAAGCATGGATTTGGGAGCAGGACCAGTGTCCTGTCTTTAGCAGCTGATCTAAACTTAATCATGGGGCCTCAGTCAGAGTAAGAATAATGCCACACATGCCAGTGCTTCCAATATGCCAGCCAGCTGTGTGACTCAGGCACATCATTTCACTTCTCTTTGTTTCTCTAAGTGTGTTTCACCTTATCCCGAGGGTGGTGGTTGAGGGGCTGTTGGAGGGTTTTCAGCAGTGGAGAGGCATGGTAAGATTTGCCTGTTAGGAAGATGTCTTTTGAGGCTTCATAGAGAGGACTGATGAAAGAGAAATCAGAGTCAGGGAACGTAGCGTGGTGGTGGCCATGCGCGGGCCCTTGGACTCGTGGCACTTCATGGCAGGGTTTTCACCGAGCCATCGAGAAACAAGGAAGGTAAACCTGTGTGTGTGTGTGTGTGTGTGTGTGTTGTACATGTGACCCTGTCTGTGAGAATTCCAAGTTTCCAACTGTACTTTCTTGAGATTGTCTTGTTATTCAGAGATGACTGCCTTTCTACGTTTTCAGTGTAAAAATGCATTCTGTTTATCACAGTAGATGTAGTACCAAGTATATTTCCTTACCAGACAAAATAAAAACATGCGTCGATTTGTTTTAAAATTATTATTGCATAGTGCATGAAATTCCCAAATCTGGGAACTGTTGCCTTAGACACCCTTGCAGTGGTGCCCAGGCGAGAGCTGATGAGTTCTTAGGGAAAGGAGGAGGCAGGTGTCAGAGTGAATGAGATGAGCCAGCAGACATGTGGACGGGGAAAAATCAAGGAGGAGGGAATAAAGGAAAAGAGTGGTCTCCAAAGACTCTGTGGTTTCTCCCTGCTTCTGGATGAAGCAGAGATAGTGAAGACTGATCTCAAGTCCTGCTGCAGTAGCTTCACTTCTGTTTCACGCCATTCCACGGCAGCTCCTGAGCATCCACCCTGAGCACATGTACGTCATGGTTAAGTGCATGCAGGGACAGAGATGGCTCCTATCTCAGGGCTCCAGAAACACAGGCTCTTCTGGCCACAGCAGGACTCAGGTGAGACCACCTGACCTGTGACACCCTCTACCCCATGCCCTTCCTCTGCCTTGGCCGAGACACCCGGCCCCCAGAAGGCTCTCCAAAGCCCCTCGGTGAGTTCTGCACCTCTCTGACACAATGACTACCACAGAGCCTCTCAGACAGAGCCTGCAAAGGTAGGAAAGGGCACTGCCAGGTCCAGAGAGCTGCCAGGCTCCAAGCAGCAGGCTTCTCGCATTTTAAGCAGCATATGCAAATTAAATTAGCAAGGGTTCCACTTCATCTCCTGAGCCGCTCAGCCACCCTCCCCAATAATTCCCAAGCCAAACTGACCCAGTTTGAAATTAAAATCAGGTTTATTTTTAGAGGGATATATTTTTCCCTTGCCTTAGTCTCGGTGGATGCTTTATCTGTTTGGCCTGATAAACATCCAAGTACATTATTCCCAGACCCGCTGAGTCCTTCTGACAGCCAGTTGATATATAAAAGGCATGGTAGAGTCTAGCTCATGTATATTCAGATGACAGAGGCCAGCCCCACACCGGTGCCCATGTTGCCAAAGGAGGCAGCGTACACTTAGGACCTTTCCCTCCACCTGTCTGCCAATCTTAAAGCTGGCATTAGAGTCCTTTGAACTGGAAAAACCTTAAGAGTTTAAGGTGATTTAGAGCTTGGTCACACTCGAGCTCAGCAGAATCTACTGGCATTCATTGGAGACCTATAGCATCTTCTCTTGATAAAAATCTAGTCAATATGAATTACCTCTTTGCAGCCAGGTCCAAGAACATCTTTCATCCCAGCTGAAGGCTCTGTACTTTTCCTTTGTAGCACTTTCCACAAGGAATTAACCTTGTGGTTATAATAACCACAGGATTGTGTGGTTAACATTTGGCTCTTTTCTGAAAGCTATAAGCTCCGTGAAGGACCCAGCCACCTCTGATTTTCCATCACCATTTCTAGAGCTGAGCACTATGCTAAGTCCTCAGCAAATGAGTGAAATCAGCTGCCAGACCAGTTGTTGTCAGCTGGGGGCAGTTTTGACATCTGTCCTAGAGACCGTTTGGTTCAACTGGCGTGGAGGTACTCTCAGGATCTGGTAGTGGCTAGGGCCTTGAGGCTGCTAAACATCCCACAGGGCACAGGACAGCTCCCACGACAAAGAAGTACTCAGCCTCAAATGTCATTAGTGCTAAGGCTGAGAAACCTGTGTTGGATTAATCTGTTTGTGTGTAATTATGCCTGAGCCGGGCAGCCCTGGGCACACTTGTGCACTTGCGTACACTCCCTCTCTCAAATAACATCATGTGGATTTTGGAGTATGGCAGAATGAGGCTCCACCTCTCACAAACAAGCTGAATTTGCACAATTTACTTGACTTCCCTGAGCCTAATTTCTGCATCTCTAAACTGGGAATAAAAATATTACCTACCTTATATCATTTTTGTGAGATTGACATCATTCCTACAAAGTTTATAGAGCTATACCTGACACATGATAACTTTTCGATAAATGTTTATCATTGTTTTCATTATTTTGTATTGTTACTTTTTAAGCAAGGAAGTTTGGATTTAGCTCTTACATCAGTCAGGATAAGCTACATTGTGCTGTAGTAACAAACAGCCCCAAATCTCCAGGGTCTATTTCTTCTTTATATTATGTATCTGCCATAGGAGCTCTGTTCATAGTAATTACTCAGTGATCCAAGCCGATGGTGCAGCCTTGATTTCAAATGATGTTCCCACTGTGCCAGAGTAAAAGGAAGTTCCAGGGGATATTGCACCAGCAAATAAAGGCTCTAACCTGGAAGGGACACAGCACCTGTGCTCAGAATTCATTGGACAGAACTAGTCACATAACCCTACTCAATACCAGAAGTTATAGGAAGTTGGCTCCTACCATGTTAGCTTAGGTAGGGAGCTGGAAACACTTTGCTAACAGAACAAATGACCACCACAGTCAGACCTTTAGCACAATGGTAGGATGAACTTTTTTTTTTTTTTTTGGCAATGGCCACATTTTTCAGCATGTGTGTGTTCCAGGAATATACATCACTCTTATTTACAGATTACCCAATTATTTATATTTACAGATATAATGGTAAGCAAAAACATAAAATTCCGGTACCAGTATACCTTACCCATGTACCTTTAGGGGAGACCAAAATTAATTTAAAGATTTTGCTAGTGAATTTATACTTATAAATTGAGATAAAAACTCTGAAAGAAATGAACAGAGTTCTGTGGGGGAATCTGATATAGATCAGGGGGCCAGAAGTAGCTTTTCTTAACTGATGTTTAAGTTTGCTACGTAAAGGATGAGTAGGCATTCAACAGGTGAGGTAGGGAGGGAGTGAGGAAAATTTAGGACAGAGGGAAAAGTACATGCAAAGGCCCTGAGCCAGGAGAGGGCTAAAATTATGAGGGGTTGAAAGGTGTGTGTGGCTAGAGCTGGGCAAAAGAGAAGCATGGTGGCCAGTGCGGCTGGGAAGGTAGGCAGGTACCAGGCCACGCAGATCCCAGGTGAGGCCTGATAAGCATCCGCTTCTTTATCTCCACTATGAGCTGAAGACTTTGGAGAACTTAATGCAAAGGACTGGCATCTGAGCACAGATGGCATGTCCATGAACTCTGAACTTACAAAGGAGTCCTTATGTTTGGAAGTTTCCTTTACCTGCAGCATTTTAAAGCAAATACTTTGAGCCTGTCTCCAAACCTGAATCCCACAGCCATCTTCTGTACAACAAATGTGTCCCTTTCTCTTTGCATGTCTCATGCTCAAGGAGGCCTCCCACAGACTCTTGAGAAGAAAATGACATACCCACACACAGCACAGCAGCAGAACTGCCTGCAGGGAGCAAAACATTCCTGATGTGATTGGCAATACACTGTTTCCTCCTGGAAATGTGGGTTGTACGCAGTCCTTCAAATATGCAGGATTGGAATGTGCCACCTCCTTCACCTTGAGGATTAGAGTTTCCAGTCTCCCGCCAAAACCGACCGACTCACTGAGCCCACCTAGTCTCAAGTCTAGGTCTTTAGATAGATGCAAAGAAGTAACAGTTACTCAACTGGGAAGCATCCAGGATTCTCACACTACTGTTTTACCTGTCATGCTTATCCTAGAGGAAAGAAATAGCCTGGATGTTGCCTATTAGATTTGGACAGAAAAACAGCCAGCCCTTTGGTCATTTCCCTTTGGGTTGAAAAATAGAGTTTCTGGAAACTCAGTAAGGGTGGAAACTGTGAAACTGTGTAGCCTTTGCACCCTCAGAAAAAATGTTTCTGGTTTATAGTGGGCCCTCAAACATCTAAATGCATGGATTTTTCTTTAATATATCGATTAATTTATTTTCTATAGCTACCATTTATTGAGCACCTACAATGAGACACAGACTATACTGGATACTGGAAATGTGACAGATGCAAACAGGGCAGATGTGTACTCAGTTCTATGGAGCTTTGATTCTGATGAGAGAAAACAGACAATAAACAAGTAAATAAGTAAGGTAATTGCAGATGGTAGTAAGTATTATGAATAAAATAAGAGTGGAATAGAGTATCAAGGAGGGGAGGAGCAAATTCTTTAGCTAGAGTGGCCAAGAGAAAAATCACTTTAAGAGGGGACATTTGATACAAGAAATAAATAACAAAAAGGAGGCAGCCATGAACTAGATGGAGCCGTCTCTGGACAGAGGGAATAGAAAGAGAAAATGAGTATGGGATGTTGTAGGAGTATGGAGGACAGGGAGGAAGATGGTAAGAAATGAAGTCAGAGAGGTAGACAAGGTCCAGATCTTATAAGGTCTAGTAGTCCATGACAATAAGTTTGGGTTGTGTCCTACTTGCAACAGGGCACCACTGGTAAATTTTAAGCACGGTAGTAATAAGAGTTCATTTATGCCTTGAGAGGATCACTCTGGCTTTTTGTGGAAACTGGGCTGGAGAGTGAGGTAAGTAAGCATGGATGTAGGGAGACCAGGTGGGAATCTGAGCAGTGGTCAAGTGAGCAATGATGTTCATCTGGAGATACTAAGAAGCTGTCAGATTCAACAGAGAGTGCAGATATGGAACCCGTAAGAATTACTGCTGGACTGAATACTGTGAGGGAAAAGAGGAAATATGGAAGATCCCCAGGCTTTTAAATATGAGCAATGAGATGGATGTAACTTTCAAACATGAGAAAAGAGCAGGTGTGAGGGTAGATGGAACCAAGATTTTTTCTTTTGTGCAAGTTAATTTTGATACTTCTATTAGCTATCTAAGTGGCCATGTTTAAGAGGCATACAAATATGTATGGAGCTCAGGGCTGGAGATAGAATTGGGGTATTCAGTTATATAATAAATGCCAAATACCACAGGACTAATTTGCCTCATTACCAGAACATTTGACATTTCTTTGTTCCCTCATTTAACAAATAATGTGTTTGTTACAACATGTGAGATTCTGTGCTGAACTCTATTAGAGATCCATTCTCATAGTGATTTGTGATAACCAGGTAATACAGCTCTTCACTGATTGTTTTACCTGTCTAGTCTTCAGTGTGATGGGCCCACTGAAAGAGAGGTGAATGAATTGGAGATATTGGCATACAGGAGAAGAAAAACACAAAATCAATCAGTTCCAGTATGCAGACTGGCTACAGCTATTGCTGCAAGAGTAAATTGCTTTGCCACTGAGAAGTTTTAAAACAATCTGAAATTGAAGAGCTGGCCTGGATGTCTACACTGTGGATTTCGCTAGGGTTTTAATTATCTCTGCCTGCCTAGAGTTGGTATTATGAACCGTTAACATTTCTAGGATCTGCTTTTTTTTCTTTAAAATTTTTTATTGTTATGTTAATCACCATACATTACATCCTTAGTTTTGGATGTAGTGTTCCATGATTCATTGTTTGTGCATAACACCCAGTGCTCCACGCAGAACGTGCCCTCTTTAATACCCATCACCAGGCTAACCCATCCCCCCACCCCCCTCCCCTCTAGAACCCTCAGTTTGTTTTTCAGAGTCCATCGTCTCTCAGGGTTCATCTCCCTCTCCGATTTCCCCCCCCTTCATTCTTCCCCTCCTGCTATCTTCTTCTTTTTTTTCTTAACTATATTGCATTATTTGTTTCAGAGGTTGGGATCTGCATTTGTAACAAGGAGGTTAGAAAAAAGAATCATTTGGGGAGCACCTGGGTGGCTCAGTCAATTAAGCATCTGACTCTTGATTTCAGCTCAGGTCATGATCTCAGGTCGTGAGATCAAGCCCCACATCTGTCTCCATGCTCAGTGGGGAGTTTACGTGGGATTCTTTCTCTCCTTCTCCCTCTGCTCCTCTCCACCCTCCACTCCCTTTCTCTCTCTCCCTCCTTCCGTCTCTCAAATAAATTAATAAAACTTAAAAAAAAAAGAATCATTTGGTACGTGAACACTAGATTTTCAAGACTGTGTGATGCTTTAATTCAATCAAGCTACATGATTGAGGTTAGATAGTCAAAGCAAGCAGAAGATAAGCGACCTCTGCAGTTAACTGCTCTGATAACCCATAAGTCCAATGTGAAAAATAAAGATCGTGTCATCTCTCTGCCCCAATTCTGTCATTTTTAAAGGTTTGGTTTTGATATAGACAAGAAATATAAAATAGCAGTAAAGTCTTTGCATTTGGGTGACAGTATCTAATGTAATGCCACCTGCAGAAAATGGCAAAGTGCTTTGATTTATCAGACTACACAGTGAGCAGATAATACAGAATGTTCAGAATTTGCATAAAGGTCTGAGTTCACATTTAAAAAAACTATCATTCAGGGACCTGGACCCTAAGATTTTTGTTTTTTTTCCAGAAATTTTCCTACCATTCTCTACTGGATCTAGATTTACAATAATATAAATTGAAATGTTGTACCACATATTGCAACCTTATTGCAACCTTTCTTATCTATAAACAAGAGATAATGTGAATTTGCATATTCTGATATAATGCTAAATGCTACGCTGAATTTTAAATTACTAAGCAGAATGTCTTAATTTTTTTTTAATACCCATCACCAGGCTAACCCATCCCCCACCCCCCTCCCCTCTAGAACCCTCAGTTTGTTTTTCAGAGTCCATCGTCTCTCATGGTTCGTCTCCCCCTCCGATTCCCCCCCTTCATTCTTTGCCTCCTGCTATCTGCTTCTTTTTTTCTTTTTTTTTTTTTTAACATATAATGTATTATTTGTTTCAGAGGTACAGGTCTGTGATTCACAACGCTCACCATAGCACATATCCTCCCCAATGTCTATCACCCAGCCACCCCATCCCTCCCACCCCCACCACTCCAACAACCCTCAGTTTGTTTCCTGAGATTAAGAATTCCTCGTATCAGTGAGATCATATGATACATGTCTTTCTCTGATTGACTTATTTCGCTCAGCATAATACCCTCCATGTCATTGCAAATGGCAAGATTTCATTCCTTTTGATGGCTGCATAATATTCCATTGTATATATATATATATATACCTCATCTTCTTTATCCATTCATCTGTCGATGGACATCTTGGCTCTTTCCATAGTTTGGCTATTGTGGACATTGCTGCTATAAACATCAGGGTGCACGTACCCCTTCGGATCGCTACATTTGTATCTTTGGGGTAAATACCCAGTAGTGCAATTGCTGGGTCGTATGGTAGCTCTATTTTTTATAAGACCTTAAATATCTTCAAATAGCATTTATTGTATTTAATATGCATGGGTTAATATGTGGCAGTGATTCCTAAGGTTTAGCTAAAAAGTCTTTTACTGTAATACAGTGTGGGTATGGTATCTTTTTAACTGAAGTGAATATAATATAATGCTTACTTCCCATATTTACTAAATCCCTTCTGCTTACAGTATTCTACCGAGAAAAAATAAGCCCCCCCCCAAAATATCAAAAACATAGGCATTCGATGAATGTTGAATGAACAAATACCTCAACATTTTTGTTATATATTAATAATAATTGTAACGGTAGTACTTAACACTTGCCACGTCTTTTTACTATTGTAGGAACGAGGCTAACTACTTTATTGGGATTATCAATGTAATGGTCACGAAAATTCTATAAAGTGTGCTTTCTCATTATCTTGATTTTAAAGATGAGAAAACTGAGATATAGGGATGGAAGTAACTTGCCTAAGGCCCAATAACTGAGTAGAAATGAGACTCATGACAAAGGACATTCAAAGCCTACTAAATATTGCAGACATTGGCTAAATAAAATTAATTTCTATGATGTGAATCTATCATATATAGAAACAGTTTATGTACTGTATATGGAGAGTTTAAAGAATAATAATAAAATAAATGCCTATACCTAGCTTAAGAAATACATTTCACCCCTTTAATTTAAATTTTTACCATGGGAAATCTCTCTCAGGTGCTAAAGTGGAAAGAATAGAATAATGAGCCCCCACGTAGCTATTATTCAGCTTTTATCTCCTGTCACTTATTGACTTGTGGTCATTCTTGTTTCTTCTTCATCCCCGCTCACACCCTCGACCCCAGATTATTTTGAAGCAAGTTATCATCTCTCTTTATTTCAGTACATATCTTTAAAAGCTAGGAGCTCTTTAAAAAATAATTACCTTAGCCACAAAACCATTATCACACCTTAAACAAATTTACAAATTTTTCTTATCATATAACATCAAATGTGGTTACATTTCTGTGTGTGTATGTGTGTGTGTGTGTGTGTGTGTGTGTGTACATAAATTTGTTTTAGAGTTTGTTCAAACTGCTATGCAAATGAAGCCCATGTCTTGTGATTGGGTACTATACCTCTCCAGCCTCTTTTTAATCTGTAAGTAGAAATTTTACTGTTTTAAATGAAAGTTTTGCTGACCCCAGGAAAAGTGAGCACCCTACATGGCAGGAAATTTTGCATGAGCAAAAACTTAAAATGGCAAGAATATTGTGCTCTTGGGCATTTTCTCTTTAGGGTTCTAGCCTAATCATATCTTATTTATATCTGTAAATTTTGTCAAATACTGTTTTTTTATTTGTTTTTATTACCCATCTAATTGGTTTATTTGAACTACTTGATATTTTGCAGTCAGGCTTCTCCTTTTTGTCTTAGAAATCTCTTGCTTTGCACAGAGCAATCCTCTCCACCCCTACTTTCTCCCCTTGCCTTTAGGACCACAGCCCTGCCATGGTTGGCTTTCCCTTCTGGCTTCCATTCACCACAGCTAAACCACAATTTCAAAGCTGTAACTGGAAGGGGAAAGCCTCCCTTGTTATGGCCCTAAAATTGGCCTAATGGGGATTCTAGTTCCCCAAACAATCTCTCCAAAATTAGGAATTTGTGCAGTATTAGGTAGCAAAAATGAGCAAGATGAGCAACTAATTAACCATGATATATAGCTATTTAATGCTGTATATACAATTCCTTCATTATAAAAAAGTTTTTTAAACTCAACTACTTTGTAACAGAGAAATTAAAAGAAACTTCTAAAGTGTATTTGTTTGCTTGCTTGCTTTTCCTCTCTACCAACTAACTGTGACCTTGGTTGCACTTCAGTGTTTTAAGAGCTTTTTGGTATAAGTATACAAAAATACAGATTCAAAGGGATACCTGCTCCCTGATGTTTATAGCAGTATCACCAACAATAACTGAACTATAGAAAGAACTCGAGTGTCCATCAACTGAAAATGGATAAAGAAGATGTGTGGGGTGTGTGTGTGTGTGTGTGTGTGTGTGTGTGTGTGTGTGTAATGGAATATTACTAGGCCATCAAAAAGAATGAAATCTTGTCATTTGCAACAACATGGATGGAGCTAGAGTGCATTTTGCTAAGCAAAATAAGTCAGAGAAAGACAAATACCATATGATTTCACTCCTATGTGGAATTTAGGAAACAAAACAGATGAACATATGGGAGGGTGGAAAAAAGAGAGAGAGAAAGAGAAAGAGAGAGAAGCAAACCATAAGAAACTCTTAATGGTAGAGAACAAACAGGGTTGATGGAAGGAGGTGGGTGTGGGATGGGCTAAATGGGTAATAGGTATTAATGAAGGCACTTGTTATGATGAGCACTGGGTTTTATATGTAAGTGATGAATCACTAAATTCTACTCCTGAAACCAGTATTACACTATATGTTAACTAACTAGAATTTAAATAAAAATTTGGAGGAAAAGAAGGGCTTTTTGGTATAGAATAGGTTTTTGGTAGTTCCCAGCTCCCTAACTTGCTAGTTGGATACGCCTCAATTACTTCATCCGTACAATGGGAATAAAAATATATAAATAATCTGATTGGTTTGCCAAAGGCGAAGATATTGGAAGGATATGAGGAATTCAGAGAATCCAAAAAAAAAAAAAAAAGGTGGACACTAAGTTCAGAAAAAGCAGAAAGCTCAGGGGCCATAGGGATCTAAGTAAGCCCCATCTCACCCCCTCCAGTTCACAGTCCCTGAGATGGATCATCTTCAACGAGAAAGATTCTAAGTCCCTGGAGAGTAATGACAGCCGTGGTTGGGTTGCCATATCCCTCCTCCTTAATTGCCAGGTCCCACCACGACTAAACACAGTGAGGCAGAGGTCATCCCCTGAAGGAAACTGTAGTCCTTTACCAGGAGAAAGAGCACTGCTCTGGACAACAGAAACACAACAAAGTAACTAAACAACTGCCTGTCATTTTTCTCACAGAGTTTTAATAAGGATTACATATAAATTTCCCAGTGTCCGGCACTTGGTAAAAGCTCAATAAATGATAGCCAGTGTTATTATTACAGTAAGTATAAAGGAGAAAATGAGCAACAGTTCAGTCATGATGGAAGGCTATCCAGTCATTAGCAATTCCTTCACTAGGATAAATCCTGACATGATAACTTTAGTGCTCAGAACTGGCCAAGTTTGATGTGGGCCCATTTGCATCCATTAACTTTATGACCTTGAGTCTTAAACTTTCTGGTCTGTTCCCCCTTGTACAAAATGGTGTTGATAATACTGAGTTATATCCAAGAACTGCTGCTGAGCACAATTTCTGACCAATTGTCCAGGACTCAGGGAAAGACAGAGGGCCAAACACCTCCAGTGAGGTCAGAAGAACTGAGGCATTTTGCATAGAACTTAGTGTCCATGTTTTTTTAATTCTCTTTTATTTATAATCCTGCCTCATTCCGAAAGGATTTTTGACTACTCTTATTTTATATCAGCAACAATGACCAATCAAGTTGAGGGTGCAAGCTGGTGAAATAAAATTCAGGGGTGAGCAATAAGGCTTCGTTTTTAATTCATCGTCTAAGAAACATGTCTGTAACCCAAACAGGAAAATGAGCCAAGGACATAAACAATGACTAAATACAAATATACAATAAGCATATAAAAAAAGTCTCAGTGATCAAAGAATTGCATATTTGATAGCAGTGTCAGACTTTTCAGCTATCATACTGACAACAATGAAAAACAAAATCTACCAATAGCTAGTGCTGGCGAGGGTGCAAGGGACTGACACCCTCACACCTTGCTGTTAAGAATATAAATTGGCACAGCCTTTCTGAAAGACAAATAAGATAGCTGTCAAAATTAAATAATAAAATACCATTTAATCCAATAATCCCCTTTCTAGTAATCTACTTTACAGAATATTCCTACATGAGATCAAATAACTATGTACATGAATATGCATTGTTTTTAGTAGCTAAAATTAGAAGCCATCAAAATGCCATGATTTGAGGAATTGTTTCAAATTTTGATATAACCATACAATCAAAATTTTTTGCAGTCATTAAAGAATGAAGTGTATCTATCTTCTGAAATGGAAAGATGTCCAAAATACATTTTAAAGGGCAGATACTAGGTTGCAGAAAAATGGATCCATTTTGTTAATATGTGCTTTTAGATATTTTAGAAGGACGGAAAAGCTAGTACTCAGGAATATGTTGGCCTTTTAAGTTGCTGTTGAGCAGCCACTACAGGGTTAGTGAGGTCACAAAAGAAAGTAAGACTGAATTTCTTGGTCTTGGGCTTTAATAAATCATAATAGGAGAGAAATGATAGGCATGCATGTAGCTATTAAAATATAAAGCAACAGTATGAATACATACTAAAATAAATAGTGAATCTTGGGCAAACCTGGTGCAAAACCAAGAGAACAATCAGGTCATTACAAGCTGCGAGGAGTGTTGGCATGGTGGGGGGAGACCTGCAATTCAATCTCAATGACCAACTGGGTGACCCCGGACAGTCACTTCAGCTCTCCATACCTCAGCTTCCTTGCAGGTGACATCACTGAGGTGACCAAGCTAATCACCCTGAAGAGCTAGTGGCTTCTGATCCAGAAAATCACACTAAGACAGGATTTGAAACTGTCACACAGGGTATTTAGGGAGACTTCGGGGGGGCCTATAAATTGCATTTGGGAGGTCCATGAACTCAACTGGGGAAAAAGTTGTATATTTTTCCTAGCCTTTACCTGAAACTTAGCATTTCATTCACTTAAGAATGTAGGCAAACATTTGCAATGACATGGATGGAACTGGAGGGTATTATGCTGAGTGAAATAAGTCAATCAGAGAAAGACATGTATCATATGATCTCATTGATATGAGGAATTCTTAATCTCAGGAAATAAACTGAGGGTTGCTGGAGTGGTGGGGGATGGGAGGGATGGGGCAGCTAGGTGACAGACATTGGGGAGGGTATGTGCTATGGTGAGCGCTGTGAATCACAGACCTGTACCTCTGAAACAAATAATACATTATATGTTAAAAAAAAGAAAAAAAGAAGATAGCAGGAGGCGAAGAATGAAGGGGGGGAAATCGGAGGGGAGACGAACCATGAGAGATGATGGACTCTGAAAAACAAACTGAGGGTTCTAGAGGGGAGGGGGTGGGGGGATGGGTTAGCCTGGTGATGGGTGTTAAGGAGGGCACGTTCTGCGTGGAGCACTGGCTGTTATATGCAAACAATGCATCATGGAACACTACATCAAAAACTAATGATGTAATGTATGGTGATTAACATAACATAATAAAAAAAAAAAGCTCTGCACACTAATAAAGACTGTTCATCAGGAAAAAGAATGTAG
The DNA here is from genome assembly GCF_009762305.2 of Zalophus californianus. Classification (NCBI taxonomy): domain Eukaryota; kingdom Metazoa; phylum Chordata; class Mammalia; order Carnivora; family Otariidae; genus Zalophus; species Zalophus californianus. Next base: position 30,444,524 of record NC_045595.1, on the reverse strand, counting down.
GCAAAAAAACTATAATAATATTTTTTTATTTCTAATTGTTTTCTTTTTTTAAATTTTTAAAAAAATTTTTATTGTTATGTTAATCACCATACATTACATCATTAGTTTTTGATGTAGTGTTCCATGATTCATTGTTTGCGCATAACACTCAGTGCTCCACGCAGAATGTGCCCTCTTTAATACCCATCACCAGGCTAACCCATCCCCCCACCCCCTCCCCTATAGAGCCGTCAGTTTGTTTTTCAGAGTCCATCGTCTCTCATGGTTCATCTCCCCCTCCGATTTACTCCCCTTCATTCTTCCCCTCCTGCTATCTTCTTCTTTTTTTTTTCTTAACATATATTGCATTATTTGTTTCAGAGTTACATATCTGTGATTCAACAGTCTTGCACAATTCACAGTGCTCAGCATAGCACATACCCTCTCCAATGTCTATCACCCAGCCACCCCATCCCTCCCAGCCCCCCACCGCTCCAGCAACCCTCATTTGTTTCCTGAGATTAAGAATTCCTCATATCAGTGAGGTCATGTGATACATGTCTTTCTCTGATTGACTTATTTCACTCAGCATAACACCCTCCAGTTCCATCCACATCATTGCAAATGGCAAGATCTCATTCCTTTTGATGGCTGCATAATATTCCATTGTGTACATATACCACATCTTCTTTATCCATTCATCTGTCGATGGACATCTTGGCTCTTTCCACAGTTTGGCTACTGTGGATATTGCTGCTATAAACATCAGGGTGCACATACCCCTTCGGTTCCCTACATTTGTATCTTTGTGGTAAATACCCAGTAGTGAAATTGCTGGATCGCATGGTAGCTCTATTTTCAACTGTTTGAGGAACCTCCATACTGTTTTCCAGAGTGGCTGCACCAGCTTGCATTCCCACCAACAGTGTAGGAGGGCTCCCCTTTCTCTGCATCCCCGCCAACATCTGTCGTTTCCTGACTTGTTAATTTTAGCCATTCTGACTGGTGTGAGGTGGTATCTCATTGAGGTTTTGATTTGGATTTCCCTGATGCCAAGCGATGTTGAGCACTTTTTCATGTGTCTGTTGGCCATTTGGATGTCTTCTTTGGAAAAATGTCTGTTCATGTTGTCTGCCCATTTCTTGATTGGATTATTTGTTCTTTGGGTGTTGAGTTTGATAAGTTCTTTATAGATTTTGGATACTAGCCCTTTATCTGATATGTCATTTGCAAATATTTTCTCCCATTCTGTGGGTTGTCTTTTGGTTTTGTGGACTGTTTCTTTTGCTGTGCAAAAGCTTTTTATCTTGATGAAGTCCCAAGAGTTCATTTTTGCCCTTGCTTCTCTTGCCTTTGATGATGTTTCTAGGAAGAAGTTGCTGCGGCTGAGGTCGAAGAGGTTGCTGCCTGTGTTCTCCTTTAGGATTTGGATGGACTCCTGTCTCACGTTTAGGTCTTTCAACCATTTGGAGTCTATTTTTGTGTGTGGTGTAAGGAAATGGTCCAGTTTCATTCTTCTGCATGTGGCTGTCCAATTTTCCCAACACCATTTGTTGAAGAGACTGTCTTTTTTCCATTGGACATTCTTTCCTGCTTTGTCAAAGATGAGTTGACCATAGAGTTGAGGGTCCATTTCTGGGCTCTCTATTCTGTTCCATTGATCTATGTGTCTGTTTTTGTGCCATACTGTCTTGATGATGACAGCGTTGTAATAGAGCTGGAAGTACGGAATTGTGATGCCGCCAGCTTTGCTTTTCTTTTTCAACATTCCTCTGGCTATTCGGGGTCTCTTCTGGTTCCATACAAATTTTAGGATTATTTGTTCCATTTCTTTGAAAAAAGTGGTTGGTATTTTGATGGGGATTGCATTGAATGTGTAGATTGCTCTAGGTAGCATTGACATCTTCACAATGTTTGTTCTTCCAATCCATGAGCATGGAACGTTTTTCCATTTCTTTGTGTCTTCTTCAATTTCTTTCATGAGTATTTTATAGTTTTCTGAGTACAGATCCTTTGCCTCTTTGGTTAAATTTATTCTTAGGTATCTTATGGTTTTGGGTACAATTGTAAATGGAATCAACTCCTTAATTTGTCTCTCTTCTGTCTTGTTGTTGGTGTATAGGAATGCCACTGATTTCTGTGCATTGATTTTATATCCTGCCACTTTACTGAATTCCTGTATGAGTTCTAGCAGTTTTGGGGTGGAGTCTTTTGGGTTTTCCACATAAAGTATCATATCATCTGCAAAGAGTGAAAGTTTGACTTCCTCTTTGCCAGTTTGGATGCCTTTGATTTCTTTTTGTTGTCTGATGGCTGTGGCTAGGACTTCTAATACTGTGTTGAATAGCAGTGGTGATAGCGGACATCCCTGCCATGTTCTTGACCTTCGGGGCAAAACTCTCAGCTTTTCCCCATTGAGAATGATACTTGCTGTAGGTTTTTCCTAGATGGCTTTTATGATATTGAGGTAGGTACCCTCTATCCCTATACTCTGAAGAGTTTTGATCAAGAAAGAATGCTGTACTTTGTCAAATGCTTTTTCTGCATCTATTGAGAGGATCATATGATTCTTGTTCTTTCTTTTGTTAATGTATTGTATCATGTTGACTGATTTGTGGATATTGAACCAACCTTGCAGCCCAGGGATAAATTCCACTTGGTCATGGTGAATAATCCTTTTAATGTACTGTTGGATCCTATTGGCTAGTATTTTGGTGAGAATTTTTGCATCCATGTTCATCAAGGATATTGGTCTGTAATTCTCCTTTTTTGATGGGGTTTTTGTCTGGTTTTGGGATCAAAGTAATGCTGGCCTCATAAAATGAGTTTGGAAGTTTTCCTTCCATTTCTGTTTTTTGGAACAGTTTCAGGAGAATAGGTATTAATTCTTCTTTAAATGTTTGGTAGAATTCCCCTGGGAAGCCATCTGGCCCTGGGCTTTTGTTTGTTGGGAGATTTTTGATGACTGCTTCAATTTCCTTAGTGGTTATAGGTCTGTTCAGGTTTTCTATTTCTTCCTGGTTCAATTTTGGTAGTTGATACATCTCTAGGAATGCACCCATTTCTTCCAGGTTATCTAATTTGCTGGCATAGAGTTGCTCATAATATATTCTTATAATTGTTTGTATTTCTTTGGTGTTGGTTGTGATCTCTCCTCTTTCATTCATGATTTTGTTGATTTGGGTCATTTCTCTTTTCTTTTTGATAAGTCTGGCCAGGGGTTTATCAATCTTGTTAATTCTTTCAAAGGACCAGCTCCTAGTTTCGCTGATCTGTTCTACTGTTCTTTTGGTTTCTATTTCATTGAAATTCTATATTCATTCAAACCCTGCTGGGTTTTGGCTTTATTTGTTATTTTTTCTCTAGCTCCTTAAAACTATAATAATATTAACAGATACTTTCATATTGTCTCTTAGCTGCTACAGATACCTTGAAATAGTGTTTACACTCATCACTACACCAAAATTACCATAGATACTAGATTTGTTACTAGATCTTGTTATTTAATGGATTATTAAATAAGCACATTTATTTAAAGTGATACTTAAAATTGTTTTGATATCTGTGTATCAACATAATTGGTTCTTTGTAATCCTACATCTTTTTTTTCCTTTTTTAGTTCTTATTTTTTTATTTTAATCCCAGTATTGTTAACATATGGTGTTAAATTAGTTTCAGCTCTACAATATAGTGATTCATCAATTCTATACATATCCATTATTCAGTGCTCATGAAGATAAGTATACTCTTAATTCCTTTCATCTATTGCATCCATCCCCCCACCCACCTCCCCTCTGCTAACCATCTGTTCTCTATAGGTAGGAGTCTATTTTTTGGTTTGTCCATTTATTTTTTCCTTGTTCATTTGCTTTGTTTTTTAAATTCCACATATGAATGAAATCATATGGTATTTGTCTTTCTCTGACTGACTTATTTTGCTTGGCATTATACTGTCTATTTCCATTCATGTTGTTGCAAGTGGCAAGATTTCATTCTTTTTATGGCTGAGTAATACTCCATTGTATATATACCACATTTTCTTTATCCATTCATCTATTGATGGACACTTGGGTTGCTTCCATAATTTGGCTACTATCAATAATGCTGCTATAAACATAAGGGTGCATATATCCTTTTGAATTAGTGTTTTTGTATTCTTTGGGTAAATACTCAGCAGTGTGATTACTGGATCATATGGTAATTTTATTTTTAATTTTTTGAGGAACCTCTATACTGTTTTCCACAGTGGCTGCACTAGTTTGCATTCTCACCACCAGTGCACAAGGATTCCTTTTTCTTCATATCCTCACCAACACTTGTTGTGGCTTGTGTTTTTGATTTTAGCCATTCCAACAGGTGTGAATTGATATCTCATTGTGGTTTTGATTTGCATTTCCCTGATGATGAGTGATGCTGAGTATCTTTTCATGTGTCCAGTGGACATCTGTGTGTCTTCTTTAATAATCCTATATATCTTATTGTATGCATTTAAAAACATTATGATGAAATCTATAGGCTTCATCACTCTGCTGCCAAGGAGTGCTTGGCACAAAAGAAATTTAAGAACTTCTACCTTGTTTCTTTTTCGCTTTCCTGCTGCATCAAAAATGTGTGGCTTACTTTCTGAGAAGGGGCACAGGCTTTAAAAAGGTTGCATTTCACAAAGGGATCCTGACAGTGTGAAAGAATAGGCACAGAGATCATAAATCAGGGATTGAAAGAAATGATAAGCATGGGTAGGCAGCAATGTTAAGCTTGGTTTAGACTGAGAGAGTTTCATTTCCTCTTTGCCCTAATAATTAATTAAGATTCATCCCATTATTTTCTATTCTCTATCACCTCATGAAGAAACTGCCCAAAGACAATTTCACAAATGTGGTGAGAGGGGGCAGAGATGGAAAGTCCAATTTTCTAGATTCTAAATCAGTGATTCTCAAACCTAGCTGTACATTTGAATCACTTGGGAAGCCTTTAAAAAATATCAGTGGAGAGGGATGCAGATCATGTGTGCTACTGACTGGAAGAAGAATGAGGGAGTCTTCTAGATAGGTGAAAATATTCCATGCCTTAAGTTAGGTGGTGGTTTAATGGGCATATCCATACAGAAAAATGCATTGAGTTATACATTTAACATTTGTACACTTACACCTCAATTAAAAAAAAAAAAAATGATTCCCAGGCCCACTGCTGAAAAGTCTAAGTTGATCTGGAGTAGAGCCCAGGAACCAGTATATTTTTTAAAAGCTCCCCCACTCCCAACCCAACCCCCACGTCCACTCAGTTGATTCTGAGCATCACAGGAATGAATCATGCATTCAGTCATTAAGTCCAGAAATACTTGTGTTTTAACAAGTAATGTGGATAGAGAAAGATCCTTTTTATTCCAAGACTTTGTAAGTGTAATGTGTAATCTAGGGGTCCTCCAGCTTCAGAGTCCATCCTCAGAATCACCTGGGGAGCATATTGAAAATAAGGCTCCAAGGCAGCACCCGAGGGATTCTGACTCAGTAGGTCTAGGCTGGTGTCTAAATAATCTGCTTAAGGAAAATAACACAAGGGGTGCCTGGGTGGACCAGCTGGTTAAGTGTCTGCCTTCTACTCAGGTCATGATCTCAAGGTCTGGGATCAAGTCCTGCATCAGGCTCCCTGTCCTTCTGCTGCTCCCCCTACTTGTGCTCACTCTCTCTCTCTTTCTGTCAAATAAATAAATAAAATCTTAAAAAAAATAAAAAGGAAAATAACACAAGGTCTGGCACAAAGTAGGAGAGTAATAAATAGCTACTGAATGTATGAGTTACTGGACCAAGTGCTTCATATACAGTATCTAATTTAATAATAAGCAACAACTCTCTGATGGTATGCACTAAATAAAACTCAGTTCTACAGAAAAGGAAACTGCCAATTGGAGACATTAACAATTTGTGCAAGGTCCAATAAGTTGGGGAGTGGAAATTCAAGCACACGTCTCTCATAATGACCTCCAGTTTGACCGTCCATGAAAAAAATGTAGCTTTGTTTTATTTCTCCCCTTGAGGGCGGGGGAGAGGGAGAGACTAGTGTTAGGGGAAGAGCAGAGAAGAGAGTGACCTGATTCATCAGATTATTGCTTTGACACACCCTTCTCTTTGAGTGGGAGTTGGAGATGCCCTAATTAAAGCCAGTATTACTGTAAGAGGGTGGAATGCAGGATGTGGAAGCTTTGAGTTGGCTCTTGCAAGTACCTTCAAATGCCTTTGCAGTGAAAAGGAAGGTGTTCTGGCGTTGGAGCTCATTTCCTCACATCCTACAAGAGCTTTCTTATGGGGCGGAGCCCTGGCAAAGGGAGGCTGTCAGCTAATTGTTCTGTCTGCATGTGCTTTCTGCTGGACTTCCAGTCCCTGGAGCTTCCCTGAAAGTAGAAATGCACTTACTAAGCCTCTGCCCCTTTCTTTATCCCATTCAGCTACTGCAGATGCCACAGCTGCTCAGCTTTCTACTTCATCATTGATCCAACAGTGGAGACAATTATAGCCAGGTGACAAGTGACTCAACTGGGTTTCTTTGTTATGTCTGATGAGGCTGAGTCCTAATAAAGACTGGGAAGGAGGTAGAATTTCCCTATAGGGTTCTACACACCCAACTCAGGCTTCAGCTCCTCTCAATGCTTTTGACCTCTCCAAATAAATAGCTCTCTCCTGAAAAGGAAGCAGTGTGTAAGGGAGTGGGCTCTGGGGATGGAATGGCTGAGTTTAAATTCCCACCTAGAGTAAGGGCAAGTTACCTGACCTCCAGGTACTTCACTTTCCTCATTTGTGAAATTAAGGTAATAATAATAACAATACAGCACACATCAGATTGTGGTGATTAAATGAGATTTTGCATAGAGAGTACTTAGCACAATGATGGATGCATAAGAATATACACACAAACACACAGAGGATCTACATACAGGCAATGTATATACAAGCATACTAATGCGCACATAAACAAATATAATTATTATTACATTTTCTTTTTTCTCCCCACTTCAACACTTTCTGTATGCTCCAAGCTCTCTTTCTACCAGTGTTATCTAATACAAATATAATGCAAGCTATATGCGTTATTTTAAATTTCTAGCAGTCACGTTAAAGAAAGTAAAAATAAGCAGGTAAAATTAATTTTAATAATATATTTTATTTTACCCAATACAGCCAAAACATTATTGCAACATATAATACATATAAAATTTATTAAGAAAATATTTACCTTTTTTTTAAACTAAGTCTTCAAAATTTGGAGTGTGTTTCGCAGTTACAGCAGCTCAGTTTGGACTAGCCATATCTCAAGTGGTCAAAGCCACATGGGGCTAGAGTCTACTGTAACTGACAGCAAAGCCCTGTCCCATCACCCTCCTTTAATGAAAATTTACCAATCCAGGAGTACTCCTTCGGGACCTATTATCAACTTTGGATTATTTCATTCGTTGAGGAAGTGGTTAAGTGTCTGCTATGTGTCAGGCACTGTGTTGAGTATTATGGATACAAAATGACATAGGTCTTGTTATGGGGTGTATTGTATCCACCCACCCCCCCTGAACTCCTATATTGAAGTCCTAACCTCCAATGAATATAACCAGAGGAAATCGAGTCTAAATGAGCTCACGGAGGTGGATCTTAATGCAGTGTGAAATGCTTCCCTTATAAAAGGGCAACATTTGGACAGACATGCAGGGAGAATGCCATGGGAAGACAGACATTCTGTTGAGAGCATTGAGAGGGAATCAGGAAGGCCCCTTGTATGCCTCTCAGGTGGGAAATTAGGAGCAACTGGGAAAAGAAGAGTGAGCTGGTGGACATGTGTATTTGTGGGCAAAGGAGAAGAATTCCTCAGTGTGCCTCTTATGGCAGCTTCCTGGGAGGATAAGGATGCTGTCTTAGATGGGAGAGAGGAGCCCAAATGACTTCACCCCACCTGCCTTTACCTTTCCAGAATTAGAGCATGTGGCACAAATGGTGAAGGAATCCTGCAGTCTATTGTTAAGTTCAGGAAGACAATGCAGCAAAGGAAGATGGTTTTACCAGTGTTCTCCCAAAGCAGTGCTTCCATCCCACATACATATTACTTTTGTCCTAAATTGTTTTTAACACCAGTCTGGAATCCTAAATGGTATCAAAGTAGAGGTATGCTGGGCTTGGTTAACTTTTGTGGGGATTTTTCTGGGCTCGTGATCCTTCTACTTTACTGACTCCATTAGGAGTATTTCCCTATATTGGGCTTTCCAGAAGTGGTACAATAAAGAGGGGGAAAGAGTCTTTCTGTGCTTTGGTTTGTAAATTGATTGAAAGGCTGTCTGTTTATAGAACACCCACAAATTCTGTAAAAACAGACAGCATCGAGTGCTTGATACCAGATCCTCCTATGCCTACTAAAACTTTGTGGCACCCTTTTTAGGTTCAAGAGTGCCATGTTTGTCTGGTATTAGCTTTTTACAAGAGGAAGAAGTCATCCTCAGTAATCATCCCCACTTGTCAATGACAGTAACTTTAATTTTCGTGTAGCAATCCATCATCATTAGGACTAAGTCCAATTCAGAGTGGGCAGATGAAAGAAAGCCTGCCAGATGAAATACCAAATTAGGGACCTTAGTTAGAGGCAAAAATTGAAGAAAACATTTGTATGAATAAATAGAACCCCAAAGGATACCAGCAAATTTCCTTGGATATCATTAAATCATATGTGCGTCAAATGGAAGTCCAATGTACACTCACGTGAGTAAGGCACAGACAGGCATCTCCCAGCTGCAATTTGCCAATGGTGACTGGTAGAACAGATTCAGAGAGCAAGGGAACAATATTCTCTGAGAGTAAAGAATGAAGTTACCCTTTCTTACTGAGGCCAAGAGAAATGTCCCTGGACAGTTGCACTGTGGGATCATAGCATCCTATTTCATTTTCTGAAGCTCGGGCATAATGATTTGAAATTGTCTTCTTTGTTTAACTTTCTTGTTTATTGCCTTTTCCCCACTGGTATGTTAGCTCCAAATAAGCAGAGACCTTATTTGATTTATTCAATGCTATGTCCCCAGTATCTAAAATCTTGCCTGACCTCAAGTAGGTATTCAGTAAATGGGTAGAAGGAATGAATGTATTTAAGAGTTAAATCCTGGGACACCTGGGTGGCTCAGTCATGATCTCAGACTGGTGAGATCGAGCCCCACATCAGGCTCTGCACTCAGTGCAGTCTGCTTGAGAGTCTCTCTCTCCTTCTGCCTCTCCCCGTCTCTCAAATAAATAAATCTTAAAAAAAAAAAAAAGAGTTAAATCATACAACATGATGACCTGGTGTTGCTTGGCTAAACATTCTCTATGTTGCCAGGAATTCACTTGTGGACACATAATTCTAGATGAGGGGACTTGCAAAGGGAGGTACTTTGCTGGATTGAACATTGGCTTGTTGTGAGTCTTTACTCATCTTTTAAAATTGCACCTTTTGCAACTAAGAAAAAAATATGATCTGGCATTTCATCTCAGTATGATTTGCCTGCTTTTCATCTTAGAGTAACACATTATGTGACCTTTGTCAGTGTCCTGTCGCTGTGCCACATTAGCCTAGGAGCCACAAATTCAAATCTATTTCAGAACCCTGTAATTCACTCTTACTCCCTCCCTAGGGTCTGCCACTTCTAAGATTTCTCTCTTCAACTTGCCATTAATCCCACTGGGAGGGGGGTGGAAACTGGCCTCAGAATTCAATTTTAGCTTCCTGGTGGGACAGGCCAAATGTCAGCAATCTTTGAGGGCTAGAGAAAGATGTTCCCAGGAGCTTTCTCAAATTCACGCAACGGCGTCTCCAGCTGTGAGCTCTAATGCCAATTCCCTACACTGGAAGTAAAAAAAAAAAAAAAAAAAAAAAAATGCCCACTGATTTCCCTTAGATTAACTACAAAACCATTCTCCATTCCCACTGAGAGTTTCCTCCCTGGATTAAGTGACTTCTGGTGGAGAAGGGTTTGGAGTCCCTTAAGCAATTTAATGCATTTTCAGAATTCATTAAGTAGAGTCACTCAGTTGGAGTATGAACTATCTGAACAACCTACTATAGATTTAGCAAAATGTTGAATCAGGATGTTCACACCTGAATTCATTTAAAGAGCAAGCTGCCTTAATACCCTGTAAATAAATACTACTGTCAAAATCTCACAAGATTTTAAAATGTTTGTTACATAATAGGCTTATCTCTACAAAAAGATTTTTGAGAACAGAATGCTGACATAATGTTGGAGTGCTTGAGAGCCTGGGGTCCGGGGCCAAGATGTCTCAGCTCAGATTCTACTTACTAGCTGCGCCATCCTGGTCAAGTGACATCACCTCTCTGTGCCTCGGTTTCTTCATCCGTGAAATGGGGCTCAGGGTATTGCACTAGTCACCTTCCAAGTGTTCCTAGTCGATACCATACTGAACAATACAGATAAGACATTTCCATCCTCGGAGAAAGTTCTATTGGACAGAGATCACCAGAAGCAGACTTAATATCATTGCTGTAACTGGCATTTCCTTTGCTCCCTCCCAGTCAGTCACCAGGTCCTCCTGAGTTCGTATTTTTCATGTGTGTACCCTTCTTTCTGTTCTCATCATCCATTTATTCCTTGATGACACAGCTCAGCTGGTCCCCTGATGTCTCTTTTCCTCAGTGTCATCCTCCAGAGCCTCCCAGACTGAGCTTCATGGCACTTGCCTCATTCTACCTCTGTTGGGCTCAGCCCACAGCCCTGGGACTGGTCATGATCCTTCACGGTTTTCAAAGGCAGAGACCACATTTTATTTATTTTTGTGTCTCCCACAGTCCTGCTCATGTAACAGGCATTTAAATGTTCACATGACTGAATGAACTGATGAATAAATGAACAAATCTTCCTCTACCAGAAATGGGCTATATCTAGTTCCTAGTGATTCTACAAGGTACCCTTCTCTGAGCCACTTCTGTGCCCCAAGGCAGTGCCTACAGGTATGAGCCTGTGGGTACCTGCTGTGAAATCAGATGACAAGCAGAACATCTCTTCTAACTGTTGCTTTGCCCTCGGGCTTCATGGTCTCCTGGCAGAGGTCCACGTTCTATTCCTACCTGTGCCTTTAGGTAGGGTAGCTCTGGGCCCCTATACTAGGATCTTTTAGTCCTGGACCCCCATTCCCCACAACCACATCACTAATAATAATAATAATAACTCTTCCCCAAAATAGCTTTTCTCTCTTGTCCTAGAAGAATAATATGAATGAAACTGCAGTTTCTGGGATTCAACTAAGGTCCCATGCTGCCTCTACCACTTACTAGCTGTGTAGCCTTGGGGATATTGCTTAAAAAGTCTGTGTGGTATCTTCTCAAACACAAACTAAGGATAATAATGGTACAGCCCTTATAGAGTTACTCTGAGAATTAAGGGAGGCAAAGCATGTGTAGTACAGGCACATTACATTGCCTGAGGCATGGTAAGAACTAAATAGAGGTTATATTGTTAGTCTTAGAATTCCTAGTTTAATGAAATCAATGAGTCGTAGGATTAGCTCCCCAATTCCTTCCTTTAAAATGCAAGAAACATCCCTAACAGAAGTGAGCCACTATCAGGGATTGAGTTATGTTAATTATAGTAATGAGAACTAAGATTTTTGAAGGAGCACTTACTATGTCTGACCTGCATTATCTTATTTAATCCCTGGAGGAATCTAAGAGTGAGAGCAACCAAGATGAAAATCACAATGCCTTTTTATGACCTAAGTCTCCAAAGTCACAAATCATTACTTCTGCTGAATTCTGTTTCTTTGAAATGGGTCATTAAGTCCAGCCCACACGCAAGAGGAGAACAGTTAGACTCCTCCTCTAGAAAGGAAGACTTTGTAGATGCATTTTTAAAAACAACCAAGAGATACAAAATGTATTTCTTACTGTTGGTTATGGTCTAAAGAGTTTGACATTCACTTCCATAGGTTGACTATATTATCTCATTTATCATATAGGAATCATGAATCCATAGAATGGTAGAGATAGAAGACCCATAGAGGTCATATAAACCTTTAAAATAAGGGTTTGGCAAACTTTATTTATAAAAGGTCAGTTAATAAACATTTTAGGTTATGTGGGCCATATGATCTCTGTTGCAACTCAACTCTGCTGTGATACTGCAAATGCAGCCATAGAGAATATGTAAACAAACAAGTGTGTCTATGTTCCAGTAAAACTTTATTTATAAAAACAGACCATTGGCCACATTTGTTGACTCCATATCTAGATAATGTTGATCAACCTGGCTTTACAGGAGACTCGAGGATTTTTTCTTAATGACCCGTATCTTGGACACAGGTCAGTCCAACTAAATCAGAATCTCTGGGGGTAAGAACCCAGATATCAGTATTTAAAAAAAAAAATTCCCTAGGTGATGCCAAAGTAGTTAAGAGTTAAGAAGAACCACTGATGTAGGAGGTGACCATGCTAACTTGAGGAAACTGAGGCCCAGCAGGGTGAAAAGATGAGCCATGAATCACACCCACACTGGATTAGTGCTAGGACTATCTGATATTTATTAGGAAAAGGGGTCCCATTGCTGCATTTGACATATCAGAAACTATGTGTGAATGTTGCTGCACAGGCGTACCTGGGTAGGCCAGGGGCCTGGGCCCCTTGCAAAGGGGCTTCCAGAAGAATTGTTCATCTGGTAAAAAGTATGAAGGAACTTAAATCCAAGACAAGTGTGAGGCCTGGATTCACCACTCAGTGACTTTGGTGGGTAAATTTCACCTCTCAACTCCCTCTTTTCTCACTCATGATGTAATAGCAAGCATTTTGAAAATTTATTGTATAAGACAATAGGCTAAATGCCTAATGTACTCTCTCTCTTAACTGTGAGAAGAGCCCTATGAGGTGAACGACGTTAGGGTGTCCGTTTTTGAAGAAGAGGAAACTAAGGATGAAAACATTAAAGTGACTTGCCCAAGATCCCATAACCAGGAAGTGACTGAGCCAGGATTCCAATCAGTCCTTGCATCTCCAAAGCCCAGGCACTTGACTGGCCTGGCTGTATCTCCCAAGGTTTTTATAAGGATCAAATCAGATAATCTATAACAGTGGGTTATAGGCTCTAAAGCACTATATATATGTTAGGCATTATTATAGGAGTTCAGTTTTCACATTCAAGGATATCAGTGAGAGGTACTCTGAGAATGTAATCCATCAGAACACCCTCACATGCACAGAGTGGTGTTGTGGTCAGCCCCATGCCCCATGATAGATGGGGATGCCTCTCTGCATACCTGCACAGAGACAGAGGTGGGGGCCCTATCTCCACAGCACAGTGCTGATGAATACAGGCCATTCTGTGTCTAGGTGGCTGTGTCTCTATCTCTACCTTCTCTCTCCTGCCACAGAACCTCTTCACTGTCATTAATAGGGTTTTCACCCCTATCTCCATATTGTTTCGGGTTGTCTGTTCAATAAGGAAATTGGAGCCCTTTGCCAAGAGGCCCTCCTCTTGCTGTCACCTGCCCTCTATGCCAGGCTGAGACCTGCCCTGCTAGGCTGTGGCAGCACCCACTGTTCTTCATCTATCTGCCTGTATTAGTCAGGACCAGTCAGGAGACAGAAACCTGGCCAGTTACAGAGAGGATCTAATAGAAGAGATTACTAGCTATTTTTAAAGTTGTTAAATAAGTAACTGCAAAAGTAAAAAGAACTTTGTAAGGGGCATCTGGGTGGCTCAGTTGGGTAAGTGTCTGACTTTGGCTCAGGACATGATCTCAGGGTTCTGGGATCCATCCCAGAGTCAGTTCCATGCTCAGTGAAGAGTCTGCTTCTTCCTCTCCCTCTCCCCCCCCCCCCACTCATTCTCTCTCTCAAATAAATAAAATCTTATTTTTTAAGTAAAAAGGACTTTAAGGTATCATAAAAACAGCAAATGCAGGGAACAGCCAGCACCCCTAGAGTTGCAGGAGAAAAGAGAATAGATTGGAATTATACAGATTTAGAAGTTTAAGGGAGGGGGCTACACAGAGCTGCAACTCAGAAGGTCCTGGACACTGATGCTGTTGTCTCTGAGGTCAGAGCTTGGAGGTGACCAGACCTCTGAGGAGGGGGTGCTGGTTTCCCTGAGGGAGGTATGGTGGGGAGATGGGTTCTGCATTGAAAATGTAACACACTGGATTCAGCAGCTGCTGGAGAAGGCACTGTTGTGTCAGGAGGAAGACATTTTGCTGGGGTGTAACTCACAGTAAAGGCAGCAAACAGAAGGGAGCAAGTACCTTTTCCCTCTTCCACTCTGCAGCCTTCTGCTACTGGCAGAACCTATGGAGCAACTTGTAAAGCAGAAAAAAGGTTTTGCAGATTCTCAGCCCCAGTGTCACACAGCAGAGTATAGAAAAATGGGTTTAGAGCTGATAGACAAACAATTATTAGCCTGATTCACCTCTTTGGCTATTGAGCATCTAAACACACTCTTTTATGATACTGATTTCCATATGATCACAGAACTATGCTGTTTCAATTTCGCAAGACATAAGGATCCTTCATACAAAAACAAAAACAAAAAAAAACAGCATTCTCACCCTCTCCCCAAAATGAAGGGAGGCAAAATTCCCACAGTCATTATATCCTTCTCTGGGCTCTATCAATTCCTAGTTAAGTTCAACCACAGTGCCATCTGTATTTTCTGTTAGGTAAAGACTAAATTGTAAAGTTAACCTCCAACGAACTCATATAAAATGATGAGGGGAATGAAAAACCAAGACTTGGAAACCAGCAGAACTCAAAGTTCCAGGACAGGAAGAAACAGGCTGTGGGGGAGTAACAGTGGGAGGAGACAGTCCCATTGTCACCCTCGATTTCCGCACCCATGAGCTCTGGTGCTGAGGAAGACAGCACCATACCGCTCTCTGATTTAAAGCATCTATTCCATAAGACAGACCCCCGTTCTTTTCAGGTGCCTACTGCTAACTGGCAATGTGACTGAGTCTGCAGTAAACCATACCAAATTTAGGTCAGGCCAGTTTCTTCCATGTGAGGGGTAAGGGTGGGATGGTAAGACGTGTCAGTTCCATGGACAGGAATCCACTGCTCCACTCCCTGTGCTGCGAAATGAGTTCTTCCACCAGATGCAGTGCTGAGCTGAACACCCTGATGGTGGATCAAGCGTGCCAGGAGTCCGTGGATGGTGGTGCTGACCAGATTACATGCGCAGAGAAGAAAAATTCATGCCCACAATATGTGTATATAGAGTAAAGACAGGGGTGCCTGGGTGGCTCAGTCGGTTAAGCATCTGCCTTCGGCTCAGGTCATGATTCCAGGGTCCTGGGATTGAGCCCCATGTTGGGCTCTGTGCTCATCAGGGAGCCTGCTTCTCCCTCTCCCTCTGCCTGCCACTCCCCCTGTTTGTTTTCTCTCTCTCTCTCTCTGTCAAATAAATAAAGTCTTTAAAAAAAAATAGAGTAAGGACAGATTTCTGTTCCCTCCTTGATGGAAGGGGTCTAATGTAGTCAATTGCTACCAGGTGGCTGGCTGGTCCTCCCAGGATATGGTGTAATACTAAGGACTCAGTGTTGGTCTCTGCCATTGGCAGATTGGCCACTCAGCAGTAACATCAGCACTGCTAATATTAGTGAGTCATGTGTAGCATCTATCCCTGCCACCATGGCTACTTTGCACATGGGTGGCCGGGGGAAGAGGCTGATTGACATGGACAGAACATGTCCTTTTGTCCACCTTGTCAATGCTCCTGTGGTGGTCTTTTGATGGATTATCACATGAAACACAAATGAAATGTGGATACATTTCATATTAGAGCTGCTGAACATAAATTTAGCAGATGTGATTACAAAATGGCAAATGAAGAAATTCAGGTATTCTATTGGTAGCTCATCTTGGTGATAGAAATGGAGGGAAATGGAATTTTGAATATTTTCCCCATTCATTTATTCATCAAACGTGTATTGAGAATCTGCTCTGTGCCCAGCATGATGCTAAGTGCTGGGGTTACAACTGATGTTGTAACAGATCTGTCCCTGTCCTTATAGTGTGTAGCTTACCACCTAGGGTGAGAACAGTAAAAAACTAAAACACGTGAATACACAAAATAATCCTGGCTTCTCAGAATGACCAGAAGGGAAATGAACAGACTGATGGAATGAAGAGCAGTGGGGTGGGAGGTAACAAGCACTAGACTGGATAAAGTGATCAGGAGGACCCCTCTGAGGACATGAAGTTAAACTGGGACTTGAAGGGTACGGAGGAACCAGCATGGAAAGAGAAAGGGGCTGAGTGTCCCTGACAGAAAGAAGAGAAATTCTAGGGCTCTGGGATGGGGAAACACTTGATGTTCCAGAAGTTTGAAAAAAACAGGAAGTTCAGTGAAGAGGGAGTGTGACTCAAGATGCTATTAGAGAAGTTAGTAGAAAACAGACCATCTATGGAGAGGCCATGATTATTCTAGAAAAAAGTGAGAAGAGACATTGGTGTGTTCTAGTCTGAGCATGACATGTGCACCTTTACATTATAAAGACGTCAACTGTCCCTAAATAAATTAACAAATAAATTAACAAATTCAGTATACTAATAAAAATACTAACAGATTTTGTTATTTAAAAGGAAAAAAAGCTACTGTGCAGCTGTATATGGAGATTGTAGTACAGGGGCCAAGACTCAGAGCTGAAGACCAGGTAGAATGCTAACAGACTGGCCTGGCAAGCAAGCATGGTGGCTCAGGACAAGATGGTGTGGCACCCTTATTCATCTTATAACTGGAAGTTTGTGCCCTTTTACCAGCTTCTCCCTATTTCCCCACGTCCCTACCCCCAGTAAGGATCTAGGGTATCACATGGTGACTGTAGTTGATAATATTGTATTGCACCGTTGAAATTTGCCAAGAGAGTAGGTAGAACTTTAGTGGTCTCTTCAAAAAAAAAAAAAAAAGAAGAAGAAGAACAGCAAACAAAACAAATGTAAATATGTGAGGTGATGTATGTGTTAATTAACTCTGTGGTAAGAATCCTATCACAATGTATGTATATATGAAATCATCACATTGTACACTTTTAATATATTACAGTTTTGTCAATTATACCTCAATTAAAAAAAAAAGAATGACATCCTTCAAGAATATGGTTACAGGATCAGATTCATGTTTGCAGTAGGCCAATAAGATGTGGGCTTATTGGTTCCAACTCATTTTCAGAAGACTGGAACAAAATATGGGTTTTATCTCCTGAGCCAAGAAATAGGTTTATCATCTGAGCCAACTCTGATCATATGGTAGCTTTGGTAACCCCAAAATTGGGGCTCGATGGGAAGGAGTGCAGAGATGAATTAGTGGTGTCTGCTCTGATGCAGAAGAAAAATGTGGTAGGAAGTGTGCCAGGTTTTTGTCTTCTCTGGATCAGATGGTTCTTTTCTACCTACTGGTTCCTATTCTTTGTTGAGCATAAGAATTTTCTTGGAAATAGAGCAAAAATGCAGGAAGTGGAACCCCATCCCCTAGAAGTTCTGATCCAAAGGTTTGGGATGAGATCTGAGCATCTATCTTTCTTTTCAAACTCTCAGGTTAATTCTCTATTCTCTTACATACCAGAGTTTGACAACCTAGTCAAAATGCCATCATCCATATTCTACAAGGCACGTTATTGGCAGGTTTTATAAAGACAGTGAGGTTAAGAATTTCAAGTGATGGATGGTATATGGCAATGTTTTTAAAAAAATCCATATGCATCTGGACATATAAATATATATTTTAAAAAAGAAGACCACATTGTTGAAATGATCATGCTTTCTATTCATTTACTATCTTAGCCCAACGACTTCTAGGAGAGGTAAAGGCATTACTGGCTGCCATTGAAAGAATCATTTTTGAGATGTGTCTTACTCGTGCAGGTGGATATACATTTAAGAAATTCTGTAACAAGGCAGGTGGGATTCTCTCTCTCTCACTCTCACTCTTGCTTTCTCTCTGACTCATGCAGTAGTCTAACCACAGATTTAGATTTCCAACCTGCAACCCTAAGGTCCAGGGTCCCGCGAGGTTGGTAGGTACTGAGCAGAATTTGGTGGGCAGCAGTGGCTCCTGGCAGTGCTGCAGTGAACAGAGAGACAGCTCAGGTGCTTCTTTTTAATTTATACAGAGAAGGTGAGAAATGGCCTCTGGAGCTGCTGCATTTTATTGCCAAATCAGGCACTGACGTCTCCTGGGGCCCTGGAAAGTTATTTAGTGACTCAGTTTCAGTCTCCTAGTCCATAAAGAAAGGAGTCTGCCATTCACCTTGGAGAGGAGTGTGATGAGGAAGAAAATGTGAGGTTCTCTATGGCTGCCGTGATGGCAGGGAGGATCTACTGTTGTATGTAGTCACTCATCCATTGCATGAGCACCTACTATGTGCCAGCTCTGTTCCAAGAACTAGTGCTCCAGTGATGAAGATCAGACCCTGGTCTTCCTCCCACAGAGCAAGAGGAGAGTGTCTCGGGGAGAACTTGTGATGGCCGTTAATGGTATGTTTCTAAACCACGTTTATAGTTAATCATGCAAATCTCCAGGTCACTCATCTTGAGCTACAGCATCATGTCATCATATCATTAGTAAAACTCACCAATAGGGTCTTCTTAAACACATACTTAGCAGTGAGACTACTTGAGTAGCGAGCAACTTAAACTGATTCCAGCTCACTTAAGTGACAGCATTTATTAATTAGGGAACAGCTGAGCCGCCCCACCTGAGGAACGCCGGGAACAGGACCACCCTGAGGGTAACAGCAGCAGGTGCAGCTGGGCAGTGTCTCTAAGGTGCTGCCATCTGAATGATGCAACTCCAGCTCAATTCTGCCCTTGCACTCCTCTGCTTACATTTGAGATTCTCAGGGGGAGGTCTGCTTGGCTTTATAGGTCTTATGCCCATGTTTTTAGCCTGCACAGGAGAATGGGGGCAGTGGGTGGGAGGGCCGTACCTTGTCTGAGGCTCCTATTTCACCAGAACAAGATGAAACTAGGGTGTGTGGTAGTTCGCTAAAAGAAATGCAACGCACCATTTCCAGAGAAGAAGAGACAAGCAAAACAGCAGCTTTCCACCCTACGTGTTACGTGCTGTATGGTGCAGAACTGTGACAGTGGTTTGAGAAGCTCAAGTGGTTGACGTCAAAATTGCAGGGTGGATTTTACAAAACAGAAGCCACACATCCATGCACAGCCCCAAACCAGGTTCTCATTTTAAAAATATGGATGAATGTGTGCCTGATTCCAGAGGGTCACTGATGACCACGAGAAGGACCAGCCTCTCTCTACAAGCGTGTTCTAGTAAATGACCTGGATGATTTAAAACAACTCTTTCTGATCCTTTAGTTTCTATACTCTTTACTTGCTATCTTCTGACACTCAGAAACCCTGGTGAGTAAGCCTTTATGTAATTCGTGTAATCGATTATTAAATATATCATTCCTCAACTTTCTCCTTTTCCTCTCTGTATTTGGCATCACCTCCTTAGAGTCCTCTTAAGTCAGTGGTCCTGCCTCAGGCAACAACACTGACCCAGGAGAACATACCATCCCATCTCAAACTTCTCTGCCTCCTACCATTCCTGATGCTTTGCTCTCTTGATTTGCCTCATTTTCTCTGGTTGCTCCCTCTTGGACTCCTTGGTAGTTTTCTCATCGTTCTTGCCATAGACTGAATGTTTGTGCCGCACCCCCTCCAAAGTTCATGTGCCGAAGCCCAGTACCTGCGGTCATGATATTTGGAGTCAGGTCCTTTGGGATTAGGTCATAAGGGTAGAGCCCTCATGAATGGGATTAGTATCCTTATAAAAGAGACCCCAGAGAGCTCCCTTGTCCTTTCTGCCATGTGAGGACACAGAATACAGCTGTCTATGAACCAAGAAGCAGACCCTCACCAGACAGAATCTGGCAGAGCCTTGCTCTTAGGTTTCTCAACCTCTATAACTATGATGAATAAATTTCCATTGTATATAAGCCTCCATTCAATTTATGGTATCTTTTTCATGACAGCTGGAATGAACTAAGACACTCTTAAATGGAGCTCTCCCTGTGGTTCTTATATGGACTTGTCTCTCTAGTCTCTCAGCCTTGGAGACATTCCTTCCAGTGATATCAGCTGCTTTCTATTCAGGTCATTCCCAATGCCCTGCCCCTTGCTTCAGTCACTCCGTTATGCCTTAATCTCATATTTCTAACTAATCTGCCCCATATCCTTAGCATATCCAAAATGAGCTTATCACTCAACACACCAGTTCCAGTTCCCTCTTCCAGATTTCTAACTTCTAAAGTCATATATTTAGGAAGTTAAAATAAGAACTGCAAAATGTCATCCCTTTCACTCCTGCCTCTCAGTTACCTGCCCAATCCCCTGCTTTTGCTCTTAGCCTGGTTCGGATCTTGTGATGTCGAGCCTCTAGTACTAGAGTCAACTGCTAGTTCCGTTCTTGTCTTTGAGCACTTTCTTCTTTTTCATCTGCAGTGGTTTCTCAAGCGCAAACTAAGATATACTTTTGCTCGTGTCACTCCCCACCCCAAAAACCTTTCAAATTCTTTCCCTATTTAAAGCAGGGGTCATCATCTCAAATGCTGACAGTCAATGGAAATGAGTGAAATGAGTTTGGCATTAGAAAATTCAACTTCATTGTTTATGACCCTCAGTATAAGAACAAATACAACCTAGTATAAGAAGAATACAACCTTGCATCTTATTGGAGATGATTCTCTACCACAAGAAAAATGCGACAATAAATCACAACTTCCTTTTTCCCTCGGTGTGTTGTGAACTCAAATAGGGAGTCATGGGGACTGTGGCCAACCGGAGAATGAACACCTCCCTAATGAGGATAGCTGCTAATTGGCTCCAGCTCCAGCAGGATCATAGGCCCGTTGTTGACAGATCTTCCAGATTTTTAGGATAAGCTAAAAGTCAGTATTAAAAAATATACTGCACAGGAAAATCAAAGCCCATCTTCCCTCTAAACTTGGCAAACGAAGTATATGTTTGGGGCTCTAGTCTAAAGAAGAATCAGTACTCTTACCAGCTAAAATATTTGTTATCCTTCTCTACTGGTTTTGCTCTATGGTCAAACCAAACTACTTGTCATCCTTCTAAACTTGCTGTGAGCTTTCCTACCACCATGCTTTGCTTATGCTGTTTCCTCCATGTAGAATGGCATCTCATTTCATCTCCCATTGCCACTCTTTGAAATCTTACCCATCCTGCCTACCTTGGGAGCTAATTCTTCCTAGAAGCTTTTCCAATTATTAAAAGAGAAATGTATCTCCTCACTAAATGGTTGTTGAATGAATGCACGACAGGATTAGAGGAATGATTTGCCCTGGGAGTTCTTCTTTGCCTTTCTGGATCTCAATTCTCTTGTCTGTAAAATGCGTATGACTTATTTCAGTGCCACCTGCTTCATAGCAGCACCACTCCCACCTACTGTACCTACTGTTCAGGTGAGATAATGTCCTTGAAAATTCTTTATAAACTGTAAAAACAAAAAGTATAATAATAAGGGATTTTACCATAGGCCTGTTAAGGTGGAAGCAAAAAGAAATGCGAAAGGTAACCAGGAAGCAGCAATAAAAGCTCTTCCTGCACATACTGAAATTGAAGGACTAGATTTGAAAATGCACAATAGATAACAACAACAGAAAGATAACGTAGTCGTGATACTCGACCCTGAAAACTGCAAATGTTCAAATCAACCCATGTGGGCCCTAAATTCCTGGTACCTTTTGGGTCTCACAGTCCTCCCTGTCTGATTATTTACCTTCTTGTCGTTTAATTAAAATCAAGAAGAAGTTCCTTTAGTTGGCAGCAGTTAAGTGCTATTCCTTGGAATTTATTAACAGTCTCCCAATAAAATGCCCCTGGCTGTTAATAGAAATGATTTCTACTTGAATCAGATGGCACTTTGCAGTATTTCCTGCTCCATTTGGGACTCTCTCACAGATTCCCTGAGGAGGTCAGTATGAATTTAGAAACCTATAAACTGATATTGAGGGCAGTGAGTGGGGAATTTTAGCCATTTTCACTTGTTCACTGACATCAGCCCTTTAGAAAAACAAGAACAGATGGGAGAGATTCCTGCCCCCATTTTGGTCCCCCCCCCCCCCAGTCCTAATCTACACAAACAAGACTGTCGATCCCTCTTCTTTGCCATAAATAAAGCTCTTCGTGCTGTTTTGGGCTCCAAGCCTTTGGCCATAAAGGAGGAAAGTCATTCCTGATAGCAGTACCCAGGCTGTGGTGACAGCTGCTGAAGCTTTGTTGCTTGGTGGCAGCCCACAACCATCACCATTATCACAGTTATGTCACTAAGAACTAACATGAGTCCAGCATCTTCTGGGCATCACTGTATGGGGAGGAGCATGAGATCAAAGGGCATGTGTAGTGAGGGCAAACTCTCTGGTCCCTGACGACTTAAAACACATCCCTGCATAGTTACCCAGTGCACCCTAGGACACTCCCTAAGTGAAAGATATTATCAAATTGCATAATATTAAATGATTATTTTGTAATGCACACTAAATTACTGAATTAAACTTCACTTACTGTGAACCACCAATACTAGATAGGCAAGGTGCCTTCTTGAAATATACTCCATTAACAGGACATTCAAAAAGTCAAACACAAAAGGAATAGAAACGGTAAATCCTCAAGCATATACCATCATGAAACCTGGGGATTTAATTTACCTCCCCTTGTTTGCAGACTAATCACTTTTTTTCCTTACACTATGACTTAGAGTGTACATTAATTCCAGTTGCAAGAAAACAAACAAAAAACGCTTCAAGAACTCAAGAGAAGTATCTGTCAGGTTCACAGTTAGCATGTACATGTATTTATGTTGTTTGGAACCAAAGACACCTTCCAGCCCACTGATGTCAGCTGAACCCGCTGACTGCCCCTCCCACTTGATTTTCTGAAATAACTTGGAATAAATGGGTTTTTTGGGTGTTGTTTTGGTGCCATAAGGAAACACAGGCATATTATGCTTCTGAAATATTATATAGAGAAAAGTAAAAGAAGCTCTTTTGTTTGCCAGAAATACATAGGTTTGTTTTTTTTCTTTTCATTCACTGGAATGCAGTTAATTTATTCTCTTAGCACCACTGTTTTTCATTTGTAGTTTTCTCCTGACTGGCATGTGAACAGGTCATTTCACATATGAACCCCTAAACTGAAATGTTAGGGTCAGAGTATTTTAAGCCCCTCTCTCTTCTAAACATTAGGATCATTGTCACCTCTTCTTTGATTTATATGGTATGTTTATATTTCACCAAACACTTGCATGGAGAGTCTGTTAATTATTTGTTTCTTTGATTATACATTTCTGGATCACTTGTGTCAGGGATGTGTGTGTGTGTGTGTGTGTGTGTGTGTGTGTGTGTGTGTGCAGGTCAACTTCAATATCTGTGAGAATTGGTTAGCTTTATTCTGCTCCGTGACCATGTCATGCCCACATCGTGTCCACATTATTGATTGTAAAAACCGGACAAAGGAAGTAATTGTAAAAGCAAAATATGTCATTTCTCTACTTATACACTTTTATACTCGTTTTTAAACAAGGGGATTAGATAACATGCCTATTGCAAAATAATATTTTAAAGGATCAGAAAACTACTTAGAAGAAAACAAACACCTCCTGTTTCAATTATCTATGATGAGTACGTAAGAAACTGACCCCAAAATTTTGGCTTAAAAGAGCATTTTGTAATCTGTCATGATTTCGTGGGTTGGCAGGGATTAGGTGGGTGTTTCTTCTGCTCCATGTGTGTTGAGCTTCACATTGCATGGCAGCCAGGCTCCGAGAGCCAGGAAATAGAAGCTTCCAGTCCATGCAAGGCTTGGACTCAGAAGTGCCAGAGCATAATTGAGCCACATCCTGTCGGCCAAGGCGAGTCATAAAGCCAGCCCAAATTCCAAGAGCGAAGAGATAGACTGTACTTCCTATACCACGAGGGGCATATGAATCCAGGGAGAAGAGGCTGTCTGGAGAACATATTTGGAGACTGCTTAGTACAGTTAACATTTTGACATCTGTAGGCCCACTACTTCTCTGTTTTTGTGCATGCACATGGATATATTTTCATGTCAAAAATGGGTTTCTGTTACTTCTGTGCAGTTGTTTTAGTAGCAGGATCCTTTTTTCAAATGAAATGTTTCAGGGATTAAAGTCTAAAGCTGCTCCGCTAGAAGTGAGGGTGGAAAATCTGGAGGCCTCCTCCTCCAGGACCTACAGGGGACCCCAGGACTCAGTAGAACACAGTTTGAAAACCAATGACTAAAGAATGATGGCTAAAGCACACACAAATAATGAGAAATCCAACCCAGGTCTCTGACTCCACAGTCAGGATTCTTAACTGTGCTATACTGAGCTCAAAGCCAATTTTCATTTCCATGCTATCTGCTATGAATCTCCAGTTAAAAATGAAACCAAGACAATTGATAGTTGATGGGAGAAGCCAATGGGGCATGTTAACTATTTTATTCCTTGAGATTCTTTGTCCTCTCATATGATTTGAAATTAGTTCCCTAAAAGTGTACCCACTTGGGCAGTACATCCTGGGTTTCTTTGGAAGCCTTCACGGAACTATCCTTTATACCCTTGGCTTTTATTGAGAGTGGATATAAGAAATGGCCTTCGGAGGAATGTTTGTGCATTGTGAAACCACTCTTTTCTGACGCCAACTTTTAATGGACAACCTTTGCAGGTTGTCCAGTGGCAGGTTCCTTTCAGGGTTCAGAAAGAGCAGTTTTGAAATTTGATTATGCAAACAAAATAATTCATCAAGCCCTTCATTTTGCCTTTTGTGATTAGGAATTCAGAGTCCTATTTTTATTCAGTTTTACTACATTTCCTTAGCCTAGGTTTTTGAATGAGGTTACCATTGCCAGATTCCAGCTGATTCTTGTCCTTTTTAGCCTTGTTTATAGAGGTTTGTTGCATCCATGCCTTTTGAAAGCCACCTCATTCTTTTGTGGAAGCAAAGTAAGCATATTATAAATTATAAGTAAATAAATAGATGAATCACCTTCCATCTTTAATAGGTCGCAGAATCTTCAACTGTATCTGATCTTATGCCCTACTATGGTTGTAAATTACTGAGTTCAGGAACAAAGTCTCTGCCTTCTGTTTCTCTCACCATGTTTCTCTCATCATCTTATCCTGCCATAGGTTCTTTTTACAGTTCTACTTACATCCAGCAGGAAAAGAATTTTCCCCCAGCATCTCTCTCAGAAAGGTGAGAATGTCATCTTGCATCTGATTGGTGCATATACATTATACAAAGGTATCATGTCCATGGTCCGGGCCCTGTGGCCAGCTACCTGGGACCTGCTGAATGACTTAAGCCAGGGAGGACTCTCACCAGGAGCTGATAGGGTCAGCTTTCCCCAAAATGCATGAACCAATGAGGAAAATGGTGGCTATGGAATGAAATTTAGAGTGTTCTTACAGAGGAGAATGGAGGAAAGGTATCTGGTTGAATCTTGGCTATGTTCTTTATTGGGCAAGTCAGTTAAGCTTTCTAATCATTTGTGTTCTCATCTGAATTGAGGATAAAAATCCTTCTTTCCCCAGCAGCAATGAGCACATCTAATGCCCATATCTTGGTTTCTAATACCATTCTCCCATGAAAGTAACCAGGGCTCCTTGGAGAAATGACTAATTCTAGGGCTAGGGTAGACCATATACAAGATGAACCTGGAGCATTATGTAGTGCCAGAAAGTAAAGAATCGCTCAAAAAAAAAAAAAAAAAAACCCACAAAATAATGGACACATATATTAAAGAGACACAGAAGCCAACATAAAGAACTCCCAAAGGTCTAATCAATAATAATTAGAGCAATACATTCAATAACACATTGGGCTATTATAATGTAAAGTATAAAATAAATATCCTTAAGTCTATACTGTAATAAATAAATGACTAAGTAAGTAAAGGAGAGGAGACAAATGGGAGGCAAATCTCCCATACAGAAGAACTCCAACCAATTTATATAGATACTACTCAAGGAATAGTATCAAAAAGTTTGACTATACTTAGTGACTTGCTTCCAAAGAAAGCAGTATGAAGAGAGGAGGTGGAGAGGAAGTAAATTTATAGTGGAAAAACCTGGAAAACATTTCCTTAGCAAGGTGATAAAGGTGGGTATCAGTGATAACTTATGTTGATAGCTTGTACCCTCAATATGCTATGTTGAGAATGGCTATTCATTTCTGTGGTCTTCATCCTCAAAACCCATAAGCCTGGTCTATCCATGAGAAAAACCAGCATTTCCCAAATGAGGGACATTCCAAAAATAACTGGCTACGATTCCTCAATACTGTCAAGGTTATCAAAACCGGGGAAAGTGGGGCACCTGGGTGGTTCAGTCGTTAAGTGTCTGCCTTCGGCTCAGATCATGATCCCAGGGTCCTGGGATCAAGCCCCGCATCGGGCTCCCTGCTCCGCAGGAGGCCTGCTTCTCCCTCTCCCACTCCTCCTGCTTGTGTTCCTGCTCTCGCTGTCAAATAAATAAATAAATAAATCTTAAAAAAAAAAAACAAAACAAGGAAAGTCTGAAAAACTCTGATAGTCCAAAGGAGTCTGAGACATAAAGGCAAAATGTAATGCAGTATCCTTAATGGATCCTGGAAACAGAAAAAGGACATTAGGGGAAAAACAAAGAAAGTCCACATAAATTACGAAGTTTAATTAATAATAATGTATCAATATTGGTTCATTAGTTTTGACAAATATAGCATGGTAATGCAAGATATTAACAATAGAGGTACCTGGGTGTGAGGTATACAAGAACTCTCTGTACTATCTTTGCAACTTTTCTATAAATCTAAAACTATTCTAAAATAAAAAGTTTATTTAAATAGAAAAAGCCCTTCTTTATGGGATTGTAGTCACAATCAAAGAAATTTATAAAGTACTTAGCTCAATGTAGGTACTTGGTGTATTTAGGAGACTTGGCTACCATCAGCACCATTCACCCTTAACCTTTCTGCCCCATTCTCCATATAAGCCATTTGAAATGCTAATTTGAGTTTCTCATCCCTCCTCTCCCTATTTCCCACCCTACCTTCCAGCTTTAAAACTTCTAGTGCTTTTCTACGGCTTCTAGGATTAAAAGGAATAACTTTCCATGATCTACAAGACCCCTTGCACAGTCTTTCCATGACCCTATGCATGGCTTGACCTCTGTATATCTCCCCAGCCTTATTTCATATTACTCCCCTTCTCGCCCTGTACTCCATCCATATGCTAATCTGCTTCCAAATTCTCCTCTGCCACAGGCCCTTTGCACATACTATGCCTGTCTGCAAGGTGCTTTTCCACTCTTTGCATAGTTAATCTCTACTTAACCTTTATTCTCAATTCAGGAGCCACTAGGTCAGATGCCTGTCACATAATTTTGTTCTCATCCTTTGGAGCAATAATCTATTCGTAAGTTTTTATTAATATGCATAATTAATGTCTGCATCCTTCATTAAGTTATACATTTCATAAGAGAAGAACCCGTTAGTTCATTTATGCTTTTTATTGTATGCCTAGCTCCTACCACATTGCCTGGCACAATCTATGTTTCATAAATACTTAAGGAAAGAAGAAGGAAGGAAAGAATGAACTGCCTCTATTATTATCCTTTTTAGAAACCTTTTTTCCCAGAGGTCCAGACTTTCCCAATAAGAATTTTGAAATATTAAACTAGTGTCCTGACCTCTCAGCTTCCAATTCTTTTGAATAGCAAAACTTAGGAGGGTATTAAAATGGACTAGTTTGAAAATCCTATAACTCACTGGACACTACCAGTTTTCAGAGGTGATTTTTGAAGCACTAACATTCAGAGTGGGGAAATAGTGCTTGCAAAGGAGTACACGAGGCAGTCATGAGGAACTAGCACCGCAGTGCTTGGGACTTCCTTGCAAGGGTTCCTATGTAAGCTCCTTTAGGAGTTAAGTGTCTCACATAACTGGGACTGAATGGGTTTGTTCTGGCATTTTCTGGTCGTTTAGTGATTGACCAGGTTCCTGGGGGTATAGGTTTCCAGTGCTAAAGTAGAATAAACAGTGAAAAAAACAGCTCCTGCACTTATCTTTAACATAAAAAAAAAAAAAAAAACGAATTCTTTCCTTGATTCCAGAAATACTTTTACTGTGGTATCAAGGCACAGCCACAAAATCTGTAGACTGTGAAATAGGATTTCAATTATTGAGGAAGGAAGCCTCTACCTTTCCGAATTGCCTTCATCCCTTGCGCTGCCAGAAATAGCTCACTACCGTTCCTTCCGATTATTTTCTTACTGCCTTTGAATCCGTTAGTTAATAAGGCAGCCCTGAAATAAATACTTTTTAATTCCTCTACAGGTGCAGACATGGTATATCTCTTTCAAAATGATTTTTCCCCAACTAAGTTCCCTCTGGAGAACAAAAGGCCTAGAGTGTCATTCTTCCCTCTTTTCATCCACACACAGTACCCTTTGTGCCTCCCTACCTATTACATAAGTCAGTCTGGAACAGAATTTAGAATAAAGCAGAGGAATTTTGGAGACCATGTAGACATACTGAAGTCACTGATTCAGTGATTGAAGAATCGGAGTTCTTCAAAACAAGATTTTATAGTAGGAACTCTGAGGGTCAACTTTGAAGGATAGGAATCCAGTCTAGGTTTTTGTTCATGTGGATTTGTCAAACAATGAAAATCGTGCCCACCATTTCTTTCTTTAAGGTTTTATGGGTGATCTAGAGAGAAACTGGATATGGTTCCTGCCCTTAGAAATTTCTAGTCTTGTAGGAGCGTTAGATATGTGTGCAAATAATAATAATAATAATAATAATAATAATAATACCAAGTTCCACAGTGGTAAATGCTGTGAGAAAGGGCCACCAGGAATGCTACATACAGAAAGCTCATTTCCTTCTTTCTTTCCACAAGAATTTAAGCACCTAACAGACCAGACTCTATGCTATTCTCTGAGATTATTATGTGGAACAAAAACCGTGGCACTTACAATCTAATGGGGAAACAGGCATCAGTCAGCAATCATACTAATGGATGTACAATTGAGGACTAACCTGAATTCTGTGATGGCAAGTGCATGGTTTTAGGAGAGCCTTTGACAAAGGAGTCTGGAAGACAGGATGTGGTGGAAAGCCTGCCCTCACAGAGGAAAGATGGTGGTTGCGGGGGCAGGTGGTGGCTGTGACTTTGAACAGAGTGGGGTGGGAGCATTCTAGACAAGGCAACGGCACATCTGAAATGGGCTCTGAAGCCCAGGAGATCCTAGTCATGCAGAGACGTCTTCTCATGAGAGAGACCTTCTTCAGCCTCTTGTCTTCCACTCACATATCAGCTCTCATCCCTGGGGCTCCATTCTAGAGCCTCCGATGGTGAGGGTTCCCTGGGCCAGCATCTACCTATGAGGATGAAGTTCCAACAGAATGGCTCTAGCTCAGCTACCTTTCTCAGTGTGCACTTGGCCCGTAAAAAACCATGCATCTTTGCCACACCAAATAGCGGTGGTAAGGACAGGCCATAGGTGCTCCCTTATTGTGCCATCTTCCTTCAGTTCTCTTTGTGTTTTAGATCTGTGCAACTAAAAACAGCCAACCAGTTGGCTGCAAAGCAACCATCCCGCAGGAAAAATGGGATGCCCACTCTCTTGCCAGCATCCAAGTCTTTCTGTTATTTTCTTGGAGGAAGAGCAGTAGGTAGCCCTACAGGGAGAATAAAGAAGAGCCATGGCAATTGCCACTTGCTCATGCTCCGGGAACCCTGATAGTTCTCTTGCTTTCTATTAGTTCCTCTCCTCTCCTTTCCTGTCTTTTGCTTCTATAACCATGGGGCAAGGCTAGTGGGGAGGGGCAATGGGATGATGATTAGGGCCAGCAGGTCAAGCCGGACATCTCTTAATAAACCCCAGGGGATGTGAATATCCCCCTACAGTCTGCGTCTCCAATTCCTGAACAGCAGGATGAATCCCATTCGACAGCCTGTTGGAGATGTTTCTTTGGGTCAGTGTGTTTCGCCTCTGCAACTTTGTTCATGCAGAAATCATATGTAAAATATCCATACATTTATGCTTAAAAATTTTTTTTAACAAGGGAAGGATGATATAAACCTGGGCCCCAGAAATCTCAACTTCATGCTCACTGTGTGGTTTATCAGGGAAGAGAAACTGGCTTAAGATATTCTTGGGTAAAATGAATTCATTACAAGCTCTTTCTTTTTCTGCAAGATCAGCATGGTTTCTCATTCCAATGAAAGAATCCCCCAGAAACACAGATGTTAGAACCAAGCATTATTTTTTTTTTCCTTATGAAATAGTGATGTTGGGAAACCTAAAAAGATTAGTGTAAATGGAATTTAGTGAGGAAGGAGGGCAAAGTCTTTTGCCTGATTGGAAATGAAGTGGGGTTTTTCTACTTTTATCTTAAGGTGAACTTGATGAAGGAATCAAAGGATCACCCACCTAGACACCCTCCTCACCCTACTTCTCTCCTACCCCCCCTCCAGGTTTTCTACTTCTTGTGTTCTGATTTGGTCCTGGAAGCATCTCTGGATTTTATTTTATTATTTTTTTAAAGATTTTACTTATTTATTTGACAGAGGGAGAGAGAGAGCACAAGCAGGGGGCGCGGCAGGCAGAGGGAGAGGGGGAAACAGCCTTTCCCACTGAGCAAGGAGCCCGATGTGGGGCTCAATCCCAGAACCCTGGGATTATGACCTGAGCCAAAGGCAGGTGTTTGACTGACTGACCCACCCAGGTGCCCCGCATCTCTGAATTTTAAATGAAGGATTGGTGGTTGTGTGTTCGTGTCACCCTGACCCTCTGAGCAAAAGGTTGGAGACCTGGTGTGTGAGGATGCTGCTGCAGCTTCCTCCTGGAACACAGAAGCTGGCCGCAGGAGCACACACAGCACATAGTGGGGCTGAGACGCTCAGAAGGCTGCCAGCAAGCTTCCAGCAGTCCCCTGTGTTTTACACATCTCAGTGAAATAACCTCGAAAGCAGGGTGCCACATAGACCTGTCCAGATTTTTTTTTTTTTTTTTTTGCAAACCTAGCACCTTCCTGAACAAATTTCTTGACCACAGCATGAATGGCCAAAATTCCCATTCTTTTTTCTTTCCTCAAATTATTTCACATCTCAGCCCAGCTGGTAATATTGGGAAATGTTTAACAGCTAGAGGATTAATATAATGAAGCTAAACCTCTGTGTCAGTTTGACAGCATCTCTTTGCCTCCATAATCAAATGTTGTCAGGGCACACATCTTGCTTGCCTGAGGTCAAACATCTACAGCAGGATTTCTCAACCTCAGCACTATTGACATTTGGGGCTGGATAACTCCTTGTTGTGGGGTCTGTCCTGGGCATCACAGGATGTTTATCAGCGACTCTGGCTTCTTACCCACTAGATGCTATTAGCACTCTCTCCTTCAGTTGTGACAACCAAAAATGTCTCTAGACTTTACCAAATGTTCCCGGGAGGGGTTTGGGCCAGGGGTGGGGGGTGGGGAATAGGACTCCCACCTCTCTACCTGGCTAAGAACAACTATCCTATAGAGATCATAGAATTTGCCAGAAAAAAATCCCAATCCGGGTCTCTGTGGAATCTTAATGTTTCCTTAGCAAACTTTTGTTAAGGGGGGACCTAATGCCTTCATCCTATAAATTATGATGGCTAATATCACCGTTTATGTTGAAGATTGTCTCCTGAATGTCTGCAGCCCTGCTTTCCTGATAAGAAACTAAAGGTTGCCATGAAATGAATCATTCAGAGGGGTTTGCAGGAGGAGGTATAGCTCTAATCCTTGGCTATTCCCCAGTGCTGGCCAGTATAAATTGCCAGTGCTTGTTGACTTAGAGATTAATTATGAATGATAGGAAAGCTTATGAATTTTTCAGAATTTTTTCCTTGCCGGGTGCAGCAGTCTGACTTACTATCAGGAGTGTAAGATCCGCTCCAACTGTCCTACATCAAAGCCATAGGCTGTCACCCGGGGCGTTATCTTGTTCCATGCAGGCTGACTGCATATGTTGACTCCAGATTTTTTTTTTTTTAAAGATTTTATTTATTTATTCATGAGAGACAGAGGGAGAGAGAGAGAGAGAGAGAGAGAGAAGCAGAGGGAGAAGCAGGCTCCCAAGGAGCAGGGAGCCCGATGCGGGACTCGATCCCAGGACCCCGGGATCATGACCTGAGCCGAAGGCAGACGCTTAACCATCTGAGCCACCCAGGCGCCCCTTGACTCCAGATTTTTTAATCAGCCATTTCCAACTCAACTGCACATGTCAAACTGTAGAGACAGACTCCATTAAGTACTGTCTGAAACCAGCGGGGACCTCATGGCATCATGATTTGATGTCTCTATGGCAGAATTTTACAGTAAGAAGTTACAGGAGTACACATTTTGCTGAAATGTCAGCAGAATGCCTACAAGACTTAAAACATCAACAACAACAATAATAATCTCAGTACAGTCCTTTCAACTATTCAGAGGTTATTCATGTCTATTTAGGTATCTCATTTTTTTCAAAACCTACAGTTTTAGATCATTCCCTTATTTTTATCAAATATAATGAATAGGTAGCTGATCTAGTCATCTCTTTATCAATAGAGTTGCTAATGATGACCATGATTATGATTAAAAACATAGAAGATAATTTTCTAATTAAAAAATGCTCATAGATTAGCTTAGAATATTGAGAGTTACCTGTTACGTGGAGGATAAAATATTTATGTGCAATCACTCAATAAATATATTTTGAACACTCACTTTATGGCAGGCACTAGCTGAGCTATTAACCTAAAAATCATTTGGGTTTTAACTTCATGTTAAAACCACTTCTCAAAAATGTATTTTTCCACTCTCTTGCTTTAGAATATAACAAACATCTTGTTGAAAGGCACCATTTTGCAAATCAATTCTGTGTCTAGGAATGCTAACATAAAAAGAGCAGGTTATTGACCTGATAAGTATATTTGGTATTGGTTTTTAAAAACACAATCCTTGTTGTGAATTTACTTGTGAAAGTAATTTTTTAAGGTGGTTAATTGAGGTTCTTGGCTAAATTTCTGTTTCCTTTGAGATTGTACAGTAATTATGAGGTGCGGTGAAATTTACTACAATTGCTACAAAGTTATTTCTCTAAAGGCCTTATAAAACATTCCCTTTGCTGGGAAATTCAACTCAGGTGCTTTTGCAAATGTGAAAGGACAACATCAGTAGATGAACTATCTAATCTTAAAAACAGTTTCATAGAGGATTATTCTTATGTCTGAATTGCAAATAAAATTTCAAGAGACAAGAAATCATCTATCTTGATGGTGATCTACTGCTCAAAGTGTTTCTTGGCCTGGACAATTGTAAGTACATCAAAAAATAAATCAAAAACTGATGTAATGTATGGTGATTAACATGACATAAGATTGTGAGGCCCTAGGCCCTTCTTGAGTTGAACTTCTCTAGTGCCAGAATTATGTATTTCAGTCAATATTCTTTTGATTTATATGGCCTAAAATACACTTTATTTGCAGATTTTTCTCTCAAAGGAGAGTACTTCTTTTTACTTCCCTCCTCTCAGCCATATTTGCCTTTTACAATGAAATTTTAATTATGTTACACCATGTTCACTTGTGTTAATTTGAATTGATGTAGAATTATCCACACAGGTCAGGTAAACTAGAGTATCAAGCAATTTCCATATACTCAAAATAGATTTTCTGTTAGAAGATTTTCTACTTTTTTTTAAGCAGAATCCACAGTTGTTTTCTGTGACAGAGACAAAATATTCTCTATGTTCCCTTACATTTTCTTGCTTCCCTTGCAATAGTTAGGGCCATATGACTAATTCCAGCAAACAGGCCATGAGTTCTATGCTCTGTGTTCTCCTGTCACAGTGAGCCTGGAAGCTACATGTTGAGATGGCAGAGTCACAAAATGGTGGTGCTTCCATCTGCCTAGGTCCCTGAGTGACTATGTGGAACAGAGTCCCCCAAAATCCACATGGACATGTAGAATAAGCAAGAAATAAACCACTGTCGTCTTAAGCCTCTGAGATTTCAGGGTTAATTTGTTATCAAGGAATAAATTAGGCTAGCTGGATGAATTTGTTCCTCTTTTTGAATTTACTTTTTCAGTATCATATTTTCAGTATAACACACGATTATCCTTGTTTGTGATTGACATGGAATTACTGACCCCAACTTCATCAAAAATACAAAGTCTTCTACTTCCAAACCCCCCCCCACCACCACCACCACTTCCAACTTTTGGAATATGGCAAGAGTAGGTGTTCATATATTCCCATAAATAAATTAAGAACTGTCACATATATTAGAATAGATATTCTAACGCCTTTGCTTATCTGTAGCACATGATATAGTCTATTACAAGCAGAAAGCATTTAATAAATGCAGACAATGTAATTTGATGTTTTAAAATCATTTATTTTATCCCATCTGTTGGAAAATTTGGGACCTCACTCTTTTTTTAATATTACCTCCTCCTCTTGCCCACTGACACTTTTTAAATAACTAATAGAATATATATCTACTTGATTAATGGATTTGACACCAAGAACTAACTGTTCCTTTGACAGGTCTTAATCAAGGTGAAACACACCTTTTAGAAATATTTTTGGCTTTAAACAATGGTATCACCAGGGTACCACACTCTTCAGGGCAGGCAAAATGAAGATAATGATATATGTGGGTAGACTTATGAATAGACCCAATTTCTACCAGGTACTTGTGTAATGATCAACCTGGGACTAGAAGTTAAGCACGTCTTGTATTTGTGATGTGCCACTCAAAAGAAACAGAGGTGTATGTGACAGTTCTCATGTACCCTGAAAATTATACTACTTTGCCCCAATTTTAATTGACATGAGCACCTCTATGACTTATAGCTCTGAATGTTTTCTACTGCTCAAGATGTCTGTTAGACACACACACATACATGTACACTTACCTGCTTGAACATACACATTCACTAGAGCCGTCATTGTAGAAGCCAGAAAACTCGATTTCATTTTGTCCTTGTGAGTAACTTTTATACTGCCTTGTCGATATTTGAAAATGAAATACACTTCCTCTTAAAGAGTGGGCATTTTTAGCAAAAGCATTCAATTTTATTAGTGTATATAGGTATTTTGGACATCACTGGATGTTTTCTGGATTTCTTGTTGAGCACATTATTTTTGCCAGTTATAAATTGTTTTTCATCATGACTCAGTGATGCAATATCAAAATTATATAATGGTACAAAAAACCATTTTTATGTCCCATAATATTTATGTCAAAATCTCCTAGGGTTCATTTTGAAAAAGTGACCATTTTCCATCAAATTGGCTGCCTCAACAGAATTTCAGAAATTAGTAAAAACTAAATTCAAGACTAATGACTATGAAAATAGTAATTTACATTTGTGAGCTACTTTGCCAATTTTGAAAAATAACCCTTTTTTTTTTAAAGTTATCCCCACTGAACATTACAACAGTGAACTGTTGAAAAACTTACACTCTGGATTCAGACAGAAATGAACTCATATCCCAGCTCTACCCCTTCTCTGAGATGTTACCTTAATCTCTCTGAGACTCAGCTTTCTCATCTGTAAAGTGATCTTGATTGTAATAGTAATACTTATCTAGGATTAAACGAGGCAATGAATGAGACACTTGGTATGGCCAGGCTATAGTTAAGTACTCAGGATTCAATATACATTAGCTCTTCTGTGGACCATAAGCTTAAAGAGGTCAAGGTCTATGTCTGTCCTGCTCTCACAGCTCAAACCACAATGCCTGCGTACAAAGCAAGCGTTTAGTGAATATGCTTTAAATGATGAATTGAATATTAATATTCCCAGTTTCCAGATGAGGAAACTGATGCTCCTAGAGTTTCACTGGTTCACACCTCAGTTATTCACAACTCTTTAGTCAGTTATTTTCTGCCCTTTCTGTACTTAAATACTCAATTTCAGTTATATGTTCAACAAGGATTTAATAAGTCTAAACCATTTGCAGTCAGATTTCTCTTAGGTCATGATTTGAGCACCTATTAAGCATCAGAAACCACACTAAGTGCCTGGACAAACTTATCTTATTAACTCATCAGAACAAGCCCAGTAGATATTATTAGCTCTATCTCAAATTTAGTTCTGCAAATATTCCTAGCTCACCTACCATGCATCAGTCACCACAGATCTTAGCGTGAATAAGACAGACAAGGTCCCTGCCCTGGAGGCTTTTATAGTCTTGCAGACAACACAGCAGGGAGCAAATAATGCAAATGTGATGGAAGGAATAAAAGAGGAGATTCAGGATGCTGTGAGAGCCTAGAGGAAGTGACCTTGCCTGGGCCCCAAAAGTCTCCTAAGGAAGCATTGTGGAGGCTCAAACCTGGGTTAGGCACACAAAGGCCAGAAGGAGGGAAGGGAAAGCACGTGCATCAGCCTAGGGCCATGAATATGTCATGTTTGAGAACCTAGAAGCAGCAGCACAGAATGACTCGAGCCTGGAGGGCAAGATCCAGTGTTGGCAGATAAGGCTGGAGAGCTGTGCAGGAACCAGATGGCAGCAGCTCCTTAGGCTTTGAGAAGGACCTCAGACTCCTATTGCCAAGGAAAATGAAGCATTACTGACAAGTCTTAAGCAGGAGCAGGATGCAGATGCTGTGCATGGATTCAGTCCTTTGTTCTCAAAGTGTAATTTGCAGCATCAGCGTCATCCAGGAACTTGTTAGAAGGGCACCTTCTTGGGTCTTACCCTAAACCCACTGAATCAAAACTCTCTGGGGATGAGCCCCACAACTGTGTTTTCACAGGTTCTCTGGTTGATTCTCATGTGCACCATAGTTTCAGAACCACTGGCTCTTGGTAGAAGTTCTCAAGTTTTGCTGCACATTGGAATTACATGGAGATTTTTTTTAAAAATGCTGATGCCTGGGCCCACCCCAAATGTCTGATTTAGCTGGTCCGGTTGCAGCCTGCATATTGGAATTTCCTTCCGTCTCCTGCAGGTGATCTCAATGTGCAGCCAGTATTGAGAGCTGCCATGTCAGAGAGGATGCTGGTGAATAGGTCAGCAGTCCAGGACAGAGCCAATGGCAACCTGGCTTAAGGAAGTGGATAAACAGAATAGGTGGATTCCAGAAATATTTAGAAGGGGATGCACAGTTACAAAGGGATAAACCAACCTAGTTCCAAGCATCCTCTCTTCACAAAACCACCTGCGTCACAAAATACCCTGGGCTTCGGCTGTCACACTCCCACCTGGAAAGATAGTGCCCACTCTTCTTTGAATGGCTCAGTTCCCTGTGTCCTCGGGATAATGCAGGTGAACTGGACCATCTCCCAACCCCAGCTGTGAAGATTATTAAGATGATCCATAAAAAACACAGCTGTGTCCCTCGTGCTGGATAAAAACCAGTGTCTGGCCTCGAAAGTACTAAATTATAGACTTGAACCGGTAGACCCACATCCTGTCCAAGGGATCATGCTAAGTGCTTTACGAGTACCGTTTCTCATTCTCATTAGAAGTGTCTGCTGTTGGCATTGTTACTATTAGGACTGCCACTTTGTAGAAGAGGCCGCAGACAGAGACAGTTCCGTATATCGTGCAGTGTCACGGAGCTGTAAGTGGCAGAGCAAAGATTTGAGCCCAGATCTGACTGTTTCCAGTCCCTGGGTCCCTGATGACTGTGCCCTATAGCTATTCTGGTGGGGAAGGGAAATGTGAGACTTGTGAACACACAGAAGGCTTAGGTACTAGACTGGCTGGTGGTGCCTATAGAGCCAAGTTGATACGTGGATCAAGTAATCAAGGAGGGCTTCCCTGCAGGAAGCGGGTCTGAAACCAGACCCTGAACTACATGTCAGATTTGAAATGGAAAGGAGAGAGGAGGTCGTTCCAGGACTGGGTGAGAATGGGAAAAGACTGGTTGAAAACTGCAGGATCATAAAGGAGTAGATTGGTTTTCTGTTTGGGGTATTTTTATGTATTTATTTGCTGCTTGCTCAGAGAATTACTGCATTTGGAGCTCTTGTGTTATATTTACTGCATTGCCAGAAGCCAGCAAAGACATAAAACTGGTGACTCAAATACAGAGGATGTTCTTATTGGCTGGCAAACCCTGGGAGCTCAACCCTGCATTTTGCAATCAAGAAGTACTTCCCTCAGATGGGAACTTTGACCTACTCAAGGTCTTCTCTTAGAGAGGAAATAAGGCATGGTAAAGAGAGACACTAATGATCTTACTTTAACTCTTCAACAGATGAGGTAGTATCTCCTTGAGTGATTTTTATAAAAACAGAATGGAATTGAGTATGCATGGGACACCAAATTCCACATTTTCTCTAGAAATAATCCTGGAACAGAGCTCTAGTAAAGACAGATCACAGGCAAGCCTGCAGGCTGCACGAGATCCACCCCCAGTAATAAAAATAGAATAATAAACCTGCAATGTGTTGAACCCCTACAGTGTGAAAATGTCTATTATGATCATCATTACAGTAGTCCTCTAAGGGTATTACTTTAAAGCTATGGGTAGAGATGCTCAGAGAGGTTGAATGCTCTGGCCCTGGTCACACAGTGAGTATGTGTCAGAGGTTGGGTTTGATCTTAAGGTTTTCTGATTCTAAAATCCATGCTCTACTTTCTAAGGCATGTGTCTTCTGTGAAGGGCCAATTATCTCTGAAACTACTGGCAAACGACTTAATCTTTTGAAACCTGGTTTCCTTCCTCAAAGCAGGGAAAACTTGTTCTGCCCCTTTTAAGTATTATTAGAATCAGATTTTGTGTAAGGATGAGATACACAGGCTGCAGAATGTCAAATACTAATAGCCGCTGAGATTTACTGAAAGTGACGGCGTGCCAGGCTCTCTGCTAAGGGGTATACACATACCATCTCATTTAACCTCTCACCAGTCCATGCAGTAGGTATTATCATTATTATTCCCATCTTAGAGCTAAGGGAGTTGGAAAAAAAATTAAAAATTTGGGCTCAGAGAGTTCTCATAACTTGCTCAGCACTGCTTGGCCTCAAAGTAGAAAGGCAAGAATTTGAAGCTGCACAGTAGAAGGGGAGCTCTTGCCGACCACATCCTACAGCCTCATCAGATGTGGACAAAGGGGAGAGAGGTCGGCAGGAAAGGAGTCTGGATGTGGCAGCTAGGTGCTGAATGCAGTGATGTAGCCACAGTCCAAACCTCAGTACATTCTTGAGACAGGAGCTTGGACACCTACATCCCCTGGAGGGAGACTGATGCTGTCCTGGCTGTAACTTTCCAGACTGCAGTGTGCCAGGAGGGCAGGATTTGCTGGAGCAGTTTGTGAAGGAGGAGAAAAAACACAGGGCTGTGGAGGAAAGGAGGAGCGTGCCAGCTGATAGCAGTGCTTTACAGGGAAGCGCCTCTGCCCTCCTCTGCAGTCGCTTTTGGCAGCCTCCTTCTTAGACACTAATCCCTGGGAACTAAGGGGCCAGGCTAGGAAGTGGAGAGAAACAGGGAAAACAGATCCAGTGAACCTAGGTCAGCAGGTGGCTTGCACTGCTGCTGCTGACAGGCGCACCTGCCTCAAGCCCCCAGAATGTAACTGGTGACAGGCCAGCAAAGGTCAGTCTTTGCCTATTTCTGCAGAGAATGACCCTTCCCAGAACACAGTCATGAAGCAGCAAAACACAGCAGGCTAGAAGTTAGCTGGTGGGGAACCTGGTCCCAGCCCTCTCACTGATTATTGTGCGACTGTGGGGAGGTCACTTCTCCTCTTTGGGTCACATTTACTTAACTCAGTCCTTTAGTTGGTGAGGCAATTATCAGAGCCCACTATGTGTTCAGCACCGCGCTAGGTGCTGGGAATGCAGAGAGAAGCAAAACCACATGCATCCCTGCCCTCATGGACCTTAACAGTGTAGTAGGTAAACATCAAATAATCACATAAGTGCATGTAAAATTACAATTGTGAAAAATACTAATAAGAGGAGAGTTGCATAGTGCTAGGAGAGCTTGGCAGGAGAAACTCACCAAGTTTGGAAGGTCGGAGAAGAGTTTGCTGCAAAGCCTAGGATGAAGAATAAGAACTGGTTGAGTCAAGGAGGAGACAAGGGAGAATGTTCCAGGCATGGGGAACAGCATGTGCTAACACCTGGCAGCAGGAGAAAACAAATCCTTCCAAAGGCCTCAGCAAGGAGCCCAGTGCCGTGTACTGAGGTGGGGGAAGGGGGAGATGTGGTTTCCAATAGGCCACAGAGCTCAGCAGGGCCCACACCCTGCTTGAGCTTACTACACTGTCTCGAGTGCTCCTTGCAGCCACAGTTCTGGATCATTTTCATTGTAGTCCTGAGGCTGAAGTTGCTCTATTCGTTCTGAGGTTGAGTACCGCAGATTTTTCCAGAAAGTAGAGCAATTATTCAAATAATGCATAAAGTAATCTGCCTGTTTCTGTTTAAATTTTCTGCATATTTGAATCAAGTCTTCTTTTTGCTTAACTGGAGACTGCCTTGCAGCAATAATAATGATGAGTTTGGAAGAGTCCAGAATTGGACTTGCCCCCATATCATCGTAATGTATAAGCCCAAAGAATTCAGGCATCCTAGGGAAAGCTGGTGCCCAAGGATATCTCCTATGCAGGCTGATCCTCCAGGACCTCCAGGGCTAATGAGGAGATTCCAAGTCTGGGCCCAGTGATGATTTCTCTGTCACCCTAGAGATCAAACAGAGTATTCCTAGCTGGGTCCCTCTTAAACTGACATATAGATCGATTTACATATCGGGGTTGCTTCCTCCTTTTCTCCTCCCTCCAAAAAACTGGATGTGTCCATGGATATGAGAAAAATGAAGCACACACGAGAATTGTCAAGGTGAGCATATCCCAAAATGTGCTACACAAACGTATTATACACAGGATCAGATAAGTTTGGGAAATGTAGGGCCACACAAGGTTGTCTTCTCACTGATGTGTCTTGCTCTATAGGAAGGAGAGAGAGAGAGAGAGCCGACTCTAACTGGCCACATACCCCTTTCTCTGCAGGATTAGTATGCCCAGAATATACCTTTGAGAAATGCTTGTCTAAACTTTGCAGATTAGTGGGACATAATAGTGAGGGTTTGTCATTTCTCAGGTGCAGGGACTATGGCTAGAGAGGTCATGACATTGGCCCCAGGTCTCCCAGCTAAGGGCAAATTGAGGACCAGAACAAGGGCTCCTCTTGTCTACTCCAGGGCTTCCCCATCCAGGGTCTAGTTTCCATCATAAATCATGAAGGGCAGGGAGGGGAGTTGACATCTGATGAGTGTCCACCCTAGAAT
The DNA here is from genome assembly GCF_009762305.2 of Zalophus californianus. Lineage (NCBI taxonomy): Eukaryota > Metazoa > Chordata > Mammalia > Carnivora > Otariidae > Zalophus > Zalophus californianus. The sequence continues at coordinate 30,403,268 of NC_045595.1, read as the reverse complement.
CAGGATAATTCTAGAAACCATTTTCTAAATTGTAAGACCTACTATGTGCGAGCACCATGCTAAGTGCTTTGCATGTATATCATCTCCGTCAGTCCTAAGAACACACTGGGGTAGGTATCTTATGTTATCCCAGGAAACTGAGGCTTTGGTTCAGTCCCTTGTTCAATCCCTTTGAAAAAGGAAACTGCAAAGCCAGGATTTGGACCCAGGTGGGCCTGACTTCCCTTGAAACATGCCACATGTCTCATTTAGTCCTTTCAGTAGCCTTGCAAGATCAAAGTGATCCCCACTCAGCAGTTGAGGAATCTGAGGCTCAGAGGTTGAGAAACCTGACAAGGTCATGGAACCAGGAAGTAAGATAGCTGGGCACAGACTCCCCTCTGCCCTGTTCTCAGGCCTGTATCCCCTGCTGCATGGTCTTCCTGAAGGTGTGAACCAGGCCACAGCAACGCTGGTCTGAGTTCTTGCCTCTGCATGGACTAAAGGGGCACAGCCATGAGCTGGAGACAATCTCAAGCCTTGGGATGGGCTGGAACTGATGGCTTAGGTGATACCTGTCAGCACTTGGGCAGTGCTGGGCTCAGCTCCCCATCACTTTTAAGAGAATAGTGCAGGGAAATAGTCCCTTCGCTTGGCAGGCAAATCATGACAACCATCACGCCGCCTCTGCTTGACCTTTGCTAGTAGGAAGATTATTTGTCTAATTAGGTAAAGAGCCTTCATGCACGTGTACATATTTTAACCCTAATGAGCTGTCAACGGGAAGGTTTGCCCTTGGCCTGGTTTGCCAGCTGATCTTTCCTTTCCTTGGTGGAAAAGGCCAGTGCAGTAAATAGAACCTTGTTTCCATGGAAGCTCACTCTCTGGCTTTTTCTTTCTAGCACTTGAAAAGGTAATTACTTGATTTCTCTTTATATTTTTGGATTTCATACTGTGGGGCTGTCAAGCTCCTCGATTGAGGATGGCCTTCTCTATCATGCCAGGCTGTTTGAGGGAGCTTTGGTTGCATTTCCTTTCTCATCCTCCCTTCAGATCATTAGCTGTCAGGCAGTTATGTCTACATTCCGGTCACTCCTTCTAATTAAAGTCTAAGAGCAAAGGGACTTGACCCTGGAGAATGTTGGTGACACTGGGAAGCCTAGGAAATTTATCAAGAGAGGGGAGCCCCCGATCCCTTCCTTTCTAGTGCACAGACTATAGAGCAGCACCCCCATAGCCGCACCAGAGAGGGACACAGTCCCGTCTGGCACATACTCATCTGAATCTTGGACGCCCCACTGTGGCCCATGTCAGAAATACAGCCACCGTGGGCTTGTTTAATAACACAAAAGGCAGCCACCATTTCCTGAGGGTTTGTTCAGGAAACTGTTGTGCCAAGAACTGGGCTGAGCACTTTATACCCGGTGCCTCAGTGAATTCTCATGATAGCCTTAGGTCGATTTACACTGATTATTCAGATGAAGAGACCTGGAGCATAGAGAGGTTAAGTAACCCCCTCTACCCCCTCTACCCCTCTACCCCTTCTACCCCTCTACCCCTCTACCCCCTCTACCCCTCTACCCCTCTACCCCTCTACCCCTCTACCCCTCTACCCCTTCTACCCCCTCTACCCCCTCTACCCCTCTACCCCTCTACCCCTCTACCCCTCTACCCCCTCTACCCCTCTACCCCTCTACCCCTCTACCCCTCTACCCCTCTACCCCTCTACCCCTCTACCCCTCTACCCCTTCTACCCCTCTACCCCCTCTACCCCTCTACCCCTCTACCCCTCTACCCCCTCTACCCCTCTACCCTCTACCCCTCTACCCTCTCTCTACCCCTCTACCCCCTTCTACCCTCTACCCCTCTACCCCTCTACCCCTTCTACCCCCTACCCCTCTACCCCTCTACCCCTCTAACCCCTTCTACCCCTCTAACCCCTCTACCCCTCTACCCCTCTACCCCTCTAACCCCTCTACCCCTCTACCCCTCTACCCCCTCTACCCCTCTACCCCTCTACCCCCCTCTACCCCTTCTACCCCTCTACCCCTCTACCCCTCTACCCCTCTACCCCTCTACCCCTCTACCCCTCTACCCCTCTACCCCTCTACCCCTCTACCCCCTCTACCCCTCTACCCCCTCTACCCCCTCTACCCCTCTACCCCTCTACCCCTCTACCCCTTCTACCCCTCTACCCCTCTACCCCTTCTACCCCTCTACCCCCTCTACCCCTCTACCCCTCTACCCCTCTACCCCCTCTATCCCTCTACCCCTTCTACCCCTCTACCCCTCTACCCCTTCTACCCCTCTACCCCCCTCTACCCCCTCTACCCCTCTACCCCTCTACCCCTTCTACCCCTCTACCCCTCTACCCTCTACCCCTCTACCCCTCTTACCCCTCTACCCCCTCTACCCCTCTACCCCTTCTACCCCTCTACCCCTCTACCCCTCTACCCCTCTACCCCCTCTACCCCCTCTACCCCTCTACCCCTCTACCCCTCTAACCCCTCTATCCCTCTACCCCTTCTACCCCTCTACCCCTCTACCCCTCTACCCCTCTACCCCTCTACCCCCTCTATCCCTCTACCCCTTCTACCCCTCTACCCCTCTACCCCTCTACCCCTTCTACCCCTCTACCCCTCTACCCTCTTACCCCTCTACCCCTTCTACCCCTCTACCCCTCTACCCCTCTACCCCTTCTACCCCTCTACCCCTCTACCCCTCTACCCCTCTACCCCTTCTACCCCCTCTACCCCTCTACCCCTCTACCCCCTCTACCCCTCTACCCCTCTACCCCCTCTACCCCTCTACCCCTCTACCCCTCTACCCCTCTACCCCTTCTACCCCTCTACCCCTCTACCCCTCTACCCCTACCCCTCTACCCCTCTACCCCTCTACCCCTCTACCCCCTTCTACCCCTCTACCCCTCTACCCCTCTACCCCTCTACCCCTCTACCCCTCTACCCCTCTACCCCTCTACCCCTCTACCCCCTCTACCCCTCTACCCCTCTACACCTCTACCCCTCTACCCCTCTACCCCCTCTACCCCCTCTACCCCTTCTACCCCCTCTACCCCTCTACCCCCTCTACACCTTCTACCCCTCTACCCCTCTACCCCTTCTACCCCTCTACCCCTTCTACCCCTCTACCCCTCTACCCCTTCTACCCCTCTACCCCTCTACCCCTCTACCCCTTCTACCCCTCTACCCCTCCTACCCCTCTACCCCTCTACCCCTCTACCCCTCTACCCCTCTACCCCTTCTACCCCTTCTACCCCTCCTACCCCTCTACCCCTCTACCCCTCTACCCCTCTACCCCTTCTACCCCTCTACCCCTTCTACCCCTCTACCCCTTCTACCCCTCTACCCCTCTACCCCTCTACCCCTCTACCCCTTCTACCCCTTCTACCCCTCCTACCCCTCTACCCCTCTACCCCTCTACCCCTCTACCCCTTCTACCCCTCTACCCCTCTACTCCTTCTACCCCTCTACCCCCTACCCCCCCATTTCTCTAGTGGTGGCTCAATGTGTTAAACTGTCCCATGTATACAAGGAACAAAGTGACGGCACTGAGTTAGTTAATTGTCAGGACCAATTAAGAAACCAAACAAGGCACTTAAGAAAGAAGCCAACATAATGCAAGAGCAAAAGAGCTTCAGTTTGAGGCAGGACAGACTCCATTTCTAATGGGTCATACCACTTTACCAGCTGTGTGAAGTCCAGCAAGTTCCTGAACCTTACTGAGACTCAGTTTTGTAAAATGGGGGTGATAATGGTACCTACCGCAAAAAGTTGTTTCCCAACTGCGCTGTGGAATATTCTTCAGTGAAATAATTGGTAAAAGACAAAATTAAATGCAGTTCAATAGACTTATTAATTCTAGAATTACTTGGAATCTTAATCATGCTAATATGTATTGTAAGTTTTCAGGAGGGAGCACCATTTCCTGACCCCAGAGTCTTTTCCCTGGGAGAATGCATTAATATCTAGTTCTTGAGACCCTTTAGAAGAGACTGAAATATAGGCCATAGGATACCCAGGCTCGACATAGGCATCAATAAATGCTAGTCCCCTCTCTTTTGTGCCCAAAATGTTCAAATAATCTTATCTGTTCTTGCTAGATTTAAGCTCCATGGAGGCAGTGACTAAGTCTGTCTTGTGCCTTTCTGTATTCCACGGCCTTGGCATATCAAGACATTCCATAAAAATCTGATAAATGAATGAGTAAATGAGAGAATGCATGAACTAATGAATGAAGCGTACTGTAGACCTAGCCTGCTCGTCTTCTTTGCCAGCATTGTCTGCTGTCTCTATTTCCATTTCATGAGGCCAGATGCCTCCATAAAATTTAGTAGTGGGGATGGTTCTATTGGGCTGTGTTTTCTCTTTTCACTTTCAACCTCTGTGAACACTGTATCTTCTGACAGAATTCCCAACTTTAGCCCCTAACCAAATCATTTCGCTGCTTCTCAGTGAACAAGTCAGACGTTTTGTTTGCATATATATTTTGAACAAGACATTTCTGAGTGTTCCCAGTGGGTTGGCACCTGGACCTAAAGAAGTCTTGGGTTTCCAAGGGAATAGAAGGAAGACAGCTCATTGGCACTTAAAAACAATGTGGAGGCTACCCTGTTTCCCATGTGCGCCTATGGGGAAGCTTGTGATGGATGGACCCCTGGGTAGCAGTGTAACTGCTTTTGGGTGGTTTTCTTTATATGTATGTAGAACAGGATTTCCAGCTCATTCTCTGGGCCTTGTATTGTGCAAAAAACAAAAATTTCAGTTTAAATTAAAGAATAAGTTGATCAAAGTCTAGCAGACTTCCTTACTTCTCAGAGACTTTGTGCATTTTGATACACCATTTTCAAAACTCAACTGACCATTCTTCTGGAACCCTTTCTTCTGGAGTATGTAATAAGATTGTTGTTTGGCAGAACTCTTTAGAAAGTGCTGCCTTAGAATATATGGTCGAAAGTTGCAATCCAGGCTTTATGATCTAGGAAATAGTCCTGCCCCTCAAAACTGTAGAAAGGAGAAGATAGGGCAACTCCTGAATTAAATTGGGTGCTAAAAATGCACAGCATAAAGCTAGATGGATTTTTATGTGTTTTATAAAACAAACCAAGGGGCGCCTGGATGACTTAGTCAGTTAAGCCTCTGCCTCTTGGTTTCAGCTCAGGTCATGATCTCGGGGTCATGAGATCATGACCTGAGCTGAAACCAAGAGCCAGCAACTGGCTCTGTGCTCGGTGGGGAGTCTGCTTGAGAGTCTCTCCCTCCCTCTCCCTCTGCCCCTCCCCTGCTCACATTTCTCTCTCTCATAAATAAATAAATCTTTAAAAAAAGACCATTTATGATGCTTTAAAAGTATGACCATAAATTTTTCAGTGTTCTTGTTTACATCATATTAAAAAGAACTTACTTTCTATACCATTTTGTACCACAGATGAGATTCTTTTTTTTTTTTTTTAAGCATGGATCTGGGTGGGGTTTTTGTTTTTTGTTTTTTGTTTTTTTAATTTTAGAGAGGGGAGAGGGGCAGAGGGGGAAGGAGAGAGAGAATCTCAAGCAGATTCCCTGCTGAGCACACAGCCCTCAGTGGCGCTCAATCTCGTGACCCTGAGATCACAACCTGAGGCGAAATCAAGAATCGGACACTTAACTGACTGAGCCACCCAGGCGCCTCTGGATCTGGGTTTTTATTTTCAAGTTTCTAAATAAAAATAGCTTTTAAAGGAAAGGGACTTAGAAAACTCAGATACTTCTTAAGCTACTTTTTATTGTGAGTTAATATGCACTATAAAGAGGAATAAAGCCCATTCTATTTGAATGCCATTATTCCCTATTTATTAAACTTTTCTGTGAATAAAATTAATCATAAATTACTGAACAAAACAAACTCAAATACAGTTTGAAGGATAACAATAGGCTTGCTTGGAAATAAAGAGAGAAACTCAATTCATAGAGCAGAGATCAGTAACTATGACCTGCCACATGTTGTTGCACATAAAGTTTTATTGGATCACAGAAATGCTCATTCATTTATGTATTGTCTATGTCTTGTTTTCACATCTGATTGGAATAATTGAGTCATTGCAACAGAGATCTTATGACCCTCAAAGCCCAAAGTAATAATTATATGTCCCTTTACAGAAATATTTGCCAGTCTCTTTCAAAGATGTGATAAGGATGGAGATTATGTAACCAACCCCTTCATTCTATAGATGAGAAAACCAGAGAAGTTAGGGAGTTGTCCAGGTTTATTTATGCTTGGGTATGCTGATTCTTATGTCCTAATAGCTCTAACTACAGGGAAGACAAGGATAGATTTCAACTTAGATATTAACACCAACTTAGTGGTAATGGCCATCTGGAGTACTGGCTGAGAAAGTCTTAGGGCTCAGTGAGAAAGAATGCAATGATTGATTAATCTCCCATGGTCTAGGGGTGTGACAGCTGTAGGATATATGCCTTGTAGGCACTATGGATAAGCACTATGTCTGTTCCATGCATTTCTAATAGTTATATTACTGGCTCCTTCCTTGTATGTCTGTCATGTAAACACTTTCTTCATGAACCAAAATAGAGGTGCTGTATTGGGCCCTCATTAGAAGCACTGCTGTCTAGCAGTTCCAAACTGATTCTTGTGCAAGTTCATTCAAATGTCTTTCCTAGCAACTGCCTACCACATAGTAGGATTTAACTTAAGATTTCCCTCCAATCGTATTTGTCTGTTACAAGATTCTTAACTTTTAGTGAAATATGTCTATGGGGGCAGAGATTGGGGCATGTAAAATGCAACGTCATTATTTCATTGGTTTTCGTGATCCAAACTGAAAGTCTCCGTATTTGTGCTTTTGTGCAGCTGGACAATCCAGATGAGCAAGCAGCCCAGATCAGACGAGAGCTGGATGGACGTCTCCAAATGGCAGACCAAATAGCCAGGGTAAGGAAGCCTTGGGGACATTTGCTGGGGAACCAGTCCAAAGTCCCACACAGGAAGCACACTGATTTTTAAGGTCCATGGAAAGATAAAACGGAGAAGCAGAGAAGAAGAAAGATGAGGCCAACCATCTGATTGGGCCCTCAACCCTCCTTTCTCAGGGCAGCTCTCCCAGAGATAGTACATATATTTCCTACGCTCCAATCAACACACAAACTCCAGCCTCCCCTTTCTCCCAGGTCCCTCCCTTGTACTTCCAACTGTCTATTGAGCATGTCCTCTTGGATATTCCCCTTTATTCCAAGTTAAATTGTTCAAAATCTAACTCCTTATCTTCTTCCCACCATACATACTTACCTACATTGGCTCCTCTTCACATGTTCTCCGTCAGTTACTGTGGATGGGACCTCCTAGGCATTCTCAGTTTCTCCTTTATCCCCAAAGCACCCCACACTCAGTCAGCCACCCAGGTCATTGATTCTGCCTCTGAAATGTGGGTCAGGTCTCTTGACTGCTTTCCAGTACCACTGCTGGTGCTTTGATTCAGGCCCTCATCCTCATCACCTGGATCTCAGAATAGCCTCCTTGTGGGTATCCCTGGCTCCACCCCTGCCCCTCGCCTGTCTATCCTTCACAGAGTTACCTTTCTAAACCTCATGTGTGAACATCTCAAAAACAGAGTCTCAAAATCCTTCAGTAGAATCCTCCACTGTCCCCAGAAAAAAATCTAAACTCTTAAGAATGATATTCCAGGCTCTTAATCTACAGACAAGATCCTTTCTTATTAGGCTTACCTCCCACAACTTTCCTACCAGAATTCCCCATTCCAGCTACAGAGAATGTCTCCCTCTGAACAGTCCAGCAGGCCCTTTCCAGCCTCGGTGACTTTGTACACACTGGAGTGATCTTTCTTTTCTTCTCCATTTAGCAAACCCTCTTACTCAGCCTTTGGTACTTAAAACCCCTTCTCTAAGAGCTTAGCTAGTTCTCCTCACTCTCATGCTTTCTTCATACCACATATAAACCTTTATTATAACAGTTCATTGAATGGCAACTATATTTTTACATGTCTAAGCCTCCCAGTAGAAAGGATTTCTCTAGAGTTGGGATTATGTCTTACTATTGATGACTGCACCTAAGTGTTATCTACTACTACTGCTTTTGCTGTCACTTGTGTTATTATTGACAGTAGTTATGCTAGTCATATTCACTGAATACTGATTCCATTTCACGCGTACTAAATGCTTTACATGTACCATCTCATTTAATCCTTCAAACAGCCCTATAAGGATATTTCAGTTATCATTTTTGTTTTAGAGGTGGGGAAATCAAGACTGAGCATGGTAGGTACTAGTTAAGGTGCTACACTAGATTCTTAAGTCTGTCTAAATATGAGGCCTGAGACAAGGGTAAGACACTCATATAAGGTGCAAAATTTAAAAGCAAGGGGCCAAAAATGCAGTAAGCAAGATAAAGAACATTTTAATGAAATATTTTTTGATCAAAATTAATGCAAAAATCCACAGAGAACAAAATATCAAAATTTTAAATAATTAGATCCTACTAGTTCCTATGGTAACCACAGAACATGTGTGCCTGTGAGGGTAAGGGGCTGTGGGAGATGGTAGGGAGGATGGACAGTTAGCAGAGCTTGGCATCCAGCCTTTCTCTTCATGGAAAGAAGTGTCTCAGGACCTGGACACGTGGGAAGGACTTCCACTAGAAGAGAAACCAAAAAGAGATTCCAAAAAGCTCAAAAATCTCCATTTGTGCTTAAGCAGCTTTTTTGAAATATTTTACATCTTGTTTTTGGACATCTTCGAAGTTTATAGTAGAGTCAGTCTGTTGGCTAAAAATAATACGCAGTTATGGATTTGCTGAAAGGTAGCGTGAAAGGCTCTTATGTTTGAAAATCCTGCTTAACGAGGGAAAAAACATCAATAAGGCTTCAGAATTTACTTCTATAAACTCAGTGTCTCCTCAGCAGATTATCCAGAAAATAGAGTTCATTTGGTCCATTCTCTGCTTTTAGGCAACTATTACATCCCCAACTAATAAGTATTCATCCTATTTGAAGAAAATCACACACACATGCACACACTCCACACACACATCAAAAGCAAGTTCATGGCACCTTTATTTTAGTTGTTTACTTTGAGGCTTCACATGATAACTTAAGAAACTAGTGTAGGCTAATTTCGATTTTTAAAAGACCATGAATGAACAACTGTTATATAGTGAGCAAAATTGTTCATCTCTGAACAATGGTAGACCAAAAAACTCTTTCCCTCGGCCCATACCACTAGGTATTTTGATAACAAGTAGGATATTATTGACTACTTAGAACTAGACTTTCTTAGACAATGAAATAGCCAATTAGAGTGAATCTTGGTTATTATTTATAGAGAATGGAGAGTATTTTCCAAGTATATGGAGAATCCTCCAAACATTTGGGGTATTGAGGATTTCTATGAAAGAGTCTGCCCATCACTATCTCCTGTTCTTGTAGAAATGGACTATCTTCTTCATTGTTTATTCATGCCAGTGGTCTCCTTGCCACAACTAGTTAGTCCTGGAACTATGTTCTTTACCCACATGGAACCAGGCACGGTTTCCAGCCTGCCCTGACCACAAGTGATTGGTCCAGAAATGGATGCCTGATGCAACTAAACCAATGAATTACTGCCCTGGGACCTGTGGACTCTGGGCCAACAGAGCTGTGTCTTCTCATGCTAGAAAGATGTCGGCAGTCATGCTTAATTCTTCCACGTAGGGAAAAGAAGATAAAAGAATGAAGTCAACATACAAAAAGAGATAGAGGCAGGAAATATACCATGATACTCAGGATGTTCAAGTCCCTGGTTGTACTTATTCTTGAGTCTCAGCTGTGTAACTGCTTTTCCCTCAGTTTAGTTGGGTTCTGAGACAAATAAATTCTCTTTGCCTAAGCCAGCCTGGCTAATACTAAGGAAAATTGATAAATATCTGCTAAAAATTAAACAAAATATCAAGATTTTAGATATTGGCTAGGTCATGAAGGGATATTGAAACAAAGTACCCCAGCTTATCTTCTTTTAGCAAACCCTGATTTTTCTATTTCTGGCATCACAGTGAATTTTAGTGAGAGTGTGCAATTCAACCCATATGGTTGAACATCAGCTCCTGTAAATATCATAACCAGAAATTCCTGGATAGGGGACAGGCAAGATGGTGGCGTAGGAAGATCCTGAACTTACATCCTCCCACAGACACAACAAATCTACAACTACATGTGGAATTGTCCTCTCTGAAGGGGGCCTAGAAACTGGATGAGCAGGGCCTCCACAACAAGGGACAGCACTGACATGGGTGGAAGTGGCAGAGACACAGTCTCACTAAGGAAGAAACCACACTCCAGATGCAGCATCCCATTCCAATCAGAAGGATCTCAGAAATATAGAAATTTTTGCTGAGGAGCAAGAGATTTGAGCTCCACATCAAAAACTTCAACCCTTAGATCCTACACAGAAGATCAGCCCCCCAAACACCAGGCTTTGAAAACCAACAGGGAATGCACTCAGGAAAACTATAGAACTGTAGAGAAAACAAAACTGCTATCAAAGGGCTTAAGCACAGACTCACTCAATGCAGAAACCAGTGCAAAAACAAGGGATTGAAAAGCACATAGACCACAGGTGAAAGAGATCCACTTACTAATTTTGGAATGTCAGCCAGTGAGATGGGACAGAGAGAGAGAGAGAGAAAGAGAGCACGTGTGCTGAGCCTCTCCCTGGGGACTGAGACACTGGCTGCAGTCAATTTTCCTATTTCATTCTGCTGTGCTTATCCTGGTGCTGGTAGGCACCATTGTGAAATCCTCCCTTTAGATTGCTATGTCAGGGGATGTGCTCCACTGAGAGCCCTGTATAATCCTGTACCTCAGCAGGGCCTCTCAGCCAAAAGGACAATAACCCCACCCATCAGCATACCTGTAGTACTCACAGGCAGGCCTTACAGCCAGATGGGATGGGGCCAGCCCTGCACAACAGTGAGTTGTCACCCAGCCACAACAGGAGAGTGTACACAGCCCATACTAGGGACACCCCTGGGGCACCTCACTCAGGTGACTAAGGGGAGTTTGCATTACTGGGCCCCACATGACACATTCTGCATAAAGTCATTCTTTCAAGACTGGGAGACAGATCTATCTAATAGATAGAAATAAACAGAAAATTGGACATAATGAAGAAACAGAGGAATATGTTCCAAATGAAAGAACAAGACAAGACTTCAGAAAAAGAACTAAATGAGATGGAGATAAGCAATCTACTGATAAAGAGTTCAAAGTAATGGTCATAAATATGCTCCCCCAACTTAGGAGAAGAATGGATGAACACAGTGAGAACTTCAACAAAGATAGAAAATATAAAAAAGAACCAATCAGAGCTGAAGAACACAATAACTGAAATGGAAAATACACCAAAGGGACTCAACAGCAGATTAGATGATGCAGAAGGATGGATCGATGACCTGAAAGATATGATATGCAAATCACCCAATCAGAACAGCAAAAAGAAAAAAGAATTTTAAAAATGAGGATAGTTTAAGAGATCTCCAAGACAACATCAAGTGTACTAACATTCATATTATGGAGTCTCAGTAGGAAAAGTGAGAAAGAAAGGGATATAAAACCTATTTGAAGAAATAATAGCTGACAACTTCCCTAACCTGACAAAGGAAACAGGCATCCAGGTCCAGAAATCACAGAAAGCCCCAACTAAGATGGACCCAAAGAGACACACACCAAGGCACATTATAATCAAAATGCCAACAGTTAAAGAGAGAATCTTAAAATCATTAAAAGAAAAACAAATAGTTACATACAAAGGGACCCCCATAAGATTATAGCTGATTTTTTTAGCAGAAATTTTGTAGACCGACAGAGTGGCATGATATAATCAAAGTGCTGAAAGGAAAAGACTTATAACCAAGAATACTCTACCCAGTATGATTATTACTCAAAATTGAAGACAGGGAGTTTCCCAGACACACAAAAGCTGAAGGAGTTCATCAACACCAAACCAGCCTTACAAGGAGTCTTAAACGGATTTCTTTAAATGGAAAAGAAAGTTTATAACTAGAAGTAAGAAAATTATGAAAGAAAAAATCTCACTGGCAAAGGTAAACGTATAGTACAGGTAGTGGGTGAACCACCTACAGAGCTAGTATGAAGGTTAAAAGATAAAAGTAATGAAATCATCCAGACCTACAATAATTAATCAAGCAATACACAAAATGTAAGATGTGAATTATGATGTCAAAAACAAAACAAGGTAGGGGTGGAGATGTTGTACTTTTAGTATATGCTTGAACTTATGCAACCATCAATTTAAAATAGAGTGCCATATATGTAGGGTGTTATACATGAACCTCATAGTAATCACATATCAAATACCTATAATAGACACACAAAAAGTAAAGAGAAAGGAATACAGGCATAACAATAAAGAAAGTCACCAAGTCACAAGCAAAGAGAGCAAAAGAAGACAGGAAGAGAGAAAAACTACAAAAACAACCAGAAAATAATAAAAAAAAATGGCAGTAAGTACATATCTATCAGTAATTACTTCAAATGTAAATGTACTGAATGTTCTAATCAAAAAACATATAGTAGCTGAATGGATTAAAAAAACCCAAGACCCATCTGTATGCTGCCTACCAGAGATTCACTTCAGATCTAAACACAAATGCAGACTGAAAGTGAAGGAATGGAAAAAGCTATTTCATGCTAAAGAAAAGTTGTTGTGGCAATAATTATATCAAACAAAATAGACTTTAAAACAAAAACTGTAACAAGAGACAAAGAAGGGCATTGCATAATAATAAAGGGATCAATACAACAAGAGAACATATAACACTTATAAATATTTATGCATCCAACATAGAGGCACCTAAATACATAAAGCAAACATTAACAGACATAAAGGGAGAAATAGTAATACAATAATAGGAGGAGACTTTAACACCCCACTTACCTCAATGGAGAGGTCATCCAGACAGAAAACCAATAAGGAAACATTGGCCTTAAAAAATACCTTAGATCAGATGGACTTAATAGATATATACAAAGCATTCCATTCAAAACAGCAGGATATCATTCTTCTCAAGGGTACATGGAACAATTTCCAGGAGAGATAGTATGTTAGGCCACAAAACATATCTCAATAAATTTAAGATTGAAATCAGATCAAGTATCTTTTCTGACCCCAATGATATGAAACTAGAGATCGACTACAAGAAAACTGCAAAAAAACCCACAAACACATGGAGGCTAAACAACATGCTACTAAACAACCAGTGGGTCAATGAGGAAATTTAAAAATACCTTGAAACAAATAAAAATGGAAACACAAAGGTCCAACATCTATGGAACACAGCAAAAGCAGTTCTAAGAGAAAAGTTTATAGTGATACACACCCACCTCAAGAAACCAGAAAAATTTCAAATAAACAATCCAACCTTACACCTAAAGGAACTAGATAAAGAACAAAATCCAAAGTTAGTAGAAGGAAGGAAATAATAAAAATCAGATCAGAAATACATGAAGTAAAGACTAAAAACAATACGATAGAAAAAAAGCAATGAAACTAAGAGCTAGTTCTTTGAAGAGATAAACAAAATTGATAAACCTTTAGCCAGATTCATTATGAAAAGAGAGTTCAAATAGAATCAGAAATGAAAGAGAAGTTCCAACTGATACCACAGAAATACTAAGGATAATAAGAGACTACTACAAATAATTATATTCCAACAAATGGGACAACCTAGAAAAAATGGATAAATTCCTATAAACATACAATCTTCTAAGACTGAATCAAGAAGAAATAGAAAATCTGAATATACTGATTGTTATTAATGAAACTGAATTAGTAATCAAGTAACTCCAACAAACAAAACTCTAGGACCAGATGGCTTCACAGATGAATTCTACCAAACACTTAAAAAAGAGTTAATACCTATCCTCCTCAAACTATTCCAAAAAACTAAAGAGGAAAGAATGCTTCCAAATTCATTCTGTGAGATATGAACATTACCCTGATATCAAAACCAGACCATACCACAAAAACAGAAAATTGCAGGCCAATATCCCTGATGAACATAGATACAAAAATCCTCAACAAAATATGAGTAACCTGAATTTAACAGTACAGGAAAAGGATCATATAGCACGATCAAATAGGATTTATTCCAGGGGTGCAAGGATGATTCAAATCTGCAAATCAATCGATGTGATCAATCACATTAACAAAAAGAAGGGAAAAATTATAGGACCATTTCAATAGATGCAGGAAAAGCATTCACTGAAATTCAATATTCAATTGTGATTAAAACTCTCAAAAAGTGGGTACAGAAGGAATGTACCTCAATATGATAAGGGCCATCTATGACAGACCTACAGCTAACATCAATGGTGAAAAGCTGAAATTTTTCCTCTCAAATCAAGAACAAGACAAGGATGCCCACTCTCACCACTTTTATTCAACATAATATTAGAAGTCTTGGACACCTGGATGGTTCAGTTGGTTAAGCGTCTGCCTTCGGCTCAGGTCATGATCTTGGGGGTCCTGGGATCAAGCCCCACATCAGGCTCTCTGCTCAACGGGGAGCCTGCTTCTCTCTCTCCCTCTGCCTGCCGCTCCCCTTGTTTGTGTGGTCTCTTTCTCTCTCTCTCTGGCAACTAAATAAAATATTAAAAAAAAAAAAAGTCTTAGCCATAGAAATCGGACAAGAAAAAGAAATAAAAGACATCTGGATTGGGAAAGAAGAAATAAAGCTGTCACTATTCACAGATGACATAATACTGTGTATAGGAAACCCTTAAAACTCCACCAAAAGACTATTAGAACTAATAAATGAATTCAGTAAAGTTGCAGGATACAAAGTTAATATACATAAATTTGTGGAATTTGAATGAACAAACAACAAACTATCCAAAAGAGAAATTAAGGAAACAATCCCACTTACAATTGCATCAAAAGGAATAGAAAACCTAGGAATAAATTTAAACCTGTTACCCTGAAAACTAAGTCATTGGTGGAAGATACAAATAAATAGAAAGGTATACTTTGCTCAAGGAGTGGAAAAATTAATATTGTTAAAATATCCATACTACCCAAAGCAGTCCTCACATTCAATGCAATATCTATCAAAATACCAATAGTATTTTTCACAAAACTAGAATAAATAATCCTAAAATTTGTGTGGAACCACAAAGACCTCAAGTAGCTAAAGAAATCTTGAGAAAGAAGAGCGCAGATGGTGGTATCACACGCCCTGATTTCAAACTATACTACAAAGTTATAGTAATCAAAACAGTATGGCACAAAAAACACGCACAATCAATGGAACAGTATTGAGAATCCAGGAATAAGCCCACACTTATATGGTCAATTAATCTTCAACAAAAGAGATAAGAACATACAATGGGGAAAAGACAGTCTCTTCAATAAGGGAAAACTGGACAGCTACATACAAAAGAATGAAACTGGGCCACTTTCTTACACCATATACAACAATAAATTCAAAATGGATTCAAGTCTTAAATGTAAGACCAGAAAACTCCTAGAAGAAAACATAAGCCGAAAACTCTTGGACATAAGTCTAAGCAATATTTTTTTGGATCTGTCTCCTCAGGCAAGGGCAACAAAAGCAAAAATAAATGGGACTATATCAAACTAAAAAACTTTTGCATAGTGAAGGAAACCATCAGTAAACAAAAAGACAACTTACTGAATGGGAGAAGATATTTGTAAATGATATAACTGATAAGGGATTAATATCCAGAATATATTTTAAAAACTCACACAGCTCAATTTCAAAAAAACAAACAATCCAACAATCCAACATTCCAAAAAAATAGGCAGAGGACCTGAATACATATTTCTCCAAAGAAGACACGCAGATGGCCAACAGGTATATGAAAAAATTTTCAACATCATTAAGCATTAGGGAAATGAAAATCAAAACTACAATGAGATATCACCTCACATCTGTCAGAATGGCTATCACCAAAAAGACAAGAAAAACCAGTGTTGGTGAAGATGTGTGGAAAAGGGAACCCTGTTTCGTATAGGTAGGAGTGCAAAATGATACAGCCACTATGGAAAGCAGTATGAATGTTCCTCAAAACAAATAAAAATAGAACTCTCATGCAATTCCATATTTCCACTTCTGGATATTTGAAGAAAACAAAAACGCTAATCTGAAAAAAATATATGCACCTCTATGTTTACTGCAGCCTTATTTACAATTGCCAAAATAGGGAAGCAACCCAAGTGTCCATTAGTAGATGAATGGCTAAAGAAGATACAGTGTATATATACAATGGAACATTACTCAATCCTAAAAAAGGAAGTAGATCTTTCCACTTGTGGCAACATTGGATGGACCTAGAGGGTATTTAATAAGTGAAATATGTTAGAAGGAGAAAGACAAATAACATATGATGTCACATATGTGTGGAATCTAAAAGACAACAAACAAAATAAAACAGAAATAGACTCATGGATACAGAGAACAGTCTGGTGGTTGTTGGAGAAGAGGGTCTGGGCAAAATAGGGGAAGGGAATTTAAAGGTATAAAAGTCATAAAATAAATAAGACACACGGGTGTATTTACAGCCTAGGGAATATACTTAATAATATTGTAATAACCTTTTTTGGTGACAGATGGTAGCTAGATTTATATGGTGATCACTTTGTAATGTTAATAAATGTTGAATCACTATGTTGTATACCTGAAACTAATATAATATTGTATGTCAACTATACTTCAATTAAAAAATGCCTTCACAAATACAGTTCCTCACTTTTTCCATCACCCCTAGTCATAGATTCAAGATCCCTTTCAACCAGGACTGCACCTTACCTCTTCCTAGCCTCTCTCTCTCTCTGCTCATCCGGCCTTTATTAAATGTTTTGGGCATTGGCTGTACAATTTTATGTAAACTCTCATTTGGACCTGTGATTAAACAATCCAGGGAATTACAATAAATCTCCCCAGTTTAGGCACATCAAAGAGTTTAAGTTCATTTAGCCAGTAAGTAGAACGCTGACTGCTCTGATTCCAAGTGTCATGCTCTTTTTTTGAGTAGTCAGATGATAGGCAGGAAGTTACACCAGGACAGGAATCTCTCTCTCACTGATGGTTGCCCCTCCAGGAAGTTACTTTCTCTCTTCCACTAAAATTTACTGTACATTTCCTTTAGTTTATCCAGAAGGCCAAATGAAGCAATAGCATCAGGCAGAACTGGCTCCTGGAATTCTGCATCCTTTCTGCTTTGACTTCCTTGGGATCTGAAAAAGAAGTTGTAAGGAGCCTGGTGTTTCTGCTGGCAGCATTGTCATCCTCACATGCTTATAAAAGGTGTAGGTTTATCCTTTCTTCCTAGGAGAGAAGGGAGGCAAGTGCTGGGCAGCCTTCCTCCATTGAAACCCTGTGCTGTAATCTGTCAATTCAGTCACACCCACGTGCCACAAATCATCAGACAGAGATGGCTGCATGAGCCTCCACTGTGAACATCAGACATGCTGTCTTAAAAGTTCCATGAATAGGAGCACCTCGGTGGCTCAGTCAGTTAAGCATCTGACTCTTGATTTTGGCTCAGGTCATGATCTCAGGGTTGTGAGATCAAGCCCTGCATTGAGCTCCACACTGGGTATGGAGTCTGCTTAAGGTTCTCTCTCTTTCTCTCCCTCTGCCCATACTCCCATAAAAAAAAAATGTTCCATGAAGAGATCTGAATGCCTTTTTAAATGTGGTAGAAGACACTTCTTATCCCTGTTCATTTTCCCAAATCCTCTTATACTGATATTAAAATGTCCTCAAATTTCACCTAGGAATTAAATCTAAGTTATTTAAATTGTGTGATCAGAAGTTGACATTGGAGCTTAAACAGACAGATTGTGGCATTAGTGGTACTGTGATATTTGCCAATCCTTTTGGCCACATTTTGAGGTAAAATTCCAAAATTTGTGAGCTAATTATATAAGACAAATAATACAGCTTTTGTAGTATTCACGGCAGGGGTCTGGGAGTGAAACATCGTTGGTTTTTCATGCTATCAGTTAAATGTAGAGTTGCCATTTAAACCCCTATTTTCTGCAGAGCAAAATTATCATCTCATATCATGGTCCTGTTGCAAACATTGATGAGACTATGCCCCCAGGAAAGAAATAACGTCTAAATATTTCCTTGATGAAAAGGTTCTTTTCCATGCATTGCTGAAAATCAGATAAAAATGGAATCTTCTCCAACCAGAGAATGGTACTACCCCCTCCACACTTAGAAATTAATTTTTTTCTGCCTGACAGTCACCCTGAGTCAGGAAGTAGCAGTGTCCAGGCACACAAAAGTTTAGTTAGATTTTTTTTACCTGGAAGAATGTGTGTAGGGAGCATCTCCCTGACTCTGACCTTTGCAGGTAGTTAACAACCCAGGAAAATCTGAATTCAAACAAAAATGTAAATGCTGGGGCACCTGGGTGGCTCAGCTGGTTAAGTAAGCATCTGCCTTCGGCTTCAGGTCATGATCCCAGGGTCCTGGGATTGAGCCCCACATCAGGCTCCCTGCTCAGTGGGGAGTCTGCTTCTCCCTCTGCCCCTCCCCTCCACTTGTGCTCTCTCCCTTCCTCTCTCTCTCTCTCAAATAAATAAATAAAATCTTTTTTAAAAAAATCTAAATGCTGAGGAGATCCTCTGAAGTTCATTCAGTAACACCAAACCTCTTAAAGATAGGTTTGAGTAAAGAAGCCAATCCTGGAAGCTATCATCCCTATGCCCAAAATACCTTCTAATGTGTGTGATGCTGAGTTTTACAAATTATTTACCAAGACTTTCTTTCTCTCATTTAACATGTCTACCTTTCCCCCATCACTCCCTGCACTTCACCCCATACCCACTGTTACACAATCCACGTTGACTGGTAATAGTGGAACGCTCATTGCTGTGGCGGGCTTGGCTTTCCCTGGTCCTCCGCTGAACACCGAGATGAAGTGATGCAGAGGGTGGGCCATGCTGAGGGGCCCCATAGGGTTTACCTTGGTTCTTTGCCATTTGGGGCCAGATAGTTCTGCCCTATCGTATGATAGCTAAAAACAGGGGCTCTAGGTTTCAAATTCAATTCTACTAATTATTGATTTAACTTTTATGTATCATTTTCCTCCAGAACATGGAATTAAATAACAGCACTACCCTCAGTTATTCAAAGAATTAAATGAGGGAAAGCATGTAAAGTGCTTAGCTTAATGCCCAGGACACAATTAACAATTGTAAATGTCAACTAGCATCATGGTCTTTATGATAGTCACCATCATTATTATTGCTTTGTTATTGTTAGCAGTGGTGGTGGTAGCATGGTGCCTGATATACATGGATACATGGATGTGGATATGTGTGCATGCATGTATGTATATGGGTATATATATATGTATACATATGTATATATATACATATATAGTTTACATATGCTGATTTTACAGATTTATAATCAAAAAGTATTGATATTTGTTATTGTCTTTCATTCTTCACAATAACTCTCCACTTCACATATGGAAACTAATATTCAGACAGGTGAATAAACCTGTGTAAAATCACACAACTAATAGGAGGTAGACCCAGGATTCAAAGTCAAGTTGATTTCACCCATGTGGACTGGATAAGATTCCTTGGTGCCTTTTGTACTCTGCACATGCCTGTTACTTCATGTGTCACATGGTGTTTACTTGATCATTTGCTGGCATTCCCCTTCACCCCATACTATTGCCTCTTGGCTGACTCTTTCTTCCCCAGTGACATGCATGCCATCTGACACATGATAGGAGCCCAGGAATTGCTTGAGAGATTGTTTTGAATAAGTGTAACACTGTCGGTGAGTTTTGTGTTAGAAAGTGTCCTTCTGCCTCATCTTCCTTCTGATCACCTATCAGTTTGTCATTTGAGCTTTGGAGTCTAAGGATCCTCTGTCTGAGTAGGGGTACCTTGTCAGCTTTTACATGTACCCACTTCATCCCCTATGGATAAAAATGCAAAGACAGAAAAGAAAAGTAGTTGGCTGACAGAGCCGCTAGCACTTTCAAATGCTATTTTTCAAGATGTTCCAAAAAATCACTCAGTGTGGCTGAACATAAATAACCCTGTTAAGAATTGTCCTTGGGAGGCCATCCCCATTGAGGAATGTTATCAGTCCAAAACAAAATAAATGGACAGCAGAGATTTTCTTTGGAAGACTTTGTCTACCCATATGCTATATCTTTCATAAAACAAAATGAATAAACAATGTTTTTGTCAAGGCTAATTTACTTTTATGCCTGGGAAAGTAGCAACCAAGATGGACGACTACATTTTCCTTATTTTGGCACAACTTCAGCTTTGAAATGTGTTTGTAATGGGTCTGCTGCTGAAAACTCCCCTCAAGAACCTCAGCCTAGATTGACAGAATGCTATTTCTTCTCAAGGCTTTAGTACTCAGGGCAGAAAAATGTCCTTGCTTTCCCTTGCAGACTTCAGTTTTATGAGTCTCTTTTTATGATGTCATTAGAAACTGTCTAAGTTCTGGGAGGAGTGATCATTCTTTGGATTTTTCCAGTATTCTGCTGCATAAAGTTTGTTGGACTCTGGGCTAAAGTGGTATTGTCTATAACCACTGGGTCTTCTTGCAAAACCTCAGGACTATGGAGTTAAGAGGCATTGAGTGAGTCCTAAAGGTGGTTGTGATAAAAGGGACTGCACTTGATGGTAAGGTCTCTCAATGCTGATTAGCAGGAAAAAATCCACTTCACAGACACAATGGTTTTTCTCTTCATCTCCATGACAACTGCAAGGCCAGCAGCTGCCAGTAAAAAATGAGAGATACCATTTACCCAGTTTCCCAAGAATCCCATAGAGTTATGAGGTTTGAGCCCCAACATAAGGAGGAAAGAGGTCAGTGTAACAGACCTCAGGCTGCCAGTATGTAACCTATTTGGTATCTTCTAACATGGTCTTGGGGACTGCTTTTTGACCATGAACTAACTTCCCTCACTCTTCCCTTTGCTCTCAACAAGGGCCATGTTCAAAAGGAGTTGAGGAAATATTTTGTGGCCATGTACAATAATACAGACCTTCTTAGATTCATGGTTGCTTGTATATTTTCCATGGAAAGGAGAAAAGAACAATGATCCTCTCCCAGCCAACTCAACCTGGTAGCAAACTCTTGCTCATCCATCAGACTCTCAGCCCGAGGTCACCTCCCTGGAAAGCCACTCCTGATTCTCTCAGCAAGAGTTCATGTCTCATACACTGCTGTTACAGCATCTACCTTGATGTTTCTCCAATAGATCTTTCTCCCCACTGGTTTAACCTTCAGGGGAACTGTCCACATCCCTTCATCATGATCCTCCCCGCCCCACCCCAGTGCCTAATACTAAACCAGGCACAGTATTGGCAGTGGTAAATATTTTCTAAGTGATGGTGGACCAGCAGGCAAGTCCCCACATCTCTGTGGCCTTTTTCATAAAGTTTACCCTAGTCTCTGAGGCTCACAATTATCCTGGATTGAGTCCAAGAATTATAAGAAGCAAAAGGAAGCCCACTGTACAAAAGTTTTGAAGAAGTAAGATTCTTGCCTTGAATAATTACTAGTTCTCATTGAGCTCATCAACCTACCATGTTATTTCAGAGGTGTCCATCCTGCTTCTCCTCTTAACTTTTACCCACAGTGTGTTTAGAAAGCACCACATGGTGGGCTGAGCCCAACTATCAAGCAGGAAGTGATTATACTAAGAGGTTCCAGAAAGAACCAGTACTCAAAGGTTGCTGGGTAGATTTCAGACCCCCTTTTTCATTTACAGGAAAAAGCAGAATCTCACTGTTCTTCCAGAACTATTTCATCATCTCTCCACCTCACCTCATGACTGAGTTTTAGCCGCACTGATACTTAATATGGACATTTTGACAAGCCATCCATTCATTCACTCAACTCATATGTATTAAATACTCACTATGTGCCAAAGATTATTCTAGAGAGTAAGAATTCACCAAGGGTATCAAGACAGACATCATGGCCCAGCAGGAAAGATAAACAATAAATAAATTTCACCATTTTTCATTAATTATAAAGTGTTACCAAAAGGTTGAGTTAGGTATTATAAGAAAGTAGAATAAGGGGATTCAACCTAGGGAAATAAAATTTTGAGGCTGAAATATAGAAGATGACAAGATGGCTGAGAATTACCTAGGGCAGCAAGGGGCTAAGGGGAATGCTTATGAGAGCTCCTAGGTAGGAAGAAGACTGGCATAGCACAAAGGCATCTCCAAGCTCTATACAGAGGATTTACTGTATGAATTTTAGTGAAACTTCTATGGTAGCAAGAAAGAAATACCCTTCTAGCTAACTAGTGTGTGGGGGAGAGTTATTGAAAGGAAAACAAAAGAATCTCAAAGGAGCCAACAGGAGAAATAGGTGGGCTTTATGGGAATTAGAAGACCAATAAAAGTCAGAGCTCCTTTCTGTGACTCTAAATAGCTTCTTTTCTCCTCTTCCCTTACTCCTGCCTTCCTGCCTTTCCTTCCTCCCTCTGTTAGTCTCTACCTCTGTCCCTCTCTCTACCTCCTTCTCTCTCTTTGTCAAGTATCTTATTCTTTCACATGTTCCAATATGGCCCCTACCTATGAGTCTA
The DNA here is from genome assembly GCF_009762305.2 of Zalophus californianus. Lineage (NCBI taxonomy): Eukaryota > Metazoa > Chordata > Mammalia > Carnivora > Otariidae > Zalophus > Zalophus californianus. The sequence continues at coordinate 30,380,653 of NC_045595.1, read as the reverse complement.
CATGATCTTGCTATTTCAGCTCCACTGCTAATTGCAATCTCAATATCTCTCAGTTCATTTGCTTGAGAGAGTAAATCTGGTTGATTGTTGGCCACTTAATTGAATTAGTTGGTTGATTTGGGTCAGATGTCCACATACTACACATTTTTTTTGCCACCCAGAATTGGTGAATTAATTCATGTCCCATGTGATCCAGGTAGAATTCTGCCCTCAGCCACAGGGATGGCAGAAATAACTCATGCCTAAGCAACTCAACACAACATATCACTAGCCATAAAAGGTGGTTCAGGGTACGTACATAAGTCAGACTTTGGGTGAGAATTTTGGGATAAAAGACATTACAAGAGGAGATATTCACCCTTCCTTTAGATAGCATGATGCGATGTTATAAGGTGCAGATCTTTAGCAAGCTTTCTGTGACATTAAGGGGAGCCAGACTGAGCATTGGGTCAACCCAAAGGAACCCAAACCAAGATTTGGGAGAAAAATTCAGTTGTGATATCATCTGAGTCCTGATTTCAGCCTCACTGGAAGCTGGTCTACCCCAGGACTTTTCAAACCAATAAATTCCTTTTATTGTTTAAGCCAGTTCCAAGTTGGATTTTTCTATCACTTGCAAAAAAAAAGTCAAACTGATGTGGCTTGCCCCTCGACCTGATCAATATGGACCAAGGTTAAGGAGGGCAAGTTCATGTTTCAAGTGGGAAATGATTCTTTGAGAAGGTGATTAATCCAAAGTATATTTAAGGCACTTGGACAACCTAGATGTATAAAGAAACAAATAGCATAACTAAAGCATGTTGCTATTACAACTGAATTCATAAGCAAGGAAGGAAAATAACAGAGGTCAGTTCTGATACTGAATTGCTTTATCTTCTTTTCTAAAGAATTCTAATCACGTTTTTCATCACTTCATTAATTTTTTTCAATTTTTCTTGAAAACAGTAACTATTCTTTCTACTATTCCTTTTAGAAATAGCTACAGGCTATGTTTGAAACATCTCAAATGAGCTCCTCTTGAATTATTCATGTGAGAAAATCTCTATATGTATCCAGAAATAGGGTGTCTTTCTGTCTCCAAACTTAAAAACAACTGATTGCATTTTGCTAAAAAGAAAAACTGTTTCAACAGAAACCAGATTTAAAAAAATATCACCCCATTTTTCTTTCCACAAATCAAATTTGCTGGAGAAAACTGGGGAAAAATTGAACTATAATAAAACACTTGACTTTTTCTTACTATACGTTTATGTATATATCTCTTAGCTGTTAGAGATTGTAAATGACTAGAAGGCAGGCAGCTATCTACTCAACTAGGGTGAACATTTTTCTAGCACAATACCACAATATCTGAGTAAAATTTCACCAGTGGTAGATGTTATTATAACTCTGGGTTATAAGATGAAAACCTTCTATGTAAATCAGGTCTCTATTTACTTTTCTGCTCATACTTTTCTTTTTCTTTCTAAGGAGCGCAAATTTCCCAAGTTTGTATCCAAAGAAATGGAAAACATGTACATTGAGGAGCTGAAGTCATCAGTCAACCTGCTCATGGCCAACTTGGAGAGCATGCCAGTGTCCAAAGGTGGCGAGTTCAAGCTGCAGAAACTGAAACGCAGCCATAATGCTTCCATCATCGACATGGGCGAAGAGAGTGAGAACCAGCTCTCCAAATCAGATGTTGTGCTGTCTTTCTCCCTGGAGGTAAAAAGCCCTAAACTCGAAAGTTTCCTGGCACAGCCAGCAGGATGTGGGTGATTAGATGCACCACAATCAGCTTGCTTTCCTCCTTGCACCCCCAGAGCAGTTATTAAAATAACAGCTTGCTAAGCATAGGTCAGCTAATCAGCAAGTGCTTCCCCATCTCCAGGAGCCCATGCTTTCCTTAAGGAAATGCAGTCTTAAGAACCACCTACTAAATTTAATCCTGCATTATTTTCCATCTTAAAGCAGTGATCAAGGGTTTTGTAAAGACCTTACGCAATTTAGAAAGTTTAAGATTTTGGCATCCTGTGTCGCAGTTATGAGGGAAATATCCAGCATCATTTGATGAGTTGTAGATTTTCCTTCCTGTTGTCTCTCCTGTTGGCTACACGGTAGAGAGCCTCTTGTTGCAGTTAAGCCTTTTTAGTTGATCTCATCACCCAAAGAAAGAACCCCTTCAGACCGGGACTGTGGCAGAATGCTCTACATGTCAATAAATCTCTCTGTAACTTCTACTCACGTTTTATTTTCATACATACAATTTAGGGAGTGGATCTGATCTGGCTACATTGGAATTGCCTGGGAAGCTGGTTCAGTGTGCAGATTCCTGGCATCACCCAGACCTATTGACCCAAATCTCCAGGCAGGGGAAATATGGTGCAGTCACTTTGGAAAATAGTTTGGTGGTTTCTCAAAAAGCTAAACATAAATTTACCACTTATAGAATACAACTCTACTCTTAGATATCTACCCAAGAGAAATGAAAGCACATGTCCCTATAAAATCTTGCTCCCCAAATGTTTATAGCAGCATTATTCTTACTAGCCAAAAATAGAAACAACCTAAATGTATATCCACTGGTAAATGGATAGACAAAATGTGGTACATCCATACAAGGGGTTTTACTACTCAGCAACTGAAAGAAACAGACTACAGATATATGCTTTGATTTAGATGAATGTCAAAAATATTCTGCTTAGTGAAAGAAGGCAGACACAAGAGACACATGTCGTTTGATTCCATTGATAGAGAATATCTAGAAAAGGCAAGTCTCTAGAAACAGAAATTAGGTTAGTGTTGCCTGGAGCAGGAAGTGGAAATGGACATGAGGGACATTGTTGGGGGAGGTAAGAATGTTCTAAAACTAATTTATGATGATAGTCATGCAACTTAGTAAATTTACTAAAATCATTGCATTGTACACTTGAAATGGGTTAATTATATGATCTGTAAAATATGCCTCAGTGGTGTCGGAAAAAAAAAAGAATCTCTGGGTGGAGTGCACCATGAAATGTACATTTTAATGAGCCACCCAAGTGCTTCTTATGCACTCCGAAGTTTGAGAACCATTCATAACTTATTAAAGCTCAGAACCCCACAAGGATTTTATGATAGCCTTAGACTTGGGGAGACCAAGAGAATAGATCAAATTTCTGTAGATTTAATTAGGATTTGTAAAGACTACATTAATTTTCTAGAACATCATTAAGGCTTGCTGTGAATTAACTGCAGATAATTTGTTTTACTGTGCTCAGTTCAGATCAAGGTAGTCATATTACAGTGTTTCAACATGTATTTAGCAGTTGGAAGAGGCAGTATTCAGTTAAATACAGGGCATTTGGTGTGTGAAAAAATCATCAGTGTAATTTCACAGAAACTTCCTTTCTTTCTTTTTTAATACTGCCACCTGAGGTACTGAATGCTTTTTCTTAGGTGTCTTTGAATTTGATTATTGCCAATTAGAGGTGGCAATTTATTCCCTACTGCCTCTTTCCACAGAAAGTGGGGAAAAAGTGGTTTATTGATTTTCATGAAGCTTTTAAATCCATAATTTCCTAATTCTTTATCTGTACTCAATATTATACAGCTGATTATCTGAAATATAGATGTGAGTGAGTCTCCAACCACACTCCCATGTGTACATGATTCAAACAGGCTTTAACGCATAAGCACAAGTACAGAATGAAATTCCCTAGGGCTCCCAAATACTTTTTACTTGGAACACTAAATTGCACATATACTAAAACTGCCAACAAAAATCATTGTGCATCTGCGTGTTGGGTGACACAGTGAGGGGGGATGAGAAGGGGGCAATAGAGGATTATCATCTCGTCAGGGCAGACTGAATTTGCAGGTTGGTACAAGACATGTTTCATGAACTTATAAAATTGCATGGCTGGGAAGGACACTATAGAGCAGTTAACTGCAGCAGGAGAACTGAGGTCCAGGCTGCCCAGTGGCACGGCCTCTTGCGCCAGGGGAGTACTCTGAGGGAAAACAATGGGTATATGTAGAGGGCCATGATGCCTACTTTGCATCATTCACTCAGTGAATCCTCACAACAATCTTTTGAGCCATTTGCAGATGTGGAAACAAAGCCGCAGAGAGGTTAAGGAACTTATAAATGATTATACAGCCAGTGAAGATGCAGATTCAGGATTTGAACTCACATCTTTTAAATTACAAAAAATGCTGTTCTTTCTACGGTGCCTCCCATTTCCTTTTATTTGTATGGTTCTTCCCAGTATGGAAATTTTCAATTACATACATCATCTTATTTGGTCCTCACACAACAGGGGATATAGGACATATATTATTATCCCCATTTTACAGATGAAGAGACTGAGACTCGGGAGATTTGAAAGAACAGTGGAGTGACTTCACGGCCAAGTCATTTGCCCAACATCACATGAGTAATACAGTGGTTCTCAAAGTATGGCTCCTGGATCATCAGCATCAACATCAGCAGCACCAGGGAAATTATTAGAAATAAAAAGTCTTGGGCTCCATCCCAGACCTGCTTATCAGAAATTCTGGGGGTGGAGCCCAGCAGTTTCTGGATTTAGTAAGCCCTCTAGATATTTCTGATCTGCACTAAGTTTGAGAACCACTGGGCTGTTAAGCAGCAAAACTGACTTGGTTCAAGGCCCTATTGTACGTCCTTGAATCAAGCCCATTGAAGAAGTGTACACACTGGATGTTGTATTTTAGTGATGAATCACTACATTCTACTCCTAAAACCAATATTGCACTGCGTGTTAACTAAGTGGAATTTAAATAAAATTTTTGAAAAAAAGAAAGAAGTGTACCTTTTTTTGCACAACCATATTCTTCTCCTTGTGTCCTGCCATTACCTCTTTTGGAGTGCAATTGAGTGATATTTTTATATCCCTTGCTTACGATAGATCCCTGATGCAGGTCATTTGCTTCAGATTTTTAAATCGGTATATTTCCCTATCCTCCCCTCCTGTCCTCTCCCCTCTGATAAACGACAGGACATACCACTGGATATGAGAATAGCAGGTGATTGAATGGAGTTAAGGGTAGTGGTGGGAACTGCCAGGAATTGTGAATGATATATATTGGTCCAGCAAAACACCAGCTTTTTTCTGCAGTCTAGAACAGAGAGTATGCAGCTGCAGACATGTTTTTGTTTTGATTCAACAATGTTGGCCTGCCCAGAGTTTGTGTATTTTATTCCTCCCTTTTTGGATTTTTGTCAAAACTTCAAAATCAGATTTCTGACTTTGATTCTGATTCAGATTTCCATTTTCGGGTAGGAAAAATTGCAGTATCTGGCAACTCCAGACTAAGGAAAGACAAGACCACGGTGGGCTGCAGCTGGGTACCAACTGCTCTGTTTAGATGGAGCATATGCTCTCCTGTTTTGCCCCAGGCCCCACTACTCCCTGCTGCATCTCCAACTCTAATGCTGAATGGTTATTTGCCCTTTATCTTAGCATTTGTGTTATCACTTATCTCATTGTAAAAGAGAAAAGTGAATTTCTGGGCCTTTGTCTCTTCCAAGTTCTGAATTAAAAGCTAGACTATTTTTAAAGAAAATAAGAGAGAGCCTGTTTCTTTGCAGAAATGAAAAATGATCTTATGCATTCAACCCAGGAAACAAGCAGCCCATTTCACATTTTACCTGTCTGGACCCTGTGAGCTTCTAAAGTAGTGAGGGTTGTCTTTCCATCCAGGAGGCAATAAATTACACTATGAAGAATTGTATCTTCATGCTAGACTGGTACCAGTCTGGCTGATAGAAAACTGATAAAAGCTGCCAGATACCTGTTGGGTTTTTTGGTGACTTCTTCCCATCTCTATATTTTCTTCTGGGGGATGCTGTTCATGGGCTTTGGCAGTAACTGCCACCATGTGTGATTCTCTTTCCAGGTGGTGATCATGGAAGTCCAAGGCCTCAAATCCTTGGCTCCCAATCGCATTGTATATTGCACAATGGAGGTGGAAGGAGGAGAGAAACTACAGACTGACCAGGCTGAGGCTTCTAAACCAACGTAAGTTCTGCTTCTCCACTGTTCATCTTCCAGAAGGCTGTTCTCATTGGCACCATTTTGTCTAACTCCAAGTTAAAGGTCTGGTTTCCCCAGAAGGTTCTAGAAGACATGTACCTTGTTTGTTTTCCAAACAAGATGACTTGATTACATTCTTATTCAGCAGCCATAATAAGGATTCCAGTTCTTTTAGAGCAGAGAACAGAAGGAAAGGAAAAAAAACAGTCTCCTTTCTGGAGGCTTTATATGTTCACCTCAGCTTCAATCCTTTGATACGATGTGTAGGAGAGTTTGATACAAGTTTGTTTTATAAGCTTTGCTGAATGATATTTGGTTCATGGTATAAGCAATTTTTTTCAAAATCTTTCTCTATGTGCCACAGTTATGACTATGTCAGTATAGCAGTGTGCTATGTTAGATCTAATACGTTAATTCATTTGGTCAACACATATTTGTCAAATGTTCAGTGTGTGTGTACAAGGTAGTGTTGCCCAGTGGAGAGGAAGATAGTCACTGCTGTAGCCCTACAGAGCTCACCATTGAGTGGAAGGATCAGAAATATAATCACATAAATATATGATTACGATTAGTTATAAATGCTGAAAAGGAAAGAGTGCTTTGAGAGGAGGTAGCAGGGGACCTAAATCACTTTGTGGGGACAGAGTCAGAGTAGGCCTTCTTTAGGAGCTATAAGACATTCGAGGTAGTATTATAAAAGTTGAGTGAGATGGGTGGGAATAGAAAGAGCATTCCAGGCAGAGTCAGCTTGTGTAAAGGCCCTGTGGTCAGCAAAGGCCCTGTAGGAAAGCGGAATGGAAGGAAGGTTGGTGGGACTAGAGTTCAGAGAACAAGGTATGCCAGAAGCTGCCAGTGAGGCAGGAAGGGACCACACAATGAAGGGCCTTGCTAGACCATGGAGAGGAAAGTACAGGGATAGGTGATTAGATATGTGTTTTAAAAAGATCACCATGGCTTCAGTGGAGTGAGCCAGAGTTGATGCAGGATACCAGCGAGGATTCTATAGCAGTGGTTCATAAGAGCGATGATGATCAATTCATTTGGGTCAGTAGACTCTCAGGCCTCAACAATTCTGGAGAGGTCACTGCTTTTTCCCCTCCCTACCCACTGCCTCTTTCCCTTCCTTTTCTATCTCAATCAAGCCAGCCTAGACTAATGAGCATTCTTTTTTTATTTTTGTTAATTCAGAAAAGTCATAAAAACAGTAACTCCTGATAGCAATGTACTGCCTCTCCTTCCCCAGAGCATTATGAACTGTTTAGCAGAACATGAATAACTTACCAGCATGTTCAAACAAAATAGTTCAAAGAAAGCCCTGAATGTTTCCCGGACTAGAGGAAATCTGAGGGCATTGTATGCCTTCAAGTGGTTCTTTGCATGAATAGGCAAAGGCCTCAGATGCTCAGAAGCTGGGCAAAATTAATGAAGGTAAGCAAGAAGAAACAGAAACCAATTCAACTTGTCACACACTATCCTTCCTCCCCTTTTTTTAATCTTAGTTTTAAACTGAAAATGAATGCAGTTTCTTTTTTACTGCCTGCCTTTGATTAAAAAAAAAAAAGTTTTTCCCACACCTGTCACCATGGTCTGATGACTGTCAATGCTATTATGTATTATGTTATGCTGTATTATTTATATGTGCTTTTAAAAATGTGTCATGTGTTGGGGAAGAAAAACCTATTTGATGTTTCTGCCAACTTTTTTGATGTTGGGCCCAATATGGTGTCATAAGATAGAGAAGGAAGGAGAAAGCTCTGATTATTCTAACAGGCTGTTGTTTCGTATGAACTATTTTAACTTAAAACATAATTCATATCATTTTATTGGGTTTAAAAGTTTCAGCTGCCAGGGTAAATGATGAGCTGATTTTCACGTGCTTATGAATGTTTAAAACAGAGTTTCAGATTACAAATAAATATGGAACACTTTAGTCTACCTACTTGAAATGCTCATATTTCATATATGTATTTACTCATATCCACACATGTGCATTATTATGTCCATATTAATAAACATCTCACACTGAAACATTTTGCTTTTCTAGCCAAAAGTATAATATTTTATTTCTCCTCCATCAGTGAGCAGGTATTACTAAAACCTCACAGACAATTTGCTTGTTTGTTTTTAAATACATTAAGAATGCAAGTTTCAAGGCTAGGGTCAAGTCAAATCAGTCAGTAGTGGCTACTTTGAATGCTGTGTTAGAAGAGTTCTGAGGGCAAATCTATATTCAGAGGAAAGTAGTACATGATGAACTTGTTATGTCGGCGATAGGAGAAAAAAAAGGCATAAGTGCCCTATATTTGCCATTTCTTAGTATCCCAAAGAGATAAATACCCAGAGTCTGAAATCTAGCAATGCTTGTATTTCTTGCTGTCTCTTTTTTTATCCTTTCTATATCAATTCTCTTTAAACCTCCACTCATCTTCCTTCTAAATCCACAATTCTTTTCCCAGTTCTCTTCTTTACGTTTTTCTTTGTCATCATTCAGTTCTGGAAGTTCTTCTCTGCCTCTGGCTTTATCTGGTTGGATGAATGACCCTGTTGGTGCAGGTACATTTTCTTCTTCTCCCCCTAGTTTGGACTTACTCAGAATCCTCTCTGTCATTCTTTTTTCTTTGAAACTTGTATTTCTTCTCCTTTTCTTCTCTACTTCTACTTATAATTGTTCCCATTACCAATCCCCAGCTATCATGTCTGCTACTTGATTTTGATTACCCCCAAAAGTATCCTTTTGAGGGTTATCTTTCATCTATCCTAATAACTCCACTTTGTCATCTGAGAAGTTTAGCCCTTTTCCCGCCCTACTCATCTTCCGAATCTCGTCTTTGACTATTCTTACAGCCCCCTGATGCCCCTACTTTATTTATACATTCTAAAATCAAAATTCAATTCAAGCCAGTTTGTTTATTACTCATTAATTCTATTGTTGCCGCTACTAGGAATTTTACCCAGTAACTGGAAACCCACATCTTATCCCATCATGTCTACAAGGAATTTGACTTTTGTTTTGTTGTTTTGTTTTTTTTACCAAGTACAGTCACAAATCCAGAAGTACATCGCATAATCCACTTTGTCCAAGGGTGTATTTTTTTAGAACTCTAATGTAGAGACGACTCCAGTAAAAACAAGGGCAGGGAGAGTGGTGCCATGATTAAGTTTGGGAAATGCAAGACATTACATCTCTTTCTGAGTTTTTCAGTGTTCATCAGCATTTAAAAACCTTTGAAGATTTCCAACAGTAAATAAACCTATTTAGTTTTGTTTATTCATGAGTTTCCCAAACTTATTTCAACTAATACCTATTAGCATCCATTGGAAATGCTAGTCTATTATTGTCCAAACCTAGTAATGGAAGTTCTAAGCTCTCCCTCACCTCCTTAGCCTATATTGTCTCTTCAGTTACAACCAGGTCCCTGCGTGGCATGATCATTTTGGATCAGGTGCATAATATAAGAATGCTGTGTTCGTGAGTTACATATACTTTGTGATTGGAAAAAATGGTGTGTGTGTGTATGTGTGTGTGTGTGTGTGTGTGTGTGTGTGTGTGTGTGTGTCCGTCCTCTGTTTGTCCTTCATTTTATCAATCTGGGTGCTACATGTGGGATATTTTCAAGCAGACTATATATCCTCTCAATTCAGTTGTCCTCCTCTCCTGGGTTTTAACGTGGAAAGCCAGGAAAATATGTTATCACAAGTTTTCAAGCAAGATATTTATTTCAAAGAATATTGTCTCCATTTGTAATACATTGTTTCTGCTTTTTTTTTTAAAGATTTTATTTTATTTATTTATTTGACAGAGAGAGAGAGAGAGAGAGAGAGAGAGCAGGAGAACACAAGCAGGGGGGAGCGGCAGAGGGAGAGGAAGAAGCAGGCTCCCGGCTTAGCAGGGAGCCTGATGTGGGGCTCGATCCCAGGACCCTGGGATCATGACCTGAGCAGAAGGCAGTAGCTTAACCAACTAAGCCACCCAGGGGCCCTGACTGTTTCTGCTTCTGTGGGAAAACAATGGAGGTGCTGAGGCAGAAGTAATTGAAATGGTGTCTTTAGGCAGGCAATCTCAAGAAGGCATGAGAATGGAGAAGAGAAATACTTTGTGGATTCAAGAAGTCAGATATATTTGTCCACCTCCTATGAAACAGAGCAGACTTTTCTTCCCATGCCAGGTGTTTTTCAAAAGACAGCACTCTTAGCTCTGCTGATAACAGATTATGTTAGGTTTTATCAAGACATGGCTTTGAGTAAAATCAAGTCATGTGATAAGGAAGTAACTGCTTTTCCATTTGTTTATCAGTTCTGATCAGGTTCAGGAGAACATTTTTATTTGGTTCTAGTTGATCATTAACACCTCCAGAGGCCTCAGGCTCTGCGTCTTCTGCAGACAGGAGCCTCCAATTAGAATTTCATAGCATTGCTTAGATCTCACTTATCCAAAAATGTTTTCTGTGTACTGGGCCTTGGAGTGGTTTAAATGGAAAGAGAATACCTTTTCTGAATGTCTCCTCTGAAGTGTAGATGTAAGGGAAAGACAGGAGGGGTAGGCACCTGCACACCCTCAACAAGTATACCTGCGATGCCTTCCTTATGTCCACCTTAGGCTGGGGCTACAGCCTTGACACAGATCCAGCTTTGGCCTCATAGAGTGGACATTCTAGTAAAGAACACAATCAGTAAACATATGAACAAATAAACAGGTAAAGCAATAACAGTTTCTAATTCGTGTTACCTTCCATTCATGACTGGTGGTGCTGCTTTGTCTTCTGCATCAGTGACATAAGTGTTCTTCTTTAAAGAAATATATTAACATTTAAAAGTGAATTAATTTAAATAAAATATATTAAGTAAATAATAGTCCAGGTGGTACCTGGATATGATTAAAAAAAATAATCACAGAAGTATCCTGTGTTGATACGTGGGAATAGCAAAGATGGGGAAGATGTTATGCAAATTACTTTAATTTGGGAAAATTGATGAAAGAAAACAGAACATGTTCCCTGAGTAGAAGATATACTTCAAAGTGGCTTTCTTGGTGGATTTGAACCATGTAAGTTACCCTCTAAAGAAAGTAAGCCCTGAATGTTAAATGCCAGAGAAATTTAAGTAATTGGGCTAAAAAGAAAGGCAGTTTTAGTTAGCAGTCCAATATTGTGCTAAATTATCTGAAATTATATTCTTCTGAATGGAAACCAAGGATGCTATTTGACATTTGATTTTTTAACCAGTTTATTATTCCCTGACAAGCCACGGGCTTTGTGATGTATGGATTTCATTATTGTCAGGAATTAGAAAACACAACCAGACTGCTTCCTGCCACTTTCCAAGGGAAGAAGAAAATAAGATGCCCTCATTGGTAAATCTTGTCATAGCCCTAGCATTTTTCAGTGGCACCTTATCTAATGGGACCACATTAAAGCAAAAAAAAAAAAAAATGCAATGACTTTCTGTAACATTTTTCTTCTGTGAAATATATTATTTGTCCATTATGGCAACTCAAAATGGGCCAGGCTTATTACACCCAAATTACTCATACAAATGGAGTCGCATTAAATCACCCCCACAGTAAGTCAGTTACAAAGTCAGAAAAGGAAGTTGTGGGGCCAATTCCTTGCCTCATGTATCATCTTAATGGTACTTCCTGTCTGCGTGTAACCAAAAATGTTTTCAGTGTACTGGGCCTTGGCACACTTTAAATGGAAACAATATTTTTCCTGAATGGCTTCTTTGAAATGTAGATGCCTGCCCCTCTGCCTACCTGTGTTCTCTGTCTGTCAAATAAATAAATAAATAAAATCTTAAAAAAAAAAAGAAATGTAGATGCAAAAGAATGATATAAATGATAGGCACTTGCCTTCCCTCAACAAGTATACGTGGGATGCATTCCTTGTGTCCACTTCGTGCTGGGGCTACAGCCATGAATGACATAGATCAAGCTTTGGCCTCATAGAGTGTATATTCTAGTAAAGGACTTAGGCAATAAGCAAATGAACAAATATATATATATATATGATAATAGCATATTGTGATTTAGTTCAAAAAGAAATGAACAGGCTGCTGCAGTGAAAAGTGATGGAGAGGTAGGGTACTTCAGTGGCCAAGAAACCCTGCTCAGAATAGGTAATGTGTCAGTTGCTACCTGAAGGATGAGAAGGAACATATGACCCAGTAATTCCACTACTGGGTATTTATCTAAAGAAAATGAAAATGCTAATTCAAAATGATACATGTACCCCTGTGTTTATTGCAGCATTATTTATAATAACCAAGATATGGAAGTGACCCAAGTATCCATTCATAAATGAATGGATAAAAAGGATGTGTGGTGTGTGTGTGTGTGTGTGTGCTTGTGAATATTAGTCAGCCATTAAAAAAAGAATGAGATCTTGCCATTTGCAAGGCAGCATGGATGGATCTAGAAGGTATAAGGCTAAGTGAAATAAGTCCATCAGAGAAAGACAAATACTATATGATTTCACTCGTATGTGAAATGAACAAACAAACAAAAAAGACAAACAAACAAAAAAAAAATCAGACAACAAACTGGTGGTTTCCGGAGTGGAAATGGGTGAAACAGATAAAGGGAATCAAGAGTATGAGCACTGAGTAATGTACAGAACTGTTGAATAATGTATAGAACTGTTGAATTATTATGTTGTGCACCTGAAACTAATATAATGATGTATGTTAATTATACTTCAATTAAAAAACAGAAAAAAAAGAAGAAGAAGAAATAACAAGGAAAAGATGCCAGGTGCAGGGAAGAGCAAGTGCAAAGGCTTTCAGATAGGAAGGAGCTCCATGTGTTCCAGGACCAGAAAGGAGAGCTGTGTGAGTAGAGATTAGTCAATGATGGGGAGCATGCTACAGGAAGAGACTAAAAAACAAGGCAGGGCCAGACAACTCAGGGCCACCTAGGCCACATTCAGGGTTTGAGCTTCATTCCGAGACCATGGAGAAGCTGTCAGGGGGTTTTAAGCCAGGGAGGATATGATTGGATTTCCGTCTTGAAACCTAAAGCATCTTTAAGGACCAGAGTTAATTTGGAACAAAGGGTGTATCAGTCAACAAATATGGAGCGCATACTATTTTCCAGGCATTAGGGTTAGGGGAATGATACAGACCTGATCCTTGGCATAGAGCCACAGAGAAAAGCTGGTGGGAAAAATCCAAATGTCCCAGTCACAGGAGTCACTATAGCTTTCAGAACTGCAAAGGCCACCTCATTGGCAAGGGTGTGAGGCCTCCTGAGAATCACCTGCTTTCGTGTTTACCTTTCTTGAGTTCCATGTTCAAGGTCATAGTCCAGGAGATGTTTATGTTGTACTGAGTGGGAGCTTGGCTACCATTTCTCTTGTTTTTTCTTTCTGAGAAAGAGGCTTAGCTTCTTTCTGAGTTAATTAAATCATGAATGGTAAAGGCCAACACTGACCCAGAAATTCAATTTTGCTAGGCTCCCAGAAGATGTGTGGGTTGGGAAGAAGCAAAATTATAATTACAGTTTGGGGCGCTCCGAGGCGGTCCTGCCTCCCAGCCCAGAAAGCTTGGTCCAGAAGCCACAACATTTACTAAAAACCAGTTTGTGTTTGCTTGTGAGCTGGGGAGTGAGAAAACAAGAAGCAGTAGGGTAGGTGGTGGAAAGGAATGGGGTGCTAGAGACTAAGGTTCGGAGACAGAGCTCCTCATGCCATACCCAACTCTGTCATAAATTTGCCACCCCATCTTGTACAGGTTAGCAAGCTTTCCAGCTTCACTGTGTTCTGATGAGTGGTATCCAAGACCACTGCTCCCCCAGCAATTCTATAGGTTGTTCATCCAGCTGACCCAAAAAAGAGCCATAATGACAGACCTTAGGCAGAGTTTTCAGGAATTTCAAGTAACACGGCGGGGGGTGGGGGGGATGTTGGGTGAAGTTTCTAGAGATGGTAGGAGTTCAGAACTGGATAATTGAGTAGTGGCTTAAGTTTAACAGTTACACAGTGATGCTCCATTGTAATGTGAGAAATTCATGAAAGTTCTGATTTCCTGGGTAGTCCAAGATAGGGTAGGTACAAAACAAAGGTATTTTTTGCCCTAGCCCTTTAAGGACTAAGTGATACAAAGTTCATTTACTTTCTGGTTCAGCTCCTCGAATACTTTGCCTGAACTTACCTATCACTTGTACCTAATGCTGGAGTAATCTGGGATCTGGACTGATCACCCATCACTGTTTAGTGGAAATCCAGGGCAATATATTTATCTGTAGGTGTGGAAAACCACTATACTTGTTACCTAGTGATCAGGAAGAATGTAGGAAGGAATGGCATATTGTTTCTTATATGTAATAATGTAATGGCATGCAGCCCAGGGACTCAGTTTATCTCACTAATAAGAAAATAAGAGAGGCTTGGTCTAGATTCATCAATACATAGAAGCAGTATGGCATTTTGGACAAGAGCATAGGATCAGGAGCCTGCATGAGCTTGGACAGGTTAACTTAACTCTTGTGCCTCAGTTTCCACATTTTTGTGAAAATTAAGTTAATTAACAAATACAAAATATTTAAAATACTGCCTGTCATGTTGGCTCTTATTATCATAGCTTCATTCTTGTTTGGAGGAAGGAGAGAGAGATGGGGGAAAAAATAGCCTGGGTCTAAAATAGTAATTTACATTGATGCAACACTTTCTGTGGGCCAGGTGCTATGCTAGGTATTTCATAGTCAATATCTTGTTTAATGCCCTACTGACACCTATGAGATAGGTACTATTGTTATTCCCTAAAGTTTTCTGATGGAAATATTGAGATTCAGAGATGTTAAATAACTTGGTCAAAATTGCACAGATAATAAATAGCTGAGCAGGAGCCAAATCCAAAACCTGTACTTTTAACTCATTCTGCCTTTCTGAAAGATATTATGCCAGTAAAAGAAGGTTTTTCTTTTTTAATGAAAAGAGAATATTTTATCTGACATTTGCATAATATTCCTACGGCACTTGTACCTAAGAGACCCCATTGTTGGTCTGTTAGAAAATCTTATCTAGAGAGCACTGGGAAGATTGTTTTCTTTTATTCTCTTTTGTCCAGAATCCACAATGATCCCCATGCTACTCTTTTCTTCTTTTTCACTATTCCTGCATTTTTATTTTTTAATTAACATATAAGTATTATTTGTTTCAGGGGTACAGGTTCTGTGATTCATCAGTCTTACACAATTCACAGCGCTCACCATAGCACATACCCTCCCCAGTGTCCATCACCCAGCCACCCCATCCCTCCCACCCCCCACCACTCCAGCAACCCTCAGTTCGTTTCCTGGGATTAAGAGTGTCTTATGGTTTGTCTCCCTCTCTGGGTTCGTCTTGTTTCATTTTTCCCTCCTTTCCCCTATGATCCTCTGTTTTGTTTCTCAAAATTCTTATATCAGTGAGGTCATATGATACATGTCTTTCTCTGATTGACTTATTTCGCTCAGCATAATACCTTCTAGTTCCATCCACATCATTGCAAATGGCAAGATTTCATTTGTTTGATAGCTGCATAATATTCCATTTGTATATATACCACATCTTCTTTATCCATTCATCGGTTGATGGACATCTTGGCTCTTTCCATAGTTTGACTATTGTGGCCATTGCTGCTATAAACATTGGGGTGCATGTACCCCTTCAGATAACTACATTTGTATCTTTGGGGTAAATACCCAGTAGTGCAATTGCTGGGTCATACGATAGCTCTATTTTCAACTTTTTGAGGAACCTCCATACTGTTTTCCAGAGTGGCTGCACCAGCTTGCATTCCCACGAACAGGGTAGGAGGGTTCCTCTTTCTCTGCATCCTCGCCAACATCTGTCATTTCCTGACTTGTTAATTTTAGCCATTCTGACTGGTGTGAGGTGGTATCTCATTGTGGTTTTGATTTGTATTTCCCTGATGCCAAGTGATGTTGAGCACTTTTTCATGTGTCCGTTGGCATTTGGATGTCTTCTTTGCAGAAATGTCTGTTCATGTCTTCTGCCCATTTCTTGATTGGATTAATTGTTCTTTGGGTGATGAGTTTTATAAGTTCTTTATAGATTTTGGGTAGCCCCTTATCTGATATGTCATTTGCAAATATGTTCTCCCATTCTGTTGGTTGTCTTTTGGTTTTGTTGACTGTTTCCTTTGCTGTGCAAAAAAAGCTTTTTATCTTGATAAAGTCCCAATAGTTCATTTTTGCCCTTGCTTCCCTTGCCTTTGGTGATGTTTCTAGGAAGAAGTTGCTGCGGCTGAGGTCAAAGAGGTTGCTGCCTATGTTCTCCTCAAGGATTTTGATGGATTCCTGTCTCACATTTAGGTCTTTCATCCATTTTGAGTCTATTTTTGTGTGTGGTATAAGGAAATTGTCCAGTTTCATTCTTCTGCATGTGGCTGTCCAATTTTCCCAACACCATTTGTTGAAGAGACTGTCTTTTTTCCACTGGACATTTAAGAGAAGGTATTTTTTAATTAGCATTGACTAGTCAGCAAACCTATCCAATAAGGCTCATTTCTTTTCCATAAACACAGTTATGTCATGGGTTAAATCTCTGCCCCGTTTCAATGGTGTTGAATGTACCGTCACACATTAGCACTAACACAGGTGTTTCATCCCACCGCAGACACTCAGCTCAGCAGGCATCATTTGACCCATATGCAGCAGCACTGTTAGGTGCTACATAGATGAGTCTGCAAAGATAAACCAGGGGTGGCCCCGACCTTCGAGGTGCTTACAAAATCCCAGAAGACCCACTGATGATAATGATCATCATCCCTCTTCATGGAAATCATTATCAATAACAATTGCCCCTACCATGCTTTGAAATCTGCTAGGTGCCAGGTAATGAGCTAGCTAATATCATATGATTGAGTCAGAAAACCCAGGGTTTAAATCCCAGCTCCACCACTCACGGACTGGGCAAATAGACTCTCTTCTCTGAGTTTCCGTTTCTTCAAATTTGAAACAGAGACAATATACCCTATAGGCTTGGTGTTGAAAAATATGATCCATGTTAGCAGCTGAGTTCAGTGCATGGCATATTGTAACCTCTCAAGAAATAATGGCCAAAAATGGACTATAATCTCACTGAATCCTACCTGGTACTGTCAGAAATAGATCCCCTCTCTGTCCTCATTACACATAACAAAGAAGCTCAGAGAAGTTAGGAAGGCTGCCCTAAAATCCTACAACTCCTTAAATCCAGGCTGTATGACTCCAAACACATGGAAAGCAGAGAGCCAAACTTGCCTAAGGAGGAAGGGCACTATATCCAAATTTCTTTCCAGAGCCAGAGGACAGACCCTCAGGGTAGGCTGCCATCAATTTGATGATACAAGAGCTAGTTACTGAAGGCAAGAGGAACACAAAAGGGCAGCAGTCCTTCCCGAGTCCTCCCCCAGAGCCACACCATGCCAAATCACTCAGCCACCTAACCCTGGCTCTCTACAGGCCAATTCTTCCAGCTTCTTTCTGGATCAGAGTCTTTCTTCAAGAGAGGCTAGAGTGCTGCTGAGATCATCTTTCTCTGTGGCTTATCTGTTTTACAGCAAAGCCTCCTGTGCGTGACACAGAGCTCACCTCACTGCAGAGATGCAGATGAGTGTGGGGCCTCTGGGGAATGCAGATGCTCTTCTTATCATAATGCCAATCATCATGCTGTTTGGAAACTTCTGGGACTCTAGTGCTTAAACTCTGGAGTCCCAAAGTCCCCTGGGCTCCTTTATAAGGACTTAAAGCTTTCACCGTACCCCATAGCTTGTGGTTCAGAGAGTTTGGGGTGAAGCAGCTATTCCAGAGAGCCTTTCATAGCTGGAATCTGTTTGGAAACATTTTGGTGATAATATGGAAAATAAGGGTTCAGTATAAGCATAAGAGTAAAAGCTTTGGGGTAAGATAATCTGTAGTTTGGATTGTGCCATTGACCTTGTTACATTGGATGAATTACTAAATCTTTCTAAACCTATGTTTCTTCGACTATAAAATGAGCTAACGATATATTATAGGCTTGTTGATGAGGATTCAAATTTAATAATACATGCAAAACACTTGGGACAATTTAAGAATAGTTATTCTTATCTTTATAATTTATTATTGTCTTCAGTAGAACCAGGGTGAAAGGGAAACAGGGAACAAAGGTCATCAGTTGGGTACCCTTTTTTAGTTTAGATGCACTTTTTTAGTTTCCCTTGGAATGTGTTCATTTATATGTAGATGACTTACTTGTACTGTAAAAAATCTGTATATCAGGCTGGTTTTCTTATAATACCTTACCTGTAATAGATGATCAATAAATACTGATTGACTCAGAGCTAAGCCTTAATGGCAAATGGCTCTGGGAAAAGCTAAGAA
Organism: Zalophus californianus; assembly: GCF_009762305.2. Taxonomy (NCBI): domain Eukaryota; kingdom Metazoa; phylum Chordata; class Mammalia; order Carnivora; family Otariidae; genus Zalophus; species Zalophus californianus. Next base: position 30,362,296 of record NC_045595.1, on the reverse strand, counting down.
GAAGGTCCCTGTGATGGACTTGAAAACCTCTTTAGAATACTAATGGTCATAATGATAATGATGTCAGAGTTTTCTGTACTGAAATGAGTGCTCAGTATCTAAAAGAATAGAACAAGTCTGAAAAATGAAGTGAGCCCATTCGTGAGCTTTTCTTGATACCAAACCACTATCACTTTTCAAGTAATGAACAAAATACACATATGTTTACCCATACATGCACACCAAGGACTTGCTAGGTGCATCACCAGTTAAAGTAAATCTATGTAAAGTGGGGTGTATCTTGTCATTTAGCAAATAGGCTATCATGCAATCTAATTAAGGTAAGGTTTTGTTGTTTGGGTTTTTTTTTTTCTTCTGTAAATTTACTAGAGAGACAAAAGGAATAAAAAGAGAGCACTTGTCTACCATTGCTTTACGTATCAAGTAGTAAAACAGAGTTGCAATATCAATAATTGAAGGCTATTAGGAGAGAAGGAATTGGAAGCAGGAATCTTGGCAGTTGAAATCCCAATTCTGCCCTGCCATGAGTTGTCACCTTGTTTTTCTCCCTGCTGCATCAAATCGCACAAACTATCTCCTCCAAAGCAAAACTAAATGATTGTCTGCTGAGCCAGGTATATCAAGACTTGGGGCCTGGAAAATGCTTCTCTCTTTCTCACTTCCCTACTTTAGAGAGACTCCAAACAAAACAAATCTCAGAACCAGCCTGGTCTCTAGAAATGGCAGCCTTTAGGACTCACTGTGCTCTTTTGGTCTGGCTGTGACCAGAATTCATACCACAGGCCTGTTACCTGCTGATCCCACAGATATTTGCAGATCAAGGGAAGCATGAGATTGCAGAGAGGAGAGCACAGGATGCTATTCATTATACTTCATTCATTCAGTCAACCCTTCCTTCCTCTCTCTCATGTGTGTGAGGACCTACCATATGCTAAACACTGTGCATGGTGCTGAGGATAGGGCAAGGAACAAAAGAAGCAAAAATCCTGCCATTGTGGTACCCACAGTCTAACGGGACAGACAATCATTAGACAAGACCACTTTAGATCATTGGGTAGAGATGCACCAAAGTTTGGGTTTGGCCTCACTATTCAGTTAAAATCTAGTAACTTTGCTTCACTTTGTCTTTGGAAGACCTGATAGTCACGTTATTTCAAAGTCATGTCTGTCATCATTGCACTTGTGTGTGCTCAGTGATCATGTAATCACATAAATAACTACCCTAGCCAATCACGTGATAATGTCTACAATACAGGCAAAGTATATCGTTCTGGCTTATTGTTAATATCTGAATATTCATTTTGAAATATAAGTGAATATTCTAAATGCACATTAGAGTCAAAATCTTAATATATGCTTTATATGTTGAATTCTATCAATCAGTGGTTCTGTACACACACTAACACACATATTTGTTATCAAATTGTCAACATATGTCATAACTTACAACTTTAAAACTATTTTATATGAAAAAACAATTAAGATTTTCAAACAGCTAAATAAGTAGATGAATATTAAAAGGATGTATTAGTTTGATATCTAGAGGAACATTATATCCCTTTTGAGCCAAGAAATTTTTTATAAAATTTAAATTGTAGTACAAGGCAGAAAAATAAGTTAGGCTATATCAGAATTCTAATCTTTGTAGACCCATTTGGTGTACCAGCATTCATCCCATAAAACCAAATATGATAAAGCTTACCCTAATCTGTTCCTATCCAGAAGAAAGAAAAGCTTAATAAGTCATTGTCACTGTTGACAGTTCCACACCCTGGCAGAGCAGGCCCCAAAATATTTCACTCTTCCACAGACCTCAAAGCAAAGTAATTATCTATTTGGCATCTGTCATAAATGTGCCATATAGGGGCACCGAAGGGAAGATTTTAGCTGAGAGTGCTAAGAAATTCTTTTTCCTACCGCATAATAACAAAAGTTTAAATTTTGACTATAAAATTTTAATAATAAAATTATAATAATGACTAAATTGTTAATAATGTTACTGGTTCTTGTATTCCCAGAAGCTTATTTTGTGATGTCAATGCTCAACCTTTTCAAAGTATTTATTGTAACCCTCAGTCCATTTATCATTCAGCTAAAATGCGGGTTCAGGGCCCTCCAGCTTTGCTGGGAAACAGAGATGCAGGGTGATTCCGTGGAGATTAGCCAAGCTGGTCAGAAAGTATTCCCAAGAAATGACGATTGAGCTTAAAAATCAAAAAGAAGGAGCTGGTGCAGGAAAGAGCATGCTGGGCAGAGATAATAGAGATTGCAGAGACCCTGTAAGGAAGAGCCTGGCATGTTTGAGGGGCAGGTAAAAGGCCAGGGAAACTGGAGCAGAGTGAGGGGGAAGGGAGTTGGAAGTGAGTCACTGAGGCTGGCTGAAGCTAGATTTCACAGGGTCTGGAGACCACAGTTTGAAATCTGGATTGTAAGCTTGAAAGTAACCTAATGGTATTTACGTATATAAAAGAGCCTTCTGGCTGCTAAGTGGAGAATGACTACATGGGAATGGGCAGTAACAGAAGCAGGGACACCAGTTGGGAGGCTGTCACAATCATGTGGGAGATGATGGTGCTTGGTGGTGGCAGAGGAAGGGGAGTGAAAGGGACAGGCTCAAGAAACATGGGGACAAAGAGCCAAGACCCTTCTTACTTCCATTTGTTACTCCTCCCTAGGGAAATGCTATGTACTCTAGAGATTACATTTTAACCCCGTATGACCCTTGGCCCTTCCCTCATGACTGTAAGTTTCTTTATTACCACCTAACCTTGCTTTGCACACACTGCTTGCCGATTTGTAAGTTGTAATTTCTGTGTCTTTGTGAATGACCTTGTGTGAGTTGAAGCCAGCCTGGCATCTCTTACAACCTTGTGGGTAATGGATGTACAGCTGGGAACTGAGATAGTCAATTCTCTAGCTGGGTCTTCTATTCCCTCCAAAAATTACTCTACAGCTGTACCAAATTTTTCTTTCTCCACGTTAGCCAAGACATGTCTTTAACAGAATGTTACATGCTGACATTAGGATGACATTGACACCAAACCAAAAAAGAAAATTAATGAATTCACTTTCTCCTCAAGGTTTCATTTCGTGCTTTGTTTAAAAGTTGGATTGCACCGTGCTTATGGTAATTCTTGCTGCTGGTAGGGAGGTATTAATGTGAAAGGATTTGAAGAAATAACCTACAATGGATCCAATATCATGGAGCAAGGGAGCAGTTTTCTGTAGATAATGTGAGTGTTGGGTACTTGAAGTCTTTCATGAAGATAATGTTTAATTACATTTAAGTAAATCAGGCTTGACTCCCAACTTCACAGTGCAATCTTAGACCCAGGACTCTGCTAACAGTTGCAGCTGCTGAAAAATCTGGGCAGGAAATAAATACATATTTTGTACATACACTTCAAATAATATTTTTAGCATCTATTTTGTATAAGGCACTATGCTCAGTCCTATTATTGGCTTAGTTTTTAAAATTAGATACAGTACTTTCTGATCAAAAATTTAATATGTCTGTTGCCAAAAATTGAGGGAGAGTATAAGAAAAAATTTAAAAATTATTCATGATCCTAATACCAGCAATAATGATTGTAAATATTACGGTGGTGTTTCCAGTTTGCTTTTCTGTATATGTGAGTGTGTGTACATAGATACCCACAGATATATGCACGTGATAGATAAACTTGTATAGAAATCTTTATGCTCATCTATGATTGTTTCTTTTGGAGAAATTCCCAGGAATGGTATTAGTTCATAGCTAGTTAGTTCCTACATATTGGTGAATAGGGTGACCAGCTCATCCTGTTTGCCCAGAACTTTCCGGTCTTAATACTGAAAGTCCTGTGCCTGGGGGGCAAAGTTGGAACAGTTGGTCATCCTATTTGAGTGAACACTTCTATTCAACTTCCATCATCCTGTGTACTGGGGGAAGGTGTCTGACTGATAGTCACTTGCTGAATTTATTTGTTGGGAGACTTCTGTCTCCTCAGCTTCCACCATCAGGATACCATCTTTGTCTCTGGCAGCCTTAGAGCATTCAGTGGAACTTTTAAACTTGAGCCTGGAATTAAGATACAGTTTAACTGTTTGTATACAAGCAGCAAACAAGTCACTGTGTTCAAATGAAGGTCATGCTCCGGCCTCACTGAGCAATCTCAATTTGCTCCGTTTGTCTGGATACATAAAAAGCTTCACGAATAGAATTATTATGTAAACAACAGAGTGAAACTTCATGCAAGCAGATTACATTGTAGTGTTTGTACATTGAAGTGAGAACAGGTAACATCTTAGCTATATTTGTGTTGGATACAGTGTAGTTATAGCATCAGGAGAAAACAAAGTCACAGATTAAACTAGAGGGAGAAACAATGCACATGATACAAACATCTCATTGTGGGAGTTTTCCAGGTCATTTACAATAACCAGTAACAATTTAAGTCCTTTTTAAATGGAGTTTTTTTGTTAGTTCCTTCCAAATTTTGTTTTTTTAACCTAGCAGGGATCAAGACACCATACCCATATTGTAGGTGCTAAATTCAAGTGAAAATGTGTCTGCCAAGCAAGTCTTAGGACTCTGGTTAATACCACTGGCTTTAGTTAAAGTAATGTAAAATCAGCTACCAACTTCATTGCCTAATACTTAAGCTCTTCTATGGTCTAGGAAAAAGTATTATATATAGAAAAAAATGGATGTGTAAATATAAAATCAAATATAAATATAATTTGAGGGAATATTGATATGTATATTTGAGGAAGAATATTTGAGGAAAGTATTCTTTCTTCATTTTGGCTTTTATCTCTTTTTAATAAGTAAACTAATAAAAAGGTTTGACCTGTGTTTGAAATATAAAATTCCCAGGCACTGAAGATGTCAGAAATCTACATAACCTTGAGGACACTCTAAATAGAGAGGCAGTTAGTAGGGCTCAATTCTAAATCCAGGTTGCCAGGATGACTGAAACCATAAGTCTCTTGAAATTGATGTCAAACACCTTGTTTAAAGTGGGGTAAATCACACAAAACTCCAAACTAGCAGTATTTGCACTGATTTTTTTAGGTCCAAGTGCTGAACAGAAGTACATACTCTCTCCACATGAGGTTAAACCTAATCAAGGGATAAGTAATTAAAATTTCTTCATAGGAAGACTTATTTTAAAAAGAAAATGGGGGAGCACCTGGGTGGCTCAGATGGTTGAGCGTCTGCCTTCAGCTCAGGTCATGATCCTGGGGTCCTGGGATTGAGTCCCGCATCGGGCTCCCTGCTCCTTGGGGAGCCTGCTTCTCCCTCTGCCTCTCTCCCTCTCTCTTTCTCTGTCTCTCATGAATAAATAAATAAAATCTTTTTAAAAAGTTAAAAAATTAAAATTAAAAAAAATGGGAACTCACAGATCCAAAAATATTGTCAATCCAACCGAACCAAAGACTGGTTTCATGCAGCTCTACTATCTTGTCTGGCTGTTTCAGATCTCCAGATTCACCTCGCATCCTGATTTATTCCGTTAATTCTGCATCCTTATTCATACCTGTTTCCTTACTCATTCAATAAATAGTTGTTGACATAAAAGAATGAATTAGATGTTGCTCTAGGTGCAAGGGATGCAACAATGAACAAAACAGGCATGGTCGCTGCCCCCAAGGAGACTATATTCTAGTGAGAGAAGACATAAAATAGGTATGTAAACAAATAAGATCATTTAAGAGAGCAGTGAGTACTATGAAAAAAATTAAACCGAGTGATATGATGGGGAATGACTGGATAGAGGAAAATTCCCTTTAGATTGGCTGGTCAGGAAATCTCTCCCTGAGGAGGCATTATTGGAATTGAAACTTCCATGTCAGGAATCACTTTGTCACCTGAAGATCAAGCAGGAGAACTATTTAAGGAAGAGGAAAAGGCAGATTTAAAATCCTCAAGGTAGAGATACCTTGGGATATTCAAGGGACAGAAAGAAGAACATTATATATGGAGTATGTGAGTAAGGGGAAAAGTAATAAGGGAGATAAGCAAGGATCCTATCAGGTAGAGCCTTGTGGACCATGGAAGCACCTTGGATTTAATGTAACTGTGACTGAAGCCATCAGAAAGTTGGAAGTGAAGGATGGCCATGATGCCAGTTACTACATGGGCAATGGATTGGAAGGAGAAGCAGAGCACTAAGTAGCTTTGTAATTTAATTTGAAGTTGAGTGATGACTTCCTGGGTATTTATTTAATTACTATGCTTCAAAAATTACACATGCTTCAGGGTATACCATTTGGCAATAAAAAGGAATGAAGTACTGATGAATGTTACAACACTGATGAGCCTCAAAAACATTATGATAAGTAAAAGAGGCTAGATGTGAAGGATCCCACATTGTAGGATTCCATTCATATAAGCTGTCCAGAAAATGCAAATCTATGGAGACAAGAAATAGACTCGTGGTTGCCTGGGATTTCAGATGGGAGGTTGATTGGCTGTAGACAGGCACAAAAGACCATTTTGGGGTGACAGTTGTATTCTAAAACTGGATTATAGTTATGGTCGCACAATGTCGTAAATTTGCTAAAGATCTTTGAGCCGTATACTTAAAAGAGACAAATTTCGTGGCATGTAAATTATACTTCGATAAAGTTTTTTTTTTAATTCTTAGGAAAAAACATTTTCATATATATTCTTTAAAAAAAAAAAAAAAAAAAAAAAAAAAAGCAGGCGGGTCGCAGCAGCTCGGGCGGCGGGAGGAGCGGTAGCGGCCAGGCAGCCCAGCTTCGCGAAGGGTCTCGGCGCGCCGCGGCCCGCAGGCACCCGGCACGCGCCCGCCCCGCCGCCACGATGCCCAAGAGGAAGGTCAGCTCCGCCGAGGGGGCGTCGAAGGAGGAGCCCAAGAGGAGGTCGGCGAGGTTGTCAGCTAAACCTGCTCCTGCAAAAGTGGAAACGAAGCCAAAAAAGGCGGCAGGAAAGGATAAATCTTCAGACAAAAAAGTGCAAACAAAGGGGAAAAGGGGAGCAAAGGGAAAACAGGCTGAAGTGGCTAACCAAGAAACGAAAGAAGACTTACCTGCAGAAAACGGAGAAACTAAAAATGAGGAGAGTCCAGCCTCCGATGAAGCAGGAGAGAAAGAAGCCAAGTCTGATTAATACCATAAACCATGTCTTATCAGTGGTCCCTGTCGCCCTTCTTGTACAATCCAGAGGAATATTTTTATCAACTATTTTGTAAATGCAAGTTTTTTAGTAGCTCTAGAAACATTTTTAAGAAGGAGGGAATCCCACCTCATCCCATTTTTTAAGTGTAAATGCTTTTTTTTTAAGAGGTGAAATCATTTGCTGGTTGTTTATTTTTTGGTACAACCAGGAAATAGTGGGATATTGAATGTGGGAGGCTTTGATTGTCTTGGGTGTCAGCTCAACATTCCATAGCTGGGGTAGTTTTTATATCCTATAATACCAAGCATACTAAATGGCAATTTGGAGTCGGTCGTGCATTTACTATGTCTTGAATATTTTAAATTACTTCTATTCCCATGTTGTTTTCGGTAGAATTGTTTCCTAAAGAAAACCACTCCTAGGTCTTGGCTCTCCCGGTCCGAATTCTTGTGCACTCTGTAACATCTTGGTCGTCGTAGTCCGGTTTTCCTAGTAACTCTGTTAATGTGCTGTGCAAGATTGAGAATCTGAGTATGTAGTATATATGATATTAAATTGTGAATTAATGGGACTTAATGTAACAGTGTATCAGCATTTGAAGATCTTGGTACTTGATATACTGTTAAGGAAAATTTGCCTCCAAATTTTAAGCTGGAAGGTCACTGGAATAACTTTTAAAAAAGAATCACAACTACATGTTTTTTTTTAGATTTTTCGGTACGTATGTTAAGAATTGTGTACAAATTGAAACGTCTGTACTGATCCTCAACCAATAAAAAATTAAGAATTTTGTGAAGCACATAAAAAAAAAAAAAAAAAAAAAAAAAAAAAAAAAAAAAAAAAAAGCAGACATAATGAAACTAGTAGAGAGCTGTCCAAGCAAGAGGTGATGATGGTGATGATGGATTGACAATGAGGAAAAATAGATACGTTTTGGAGAATGATACACAAAGGCTCATGGTCGAGTCAAATATGTCTGTGTGGAAGTAGTGGGGGCAAAAGAGGAATCCAGGACAGTGTCAAGGTCTGTGGTTGGAGTAACTGGACAGTTGTGGTGCTATTGCCTGAGTAGCAGAAGAGCAGGTCATTCATTGTCACCACAACTGGTAAGTCACCGTCAATAGGAAGCATGTTTCTGGTAATTAGTTACTAAGTTTTGTGCACACACACACACAACAACGCAGTCAAATATAGAAGATTCCGAATTGTTCCTGTATCAATAGCCCTCTGATTCTCTTGTACTTTTATATACTTTTTTTTGAGTCTGTAAGGAAATGATTGCTTACTGGCTAATATGTACAGGGAATTGTGTCTAATCCACATCTTGCTTTGTCGGTGTCATGGCCCCAAGTAAGTGAACACAGCTCAGGTGGTATCCACTGGCATAGCTGTACAAACTGGTAGAGCACTTTACTCCCCTGCATATGACAGGAAGTGTTTCTTTCCAATCTGGTTATGCCCATGGGAGGGAGTCATGGAGCAGAACACCTTCCAAATTTGTTTCTACCTAATTTGAGAATCTGAACAGAGAAGGGGGAACACTCTACTTCACCTACAATAGAGATATTGTAGACATTAGCATGAAAGATTGTACCTGCAAAAACTTCCTCAAGGCAAGGGATGGCTTAACCGATTTATGAACACACTGTTTACTCTGGGGTTTCTCAATTAGAATTTCATATGACAGTTTGAGGCTGAATATATTTGTGACCTCAAATAATTATGGCTTTTAAAGAATCCAATTTCTTCCCATTGGCTTTTTTAAAGTGTTGGTAGTGAAACAATCCTGATAGGGAAGGGAAGAGAGTAAATGTATACTCGAAATGATCTCCAGCCATTGAACTAATTTACAAAAAAACTCACAGGTTAGAGTCTTTTGCCTCTATAGATTGCTTAAACAATAGCTTAGATGGTAAGCATATGTGATGTGCATATACATATTTTTTTAAATTCCTTATCACCATGTAATTGAAAAGGAAAACATCAAATAATGGTTTGTTATAAAGATTCTCAGATTATCCAAAGAGCATTACTCTATTGAGTGATTTCTATAGTTTATGGCATTAATATAGTTGATGTCTTTTAAATCCCTCAATTTGAAATTTTCAGTTTAGTAAACAGGCCATAAAGTAGGTCTTATTTGCTTTCTAACAAATAAAGCAGAACAGCTTGTCCATGGGGATTTAAATCATAATTTACATTTAGGTTTATTTTTATATGTAGGCCATAAGTACAATTTGCAAAGCTGCGTAAAACTAAGGCACTAGAAAATTAAAAAGAGAGATTTATTTTTTCCCTTAAAATTGAGCTCAGTTGTAATTTAAAACTGCTTTAATTATACAGAATAATTGGATTAGGCAGAGGTTTGCACAGTTTGTCAGAAGCAGAATATGACAGTTAATGTTTGCCATTCTGTTCTCTTGAAAGCCGGATGCACACACGCACACACACAAAGTGGAAAGAAAGTGAAATGTAACATGGAAATGATTCAGAGGAATTAAGGACTTAACATTATGTAAAAATAAATCCTCATATATACATATTAATGATGAGATTTCAGAGAGAAATCTATTCCAAACGTGGCTTTGAAAAGAATTAGGACAGATATCTACTTGTAAGTCACCCTCCCTTTATCAAATCTGACATATTTTTAACATTCACCACAGTTAAACATGCAGTGTACAGCACGTCTTTCTAAAACCTGATTCTTCACCACCCTCACACCACACCTGCACACCACTGGTGCTATTATTTGTTTTATTTTTTATTTTTTCAAAGCTACTCTCATTTTTTTCTAAGATTTTATTTATTTATTTGACAGAGAGAGAAACAGCGAGAGAGGGAACACAAGCAAGGGGGAGTGGGAGAGGGGAAACAGGCTTCCCAAGGAGCAGGGAGCCCGATGTGGGGCTCCATCCCAGGACCCTGGGATCATGACCTGAGCCAAAGGCAGACGCTTAACGACTGAGCCACCCAGGCGCCCCTCCACTCTCATTTTTAAACCTAGATTTTAAAGGGAATCTTTTTCTGTCTGATTGTAAATAAGATAAAAATAACTTCAGTGACAAAACAATGTTAGTAAAATTCTAGATTGATACAGTTCCCTGCAGAGAGAAGCTCCAAATATCAACAAAACTACCCTGTCTTTAAAACAGAAGGGGATGAGCAAATTGAAGACATTCTTCTGCCACCCTGAGACTTTCTTCCTGAGGTAATCGGAAGGAATGGAATAAGGCCATTTGATTCCCCACCTCTGTGCCACCTCAAATCATCTCTAGGATATAGGACCTGACTTTTGAGAATCACAGTGTTCAATCTCTGTTTGTTGAATGGTTTAACTAGACTCTAAATTTCACTGGTTTATGTTTATCATCTTGGGTGGTTTTTCTAGAACATTCCATCATTTCTTTTCTGCTTAGTAAATCTTTCCATGCCAGCTTGACTTAATTAGTGATACTGTCCACACAGTCATGACAAAAGAGAGAAAATATTTCTCTCCCCAGCTGGCTTCATCTCCTGAATTATCTGACTAAAATACCACAGAGAAGAAAACATTTGAAATAGGTCCTTACTTTTCTCTGAATTTTATTTTAATATACATTAGCATTTTATTATGGCCCTGAAAAAGATGACTATTACTGAAGAAGTTCCCAGGCCACCAATAAATAAAATGAATAATTCATTAATTTGATAAATTTCAATTATCTACTGTAAAACACTACTAGAGACCAAAGATGAAAAAATGAAAAGCAAAGACCTTGCCCCAAGGAGGCATGCACACTCACAGGAAAGTAAGTGATGTGTATTAATAATGAATATAAAACAGAAAGGATTCCCTTCTGAAGCGAACTGTAGATTCCTTCTTTTGGAGAAAACCAGACAGTCCTGGAGGAGAGAGCTTTTGAAGTGGCCTTTGAATTTGGCTGTGAAGTGCTTGCAAGTGCAGGCTGGGTGGGGAAAGCATTCCAGCTAAAGGAAGCAGCATCCATCAAACACCCACAGTACCGGACGTGCAGGATAGTGTGGGGAGTATAGGTTCTAAATAGGTATAAAAGGAGAAAGGGAAGAAAACAAAATCTACAAATATTGGCCAAGTCAGGACAAAAAAAAAAAAAAAGTCTCGAAAAGTAAACTCAGGAAAGAGAACTTAAAGAAATAAGTACATTTAGAAGGCACAACATGAAGCCTGGAGAAGGAATGACGTCAGAGAGATCCAGCTCCAGCAGTTGCCTGTTTGTGGGCTTCCCCATTCTCAGTTTCAAATTCTGGAGTGAGGGAATCTGATTGGCTCAGCCTGGGTCAGGAGCTCCTCCCTGGACCAATCAGGTATGGCCGGGAGGACAAGATCACATACCACAAACATGGCTACTGCAGGCCAAACCAGTGTGTGGAGGTGGGTCGGGAGAGAAAGGTTATCCTGAGCTGGACACTAGTGTCCAGCCACCTCAGGACAATTCTGTGAAGTAGGTGTTATCATCCCCATTTTATAGATAAAAACTGAGACTCAGTACCATTGGGTGATCTGCCCTCACGAGTGGGAGGGAACTTGAAAATACAAAGGAAAAAGTTAAATAAATCTGTCTCTAGGATTTCCCAAAGTCTCATGTAAGCAGGAAACAAGTTCATTGAAAAGAGATGGGCAACTTTCTCTCTCAACAAGAGATTTTTTTTTTTTTTTTAATGGACTCTTTAAAGGGCTGGAGAAGTTTTGGAATAGTTTCCTTAAAAAAAAAAAAAAAGTGCCAGCCCTGGTTTAAATGGTTCTTTGCACAGCTGTGTACTTAGCAGAGAACATTTGCATTTTTGGATTATTTTTTCTTCGAGACAGATGGATGGTCTCATGCAATTCTCAAACAACTGGATCTGGGAAAGATGTGCAAAGGGATGGAGATGGGGAGTAAAAGCTGTGAGAACAGAGATTCAGAGACCAAACACTGTATTCTACCCAAACAGCCAGAGACATCCCATCCCCATCCATCCTCTTAGTAACTTAGGTAATTCCTCGAAGTATCTAAAATTTTGTACCACTGGATGAAGGTGAAAAGTTTGAGCCAGGGTATCTGAACTTCAGCACTACTGACATTCATCAGCTATTGGTTGCAGGTAATTTTCCTGTGCATTGTAGGATGTTTAGTGGCATCCCTGGACTCCAAAAGTTCTAAAGAGTTCTTAAAAACTATAAAAAAGAGAAGAGAAAAGAATGAAATCTGTAAGTATAAGCTGAATAGATGCCAGAAGCATCCCCACCTACCCCTGGTTGTGACAACCAAAAAATGTTGACAAACATTGCCAAGTGTCCCCTGGGAGGGGGAGGGTAAAATCAATCACCCCAGTTGAGAACCATTAACTTAGCTAATAATCCTTTTTCTCTGTGCTATCAAACCATTTTAATTTATTTCCACCGACTGAAACAGTGGTTTAAGAAAAGGATAGTTCAACTTTGGGGAGTTACAGTTTATATTCATTGACCTTGTTGGCAATATCATCAGTTAAGGACTGTATCATAGAGTCTGATTGCCTGGTGACTAACTCAGAAAAAATGGTCATTCCAGGATCTAACGCTCCTCATATTAATGCCAAATAGTGACTAAGGTACAGCTAGCGAACAAGGAGGCTAGGCATTTATTGTAAATCGATTTATGGCTTTCTTCTTGAGTCATATTACCTTCTTTTTTTTTTATTTTATGACTTACTTTTTATTTTTATTTTTTATTTTTTATATTTATTTATTTGAGAGAGAGAGAGAGAATGAGAGATAGAGAGCACGAGAGGGAAGAGGGTCAGAGGGAGAAGCAGACTCCCTGCAGAGCAGGGAGCCCGATGCGGGACTCGATCCCGGGACTCCAGGATCATGACCTGAGCCGAAGGCAGTCGCCCAACCAACTAAGCCACCCAGGCGCCCAGTCATATTACCTTCTTACATGCCAAAAGTAAATAGAAATCCATTTCTGTCTAGTCCATTTCCTCATGGTGTCCAGGGATGGAACCTGATTCAGATGATTCAATCAGAGAAAGTGGAGAGATTGTATTTCAGTATTAATTAAATGCTAAGGAGTTATCAGCCACCAATAAAGAATAATTTAGTGGTATTTTCCATTCAAAAATTCAATTCCCACCTCTCTGTCTCCTTGATCTAAGTATCTGATTCTCCATAGTATGAGACCAGGGATGGCTTTGTTTGGACCTTGGGTCTCCCTTGGGCTCAGTAGCTCTAGACAAGGGGCAAAGTCACGTGGTGTAGACACAGCCACTAGACCCCCATCTTCATGCCGTGCATGGGGGCCTACTGCCAGAGAAGGGAGATGGAATTTTCTTGAGATACACTTAACCTTCCATATCAGTATTCTTGCATATAAAGTAGAATCTAAGTCCATTGTTTTAATTAATCCAGGTACATTTCTAAATTACATTTGAATGTTAACCCTAGTTATAGATCCTCTTTATTAGTCAATTAACTTTACTTGGCTGAATTAACAAGATAGTTAAGAATGCAAAGGACCTAGTGTGTTCTTGACCACTTCCAAATCAACTGAAATGTTTCTGCAGCGAAGGGAAATGTGCTTGGGAATGCAGGATAAAAATGTACCATGGCTGAATTTTATCAACACTCTTTTTGGAAGTCCCGTAGTCGCAAAATTGGGGAAGCATTTACAGCCCAGGATTGCCATCTAGTGGCTAAATCCTATCATAACGTCCCTTTTGTGGGGGTATGGGAGGAGTGCTTCAAGAATCTCTTATAAGTCTCAAAGTGTCTTATCAGTGAACAAATTATTAAATGGGCCAGTGTATCCTCACAGCCCAGCCCACGGACAAACAGCAAAAAATTACATAAGCAGAAGGAAATAGGATCCTTAAAAATACCAATAGCTATTGTTTGGCTCTTTCCTTGTTTAAGACATTTAATATTTTTACTTAATCAAAGCTGACTCCCTACCTTTAAAATCCTGGCTAAAAGAGGAAAGCCTACAATTATCATGTTCTGGAAAACAAATCAGATGTGCTTATGCATCTGGCCTGATTGTTCAGCTTTTGCAAGAAGTTTAATGGCACAGAAACTAGAACAAAGGTCTGGTACACAAGTAACCATGTTGTGTTTGTCTTCTGTTCTGTTGTATATCCATCACACCAAGAATGCAACCTGGCACATTGTTGAAATGCAAGAAATACTTGTTTTTGAGAGTAGAAGGTATGCAGAAGTCAGGTGCATTTAACTCCATTTCATCTCCTGTTTATACCCCAGACCCTCTGAGATGCGGGGAGGGCATGTTCAATACAGTCCTGAGCCAAGGTCCCAGGGATACTCCAGCTCCAAGCTGAAAACGACATAAGGGAACCAATTAAAGAAATGCTACATGGTAGAGGTGACTGTAGATGGAAGAAGAGATGAGTGAGGATTAGAATTATCTGGAAGGATACACAGAGGAAATGAGACTTCTATGGGGGCAATGAGGGGGATTTGTGTAAGAGGAATGAGGAGGCATCACTAATGAAGAAAGCAGCCTTAGGAAAGGTTCAGAAGTGAGTAGAATCATGGGGGTTGGGGAGAACGAGGTCACCATTAGGAGTGAGGAAAGGGAGTTTGGGTCATTGGGATCTGCCAAGCCAGCAAGCATTTCCATGCTCTGTGCAAGTGGCATCCACAGCTCTTGACTTCTTGTAGGCCACTTCTCACACCAGCAACCTCTTTATGCTCCTCTGCCACCTGCCTTCCATCCCTCCATCCAGGTCAAGTTTCTCTGGACACAGGGAGGGCCCCAAGGAGGTTCCCAGAATGACATATTCACAGTCCACTTCCCAGAAGAGTCTGTGGCTCCTCCACATCCAGAGATTTGTCTATACTTTGTATTCACACAGGATCCACATGAAAATCTACAACACCTTGGGCAGAGATGAAATGACAGAAACAAAGAGGCTGAACCCAGAAGAAAGTGTTGAGTTCATCCTGCCCAGCCCCCTTACTTTATAGGTGAGGCCACTGGCCAGAGAGAGCTTGGGGCTGGCGTTGGGTCGCACAAGACTGGAGTTGGGGACTGGAACCTGGGGCTCTGAACTCTCAGCCCAGTTCTCCTTCTAATTCCCCACCTCCTGAGAGAGACCCAGGAAGGAGGAGCTCTTCTTCCATTCTGGAACTCCTGCTCAGTTAGGAAGGTGGGCTTTCTGTCAGAGGCACCAGTCCAGGGGCCAGCTCTGACAGGTTGTAGGGTCCAGCACTGATAAGAGAGCCACTGGGGCATTGCTCTCAGGGCAAGCTGCCTTTGTCAAATCCCAGCTCCACTTCAAACCTAGAGGGACATGGGCATTAGTACAGGTTTTTTAAAAAATGACTCTGAAGTCAACCTGTCTGGACTTGAGTCTCAGCTTCACTCCTTACTAGTCTGGCGACCTGTAGCAGACTCTCTGATGTCTTTGAGCCTCAGTTTCCTGCTCTGTAACATGGCAGGAATGAGAGTACCTGCCCTGGAAGGCTGCTATGACATTGAAAAAAGATACTGTGTGTGAAGTGTTTCACACAGGGCCGAGCATGCCGAGCATATTGAGTGTTCCATAAATGTTAACTTTTACTATTATATACTTACATTGTTGTTGTTCTTTGGTTGAGCGACCTTGATCAAGTTGCTTAAAGGCTGTAAATTTCAATGTCTATAAAATGGGAGTAAAAGCTTCACCTTACAGTGACTGTGGTACTGATTCAGTGAGACCCTTCAGGCAGAGCCCTTAGCACTGGACATATAGTAGGCCCTCAGTCAGTGTCTTTCATGAACTACCCTTAAATGGTAACAGCCCTGCAGCCCACCTACCATCCATGCCCCACCAAGAGAAAGGGGCTGAGTCTGTGCAGCTAACTGATTCTCTATCTAATGGGTTTAAATAACACTTAATAATATGAACAGATCCCAGTTCTTCAAGAATAAAATAAAAATCAGTAGCACCCAATAAATAGTGAATGCCTTTTTGTACGTCAATAACAAATACAATGCTCCAATCACACAGAACAATCTTTCTACTGCCAAACATTCCAAACAAATAAAGGTAACAAAAGAATCCATAAGCATAACCTCAAACCAAGAGATACATACTTAAACAGCCTCTGTCCACAAATAATATATTGATGGGCTCCAACAAAGCACCTCTAAGAGAGGTCACTAGGGGTAAAGGCATAAAATATAGCACAGTGAACAATATCTAAATGTCTCCTCTCATTAGGAAAACTATAATGCTTCAGAAAACCTAAAAGTATAGTACACCGAAAACTTTTTTCAGATCCTTGTATATTCCCAGTATTCCAAAGAGGCAAAAGGGGCAGATGCTGGGACCAAATATCAACTAGATGAACTGGCCTTTCCTGATTGCTGGGGGGTAAGGGGTAGTGAGGCTCGAGAAAACCCCCTCTCCTCTAGGCTGACTTGAAAAGTTCCACATGAAAGACACATTACTTTGAATGCAGACCGTGCATTTGAAGCTGGAACATGCATGTAACCCAAAGTCACAGAGTTCAACAGGGAGCATCTTCTTGTCATATCAATGTATTGGTAAAATCTGAAACATTTTTATATTGAACAAACAACCATGTTATGGGGTAGCATGTAAAATGTGTAGGGTTTTTAAAATCAGAATACTTTGGATAAATGTGATGTTTACAGAGTAGCATTTCAGACAGTGCTACCAGGCCCTTGAGAGTTCATGTTTACCCTTTATGTACCTCCACCATTAAAAAGAACTGAATTGAGGGGCGCCTGGGCGGCTTAGTTGGTTGAGTGTCTGACTCTTGGTTTCAGCTCAGGTCATGAGTTCAGGGTTGTAAGATCCCCGAATAGGGCTCCACAATCAGCAGGGAGTCTGCTTGAGATTCTCTCCCTCTGCCTTTGCCTCTCCCCCTGTTTGCACTCACTCTCTTTCTCTCTCACTCTCAAAATAAATAAGTAAAATATTTAAAAAAAAATCTGAATTGAAACACCAGATCTCTTGGGATTCCATTTATGCTGTGTATTCCTTTGTAAGGAAACATAGGTTAGACCAGGGATTGGCAAAGTTTTTCATAAAGGGCCATAGAGCAAATAATTTAGCTTTGCAAGCCATGCAAAGTCTTTGTCACAACAATTTAACTCTGCTTTTCTGGTGTGAAGGCAACCATATAAGCTGCATAGATGAATGAGCATGGATGTGCCCCCAATCCAACTGTATTTACAAAAATCAGGCAGCAGGTTAGCTTTGGCCAACAGGACATAGTTTGGCAATCTCTGTGTTAGACTATCCCTCGTCATCAATACCTAAATAAGCTTAGATTTTTGTAACTAATGTAGAATGCTAGCTCCCTGAGAGCAGGGACATTTACGATCTAATATTCAAAGTATCTAGTACAGCATCTGGGCACTAGGTGTCAATAAATGAGCTGAATGAATAGATAAAGATTTTCGGACTAGTCAGTATTTTTTTCAGACTCGTTTTCAGACTAGTCAGTGCCAACTCAGGGCAAGTAAAATTTGATTAAGAGTTTTTGAGAAATGTCCAAATGTTGGAGTAGTGCCAACACAATTGGAAAAGAAAATGTCAGGCTCTGAGCACGAGGCAGCAGGCATTTGAGAGGAAGAGATACATAGAAAAATGAAGTAAATGGGAAATAAGGAGGTGGGTGAAAAATACAGATAGATGGGACTTTGCTTTACTAAAGCCTTCTTCTGTGGCAATTAATAGAACCCTACTTTTAACTAGCTCAGACTGAGAAAAAATTGCATTATTCCATGTAACTGAAGAGTCTAGGGCTACACATGGCAGGATCTAGATGCTCAAAAAATATCAACAACGAACCATGAGAGACTATGGACTCTGAAAAACAAACTGAGGGTTCTAGAGGGGAGGGGGGTGGGGGGTTAGGTTAGCCTGGTGATGGGTATTAAAGAGGGCACGTTCTGCATGGAGCACTGGGTGTTATGCACAAACAATGAATCATGGAACACTACATCAAAAACTAATGATGTATGGTGATTAACATAACATAATAATAAAAAAAAATATCAACAAAAGTTTCTTTTAATCTCCACTCCTTTCCTTTGGGTTGTCTTCATTATCAGGCAGCCTCTTTCTTTATGGAAGGGAGCTGCCAATACTTTATGGTTGCTGTTTGCTGCCAAGAGTTCATGGGTTACATTCTGTGAGTATAGTAACCCCAACAGAAAATGTTTCTCCTTCCCTGTGGTTTTAGCCCAAGTCTTATGGCTGACTCTTATTGAATCAACTGAGTCAGGTATCCACCCATGAACCAGTCATCATAGCCTAGGAAATACAGCATCAAGAATGACTACCTCTCAGTTCAGGATTGGGGTCAGTTTCACCCAAAATATTTGAACAAGGTCTGGGAGAGATGATGCCCAAGGAAAAATTAGAATGCTCTACCTAGAAGCAGGGGCAAGGAGGTTGAACAGGCAAAAATAACAGATGTCTATGAGCTGCACCAATTTCCCTGGACCAGCTCTGCCTGCCCTGTGATAGGTCATTTATCATACCAAACCTACAAATTTCTACCCTTTATCCAGCAGCCTGATTCAGCCATCCTCCATAACTACCAACACTTCTCTGTGAAAGTGAAGAACTGACTCTATGTGTGTTAGAAGCTATTATAGAGTTACTAACCAGGGTTCCCCTCTCTCATCCCTATATTAAATACTCTCCCACATCATATGATCCTTCAGCCCCTCTGCTTTCCCCTTCGTAAATATCATCACACATGTCCTCACTCCCTTTTTGGCTTCTCCATTAGCCTAGGGGCTCATAAAAGCAGGGACCATGTCTGCAATTATTCTAAGCATAGTAGGTGCTTGATAACTATTTATTAATTGAAGAAATGAACACAGAATTTGAAATTTATCCTGAGAGCAAAGGACAATACTGAAGTATTTTTAGTAATAATTGCTTTCAACTTCTCCTCCCCAATACACTCCTTCTGCCCATCCAGATTTTATCCATTTTTAAGATCCATTCTAGTTGCCCCCTCCACACATATACACACTGTGATGGATTCCCAAATCACTGCCACCACATCAGTTTCATTCTCTCCTGAACCACAGTGTTCATTACCTCTATTATTCATTTATTAGCTCACTGTATTCTGCCTTAGGACATTTCTTGAACTATATTAAACTATTTAGTTCCTCTTTGCAGTTCCTTAATTGTACAGGTAATTACTCAGTTCTTCAGATGAACTAGGGCAGAAAATGAGAGCCAGACATCTTTTTAGCACCTCAAAACTTAACATTGTGGTGTACTGAGAATAGATTATCAGTTAATGTCTATTGAGAGATTGGTCATAAATCTTCTCCCAGGGTGCCAGGGTACCATAAAACCATAAAATTTAAGATGTGTGTCTTTTTCTGCAGGATTTTTTACAGGGTTAAAGGGACATTTGCATAAAAATTTATTTGTAATTTAAAAATGTGGGGGCGCCTGGGTGGCTCAGTTGGTTAAGCATTGCCTTTGGCTCAGATCATGATCTCAGGGATTGAGCCCTGCATCATTGGCTCTCTGCTCAGCAGGGAGTCTGCTTCTCCCTCTCCCTTTGCCCCTCCCCCCACTCTTACATGCTCTCTCTCTCTGTCTCTCTTTTTAAAAATGTGGCTAAATTTGCTCAATTTTAATAAAATTTGGATGTAATAACAATATATAGATAGATCATATCTTATGATAAATTGTCTTTGGTATTAAACATGCCCTCAGCCCTCAGCCTTGGTGAGTCTCTGGGACAGAGACTATAAAATAGAAGTAGTCAGAGTTGAGGAGAAGCCAGAAGAAGTAAGGCCTATCTGACAATATCCAAAGTCAGAGGAAGTCTGTATTAAACCAACAAAAGCTGGGGTGGGGGGGAGGAATTAACAAATGTAAAAGTTCACAAATGCAAGCTGGAACTAAGTTTGGTCTATGAAGTAAGGAGAGTTCAGTTAATGGAGAAAACCACCTCTACAATGTGCCATGAAGGACCCAAAAGACAGGAGCCGATGGGTTCTTTGGCTGATCTAATAATTAAATTGACATAAAACAGATTAACAGGAGAAAAACAAATTTAATTCCTACATCCAGGAGCTCCTAGAAATACAAGACTTGGGGGCGCCTGGGTGGCTCAGTCGTTAAGCGTCTGCCTTCGGCTCAGGTCATGATCCCAAGGTCCTGGGATCGAGCCCCACATTGGGCTCCCTGCTCGGCGGGAAGCCTGCTTCTCCCTCTCCTACTCCCCCTGCTTGTGTTCCCTCTCTCACTGTGTCTCTCTTTGTCAAATAAATAAATAAAATCTTAAAAAAAAAAAAGAAATTCAAGACTTGAAGAAGTGAACAAAGCAGGCAGCTTTTATACCTTTTAGACAACGAAACAAACATGTGAAGAATTGACAAGACAAAGAATTTTGGGCTTGAGGCAGTAAATTAGTAAAGAATTAACAAGTTTGATTTATACAACCTTCTCACCCTTGGATTCCCTATCCTTGGCAATAATGATCTCCTTTCCTCCTGGTACAGAGAGGGTACCTTTCATGTACGAGACTTATTTCCTGCCTTCAGGGAGACAAAGGACATCAGAAGGACTTCTTGCATTGGTTGTTTCTTATGTAACTTTAATTCAAAATGATCAATATGCCAAGGTGGCATATTTTGGAGGAGTCTGCCCTGAACCTCATCAATGCGCAAGAAAGATGTTAAGGAATTTTATAAGTATCATGTTGTGTTTTTAATAGCTCTCTCTGGTATTATCTGTACTTTTAAGATAGATCGTGTCGTTAGCATGCAAACATTATATTCACAAAAAGTCATACATACCTCTGGTGAAGCTAGATCTTGTTATCCATTTGCATTTACTAATCTTCTTGTTTATTCAAGCCTAATTAATAGCAGAAGACAGTTTGGAAATTAAAGGTTGCCCTTGTGGCATAGTCACCAGTTATTGAAAGATTTGGAAATCAGTGTACTTTATTAATTAGTAGTGATTTTGCTTTCAACTAAGCAGATAACAAAAATGGGCATGTCTGCCTCACATAACAGAAGATTAATAAGTAACACGAGAGCCACTGATTCTGACCTTACATATAAATCTTGGCTATGAGAGACTTTGGGCCATTGATAAGGATATAGATATCCTAGTTGGCTTTATGTAATGGCTGATCAATGATGGAAAGAAATGTTCCGAATATCACTGAATGCTTCCAAACAATGTTTCCTATCTTCTGCTCTTCAGTATAGCCAACATGAAGAGAATAAAGTTAGAAAAGAGTATAATGTCGGAAAAAAATAGCACAGAACAATAGGGTTGGAAAACCAAGAATGGTAAAACTGATTCCACCTTTCCTGCCAAAGCTAATGCAGCATAGAATAACCTAGACTGATTGGAAGATTTGTAAATCAATGCACTTTATTAATTAGTAGTGTCTCTCCTCTTCAGTTTATCAGCTAATAAATGTATCACAAGAAAAAAAAATAGAAGTAGTCGTACCTACATCACTGGTTTGTTGCAAGGATTCAAGCAGATGATGGCTGTACAGGGCTGAGCATCATGTCTAGGACATGTCTAAGCATAAATGTTGTGGACAGTATACAAAGATGTGGAATTACAGACAAGATGTGCTGAGACATGGATCCATTATTACAAAGAAAGCATTGACCAAGCCAGTGTCCCTAGACATGACCATCAAGTGTAATCTAACTCTTTAAGGCAAGAATATATGCCAAACACTTAAAGTACCCTACAAATACCACGGATGTAGGAAGGGCTAAACCATGTATCAGTCACTCGTTTGTGTCCTTTATCTGATTTTTTGGCATTTTCTCTCACTCTGCCGCAGAACATAGCTTTGTTTTTGCTACCTTCTATGAAGAAGAGAAAGTTTTAACACCCAAAACATCCCCAGTAATTGTGCCTGACATAAGACAGAAAGAGAAGAAAAACAAAAGTCTGTCTGATCCAAGCAGCTCTACATTTTCATGTTAGGCACATGTTGAATTTTTAATGATGCAAATAATTCATAAAAATTTACAAGCAATCATAATGGATAATGAAATTATCATTCCCCACTTAAAGTGATGAAATTAATGACCACAGTTTCTATGAATTTCCTTGGATGATTGATAGAGGGAATTTTATTGTGCTTATAATGAACTGCCAGAGCCTGAGCTACTGACAGTCTGGTCGGAGGGAGGGAAGGTATTTGTAGGCAGAAAAAAAAGACATATATACTTTTTTTTGTGGCAATGTAGACTAGAGCTTAATTGAAAAGCAGTGTAATATTGATTCTGCTTTTCTCCATCATGGGAAAGGAGGGGAAACTATGCAGCAGCACTCGGAAGGTCACGGAGTTGTTTTCTTTATTTAAATCTGAAAGCAGTGAGGGGAGGGAAGGTTTAAAACACTAATGATTACTGAATTCTGATTTTCAACAAATTTACTTAGCATCTTACTCAGAGACAAATGCTTTCTTCCTCCTCCTCCTCTTTTTTCTCCTTTCTTCTCCTTCTTTTTCTTTTTCTTCTCCTTCTCCTTCTGCTTCTCTCCCTCCCCCTCTCCCTCTGGGGTTTGCCTCATATCTGTTGGTTGCTTGATAGTCCCACAATATTGTGAGACAGTCACATTAAGGCAGACCATTCTTTCTTCATCTAGATCTGTTTTCTAGGAATAGAGTGCAAATAGGTGTCTTAGAAATGCTTCATCAATCAAGTCTTCTTGACTTTGGCTGACCCCGTCCAATTGAGACATGTAATAGTCAACATTCATTCAATTCAGGTTCAATTCTTAGTTTACTAAATGAGATAACCCATGTAAAAGCACCTAGAACAATGACTCATAGTAAGCACTCAGTCAGAGCTTTGTCATTATTTTGCTAGAGAGTGGGAGAGCGGTGCTATAACTTCCTACTTCTAAAAGTCACTTTTGTAGTAACCCTTACAAAGTCACCATTCCAAGAGCTACTGTTCCAATGTGCCCATTAGCAACTCACAAACTAGAAAAGACAGTTTACCTGTGGTCAGCATCTCAAGGAAACTGAATAATTACTCTTTTCTTCCTTCAAGGGCCACCTAATATTAAGGGGAAATCTATGATTGGGAGACCAAAGGCTGTCCACCTGTTCATCTTCATGAAACTTAAAGTATTTTCTGTAGGCCTGTTTTCTCTTTGTCCAAAACTCTACTGTAGACTATCTGCAGTAGTTCACAAAAATAACCAAGCAGCAAAATCACCAGGGAAGATCACTGAAAATAAACACTCCTGGACAGGCTGCTCTCTATAAATTCTTGCATAGTAAGTATGAGATAGAACCTAGAAATCTCTATTTCAGTACCTTATCCATCCTCCCTCCAACTTATGATTTTGACACCCTTATCTTGTTCCATCAAAACTCTTCTATGCTCCCTGGTGTCTCCTTAGTCCAATCTATTTGGCACATTCTCAACCATCATCCTCAGTTACAAACCAACTAACATTTATTGAGAACTTTCAATGGCACCTGACACTGTGCTGAACCCTTAACACTCATTGTCTCATTTAATCCTCACAACTCCCAAAGGAGGTAGACATTATTATTTCCCCATTTACATGTGAGAAATTTGAGGCTCAGAGGGGTTAGAAGACCTATTCAAGATCACATAGCAAGTGTTCTGCCATATTTGTATCTGCACCAATACCTGACACAAGAAACCCAGGTGTGCCTGATTTCAGAGCTCCAGATCCTAAATGCTACATAATAAGTATCATGTCATCACGTATACATTATGTACGTACATATACAGTAATCAATGTATTACTCCCCTGCCAAAGACTCCCTATTCCTTGCAGCAGGGATCACAAACAGAAATGCTTACAAGGGTCAGGCAGCAAGTGCTGATTCCAGAAGATGATAGGGATAAGGACTAGGAGCTAAGCTTTGTGCCCACCCAGGTACAAAGCCTTTTCAAACAGTGGCCAGGTCTCTACCTCTTTACCTTCAGGAAATCATCAACATGATCAATAACGACCATTCATTAAAATACTAATCTTTACTGTTCTTTTTTAGACCTTTGCTTCTTAATTATGAGAATTTCTGTTATCATAGCTCAGGCGCTGACTTTGCAAAGAGGAGTAGAAAGTTTACCTTTGGAGAAGGCTCACAAAATTCAACTCAGCTTGGTTTTCTGACAACTGCGTGCACACTTACCCACATGTGTGGAGCATTCTAGGGTCTGCTGACCCCACCTGACATCCTGCAATCAATTCATCAGAGTAAAATGGCTAAGAATGGGACTCAAACATCAGGAAGGTTAAGTCACATTTGCCACTTAGCAAACATGTGACTTTTGTCAAATTACTTAATATTTCTAGGTTTTAGTTTCCTCATCTGTGACACAGGGTAAACAACCCTCACCACCCCATAGCATCACTATGGGTTAAATGAGATAGTATAGTGGAAAGCATGAAGAACAGTGCCTGGCTCACAGTAAGTGCTCAGTAAATGGGAGCTGTTGGGATGAACTGATGACCATGGTGGTGATTACTAGTTAAGATGGTTGCATGATGCAGCCTGGAGTGTAACCACTTGAGATTTCCCCAAGCCCTCTGCCTGCAAGAGTTAGGGAGTTAGGATTCAGGGAAGGGGTATTCTTTCATGGTCATGCTGATTGGTGATAACTCAGGAAGGACAGAGAGGAGTAGGGAGAAACAATGTATATGGAGGTCTCTCCTTTATCTTCTCCCTTTTTCTACGTCCCCCAGACCTTTTCCACCAACAGTGCCACCCACAGCAAATTGAATGGCCTGCCTTCCATCTTTCTAACCAAGCCTTTTAAGTGGTTTGATTACTTTCTTTTACATAGTAGTGATTAGTTTTACCTGATTATACCAGGATACCAATATTGGGATGAGAGGAGGACACCCTGGCCCCAACTTTGCTTAGAGATGACATTGGTTATCCAGAACCAAATTATTAGCTAACAAGAATTTCCTTGGTGCAGTTGGTCAGTTTCATTCAGAGTTTCTTGAAGTATTACCTACTACACACTATCCATTCATGAACCTTTTTGGGAAAAAGTTTCTCTAGTCACATAAGTTTGGGAAATGTTGTATGCTATGGCCCCTCTTGAAGATTCAGAATGTATATTAGCATAATAAAAACTCTGAGAAATCCTGCAGAAAGGCACCAGTTTTTGGTTAAGCCAGTATTTCCTGAGCCAGTTTCATCATGAGACCCTTCTTTCTTATAACATCTGCTAAGTAAACTCATGCTCAGGTACTTTCATCTTAGAGCTTGGGAGACTGAGAAAGAGCACTGGAGAGACAGGGAGACAGAGAGAAAGGGAAGGAGAAAGGGAGAGAGGATAACAAATCAGACTCATTCATTCACTCAATGAGTATTTTCAGGATGTTTGGTACCAGAGATAAAGTGCAGACCAAGAATTAGGTCCCTCCCTTCTGGTGGGTTTGAAGCTGTGATTCCCCCACCTCATTCTCCCTTTACTTCACTAAAGGAGGGAAAAGAGGAGGATGGAGACCCCTCTTCTCTGGTCTCAGCTCTAGCTCCACATCCTGGGACAGGATGTCCCCTGACTACCCACCTAATGTAGCCCTGCCCCAGCCATTATCTGTTTCATGAA
The DNA here is from genome assembly GCF_009762305.2 of Zalophus californianus. Taxonomy (NCBI): domain Eukaryota; kingdom Metazoa; phylum Chordata; class Mammalia; order Carnivora; family Otariidae; genus Zalophus; species Zalophus californianus. Next base: position 30,336,580 of record NC_045595.1, on the reverse strand, counting down.
CCCATTCTACTGTCTTCATAGGTCCTATCATTTTCAGAAATCACCATGCGTATTTATTTGGTTATCTTCATGAGTGCAAGGACCTTCTCTGTCTTATTCATTGGGTCTTGCCCTGAGCCCAGAACAGTGCCTGGCACATATGGTGCTCAACATAGATTGGGCAGGTGGGTGAATTTGTGAATGAATAAACAAGTGAAAAACAATGACAAAAAGCAACAACAACAACAAATGAGCCCTTTAGAGGCTAAATCGATAAACCTGCTCTCATTCAATGGGAAACTCAAAAAGATCACCAAGGGAAGCTATCCAATCAATTTGCTATTGCCCACAATTCTGTGTTATTGCTCCCGCCTCTCATCCTTGCAAGTGCGGGGCAAAAGTCATTTACCTGGCACCCACTGATTCATCTCCATTATAGACATAATGCACTCAGGTCCCTTATCTGTTGAATTGAATTGGGTTAAAATAAGTAGAATCAGAGGGCTCAGAAGCCTGGCAGACCCTGGACCTGGCCTAGAATTGTAGCTGTGGGTGGATAAGGAAGACGCAGGTGGGGACACTCAGGGAGAGGTTAGAGGGGGAGTTTTTGGTGGGTTCCTGTACAGACTAGAGAAAATCCCCATGTACAGCCCTATTATTATCACTGCACCTGTCACTAGCTTTTCAGTGTTTTGTATGTTATAGGCACTATACCAAATAGTTTATATGCTTTATTTCATTTAACCTCATAGCAGCTTAGAAATTGAAACTCTGGTGAGTTTTCAGTTGAGGTAGCTGATGCCCAAAGAATTTAAGTAGCCTCCCATGGTTATACAGCTTTTAAGTGGCAAAGAACAGATTCCCAGCTGGCCTAGTGAGTTTGGAATAGTCTATTTATAATGAATGAAAATTATTCTGACATTAAAATTCACAAATAGCACTATTTCAAAATTGATTATTGGTTCAACAAGTATTTATGACGTGCCTTCAGTGTGCTAGGCATTAGTCTAGATACAGATATGCAGAGAACAAAGAAGACAAAAGCCTCTGCCCTTCACAGAGCTTGGCTTCTAGTGATAGGAGACACTAAATAAAGACAAAAACAAGAGTAAAACATATGTTGGATAGCAGTAAGTGCTCAGGAGAAAAATAGAGTAGGGAAGGAGAACGAGGAGTGCTGGGGTTCCTGTTTTCTTCAGGACAGTCAGGGGAGAGTTCACTGATAAAGTGACTGTGGGTAGAGCCTGGATGAAGCTGGAGACAGACTGATGCAGAATACTGGGGGAGGAGCATTTCAAAAAATAGGAAACCTCAAGTGCAAAGGCCCTGAGTGGAAGTATGTTTAGGATTTTTGAAGAACAACAAAGAGACTCTTTTTTTTTTTTTTTTACAGTTTTTTTAAGGATTTTATTTATTTATTTGACAGAGAGAGACACAGCGAGAGAGGGAACACAAGCAGGGGGAGTGGGAGAGGGAGAAGCAGGCTTCCCAATGAGCAGGGAGCCCGATGCGGGGCTCGATCCCAGGACCCTGAGATCAGGACCTGAGCCGAAGGCAGACGCTTAACGACTGAGCCACCCAGGCGCCCCACAAAGAGACTCTTGTAGCTGGAGCTGAGTAAAGGACAGTGAAAGTGACAAGGTCAGAGGCAATGCAGGTCCAACTTATGTAGGGCCTTGGAGGCCTTGGTGAAGATTTTGTCATTTATTTTGACTGAGGTGGGGAAGCATTGGGAAGGTTTTGAACAGAGGAGTGATCATAGATGATTTACATTTTAAAGGATTACTCTGGCTTCTGTGGGCTTGCAGGACACAAGGAAAATGCAGAAAAACAAGTTAGAAGGCTATTGTAATAAACCAAGGGAGAGATGATGGTGACTTGGACCAGGGTGGGGTCAGTGGAGCAATGAGAAGTGGTCCAATTATGCCTGTACTTTGAAGATAGGACCAACAGATTTGCTGGAGTCACAGATGATTCCAGAGCAATTGGAAGGATGGAATTGCAAATTGCTGACCCGAGGAAGACTTCAGGAGGAGCCAGTTTGGATTTGGGGTAGAGATTAAAAGTTGAGTGTTAAACATATTAAGTTGGAGTGCCTATTAAACATCACTGGTGTGCTCAGTGTGGACCAGGATTTCTCAACCTCAGCATTACTGACCTTTTGATCTGGATCAGTCTTCATTGCAGGAGACTGCCCTGTTCATTGTAGGATGTTTAGTGTCATCCCTGGCCTCTATCCAAAGATGCTAGTCGTGACCCCCAACCACAGTCATGACTGCCAAAAATGTCTCCAGGCATTACCAAATGTGTCCGGGGAGGAGGAAGGGAGCAAAACAGCCCCCACTGAGAACCACTGCTGTGGACAGAGAAAAGAAGAGGTCTGCAGACTGAGGCCTGGGTGTGCTAAAGTTTAGAGAGAAGAGGAAGAAAAGCAGCAAAGGGGACTGAGGAGACATGGCCAGTGAGATGGAAGGAGGACCAGAAGAAGGAATCTGTGCTTCACTTGCTGTTTGAATGATTCTAAATAGATATCTTAATCATAAACCTCTGTAAACAAGTCTACCAAAATGCATAGAATGTAATGGTAAAAGATTATGGTTGGTCCAACCACCCAGCTATGCCAAAGAAAGGGTTTTGTGTGTTTGTTTGTTTTTTATAAGATTAGTCATGACTAAATTTGTGATAGCCTCCAAATTCAACCACTTGGCTTTCTAAAGTTCCTTTTAAAGCCCAGTTACCTCCAGGACCCTATTCATAAGAGCAGCTCACATGTATTTAGCCAAGCCATAGTATGTGCTCACTGTGCCAATGTTTTACCTGAATTATATAATTAATTCTTTGTAATAACCGCATATGGTAGGTATTTTGCTTATTTCCAGTCTACAGATGAGGAGACTAAGGCTCAGAGAGGTTATGGATCTCTTGCCCACAATCAGACAGCTCCTCAGAGGTGGAGCCAGGATTCACACCAGTGCATACAACTGTAAAGCCCACATTTCTAACCTCAGTACCTTCAGATTTTTCTCAGAAGTTGCACCTGGCTTCGTTTTCTGCCACTCGACTTTCCAAGCACTGAGCCTAAATGAGGTGGAAACCATAAAAAGCAAAGCTGAGCACCTGACAAGTGGGAGCAGCAGGAATCGAGGGACACTCAGAATCTGACGAGTTCCAAATGGATTTCATTGTATGCCTTGCACACATCTCTAAACAAGGAAGGGAAGATGCAGGAAGGACCAAAAAAAAAAAAAAAAAGTCTCCACTGTGAAAAGATAACTAACACTTGTAAGGGCCTTAGAAGCATTAAAAGGTTTTTACAACCGTTATCCACTCGGGGAGTTAAAGAAGACAAGTTTTGTTACTGTCAAATCCATAGCAAACAAGAAAACTTAGTCCCGAGCTGAATGATGGGCCCTCGCATTGGGCATTCCAGGTACGCTTGGTTGAGCACTCTCCTGTAAGTTTATGTCTCCCTAATACTGAGACAAGGAGAGTACACAGACCTTACCGGTGGAAATGCGTGGCAGAAATATCTGTCCATTTACTTTACCTGGACAGAGGACATAAAACCACTGATTTTTATTAGGAATGTGTGCAAGTTAGAATTGAAGGAAATTATAGTTAATTCTGGCTCTTATCAATTGGTGAGCCTTCAAATTTATTATTTCAGAATGAAACCAGTGCCAGTCATGACATTTTAGTTACATCTGGGCCCAAGACATCTGGCCTTATTGGTTAGACTCAAGTAGGTACAGTGCCTGGGCCCAAATAGTGTTCAAGAGCCTAAGAAACTATCGAAACCTCAAAAGGAAATGGATTGATTCTTAAATAAAGATAACTGCAAAATCAAAAATAATATTGAATTAAATGTCTTTTAATTAGTCGACTGCAATTCAACTTTCATCCAGTTTTTTATACATTTTTTACGACGTGGTTTAGAGTACCTTTAGCATGTTTAACGTTATGTGGGTGGGAATCCCAAAGTAAGAATAGCTAGGCCCTGTGGAGGACCCTGATGGCCAGTGCAAGGAGAGCCAAATTTGACTGCAAATATGGGTGGTATTTTCACTCTACTGAGATAGTATCGGTAGAGATGATCAAGATGGCTTGACTAGTGGTGATAGTTCTCTACAACTCGGATTTGTCATTTTTGAAGGACTTCTCTGGCTCCAGATTGGGCCAATGCCATACCTTTGGCTTCAAGAGCAATTTCCCCAATGCTTTCAGCCTTCAGTCCATACTGAAGGGCATTTGGCCAGCTGGCCCATTCACCATTTCCCTTTGAGACTCCTGGCATTCATGGCCACTCCCAGTGGTTTCTCATAAATGTTAAACAGAGAAAAAAAAGAACAAAACCGCTAGCCAGTCCCAGAGGAAGAGACAAGCATGGCTCACAACAGTGCCCTCAGGGATCCTTCTCTGTGGGATGATGAGAACCCAGCCCATGAAAGCAAAACCAACAACAGTTCCCATAATCCCCTCCATCAAAGGCACCTGGGAGGTCTCACAGGATGGGGCTGGCTGCATGGAGGACAGCCAAACCTCTGAATGGCTGTGCCTGAACCCCTCAAGTGCTGCCTCTGTGTGCCCACTGCAGCTTGGGTGCCCACTCAGAGCCACAAATGCTGGGGGCACTCCACTGCTGCTGAGGTTGGCTTCGTGGTCATTGCTTTCCATGTAGGAGGCTCGAGCGGGGGCACCTTTGATGTGGCAAGGGCTTCCTCTGGGAGCACTTGACCGCAAGTGGTTTGAGAGACATTGGCTGCCTGCCTTGGTCTTGGGAGGTATTGACACTCTTGCTTATTAGGGGACCCGGACCGTGCTTTTGGCAGCCTTCAGCCAGCACAATCAGGCCTCAGTCCAGTTCTCATACTGTGGAGAGACTGGCAAACAGGGAGGCTGTTTTCTGAGGACGTATGAGCTGGGAACTATTTTTTTTCCAAGGCAGCAAGGTCATTAGGCAGGCATTTATTGAATGACTGCAATAGACTTTTTAATCATATGAAAGGACAATAAGATACATCTGGGTTCTCCAGGATATGCTATTGTACCTGACAACTCTAGACCAAACTGTAGGACATAGAGTAGAACCAGGATGATGTGATTAAGTACCAAACAGAGGCACTGTATCAGTTGGCTATTGCTCTGTAACAAACTGTCTGAAAACTCAATGGCTTAAAACCGTAGTCATTTATTTCCTTCACTCATGTGCGAATTGGTGGGGGCTGGCTGATTCATGCCAGGCTCAGCTGGGTGGCTCTGATTCAAGATGTGGGTCTGGTTGGTCTTGGCTCCTCACTGTGGGTTGGGCTCAGGCCTGTTCCTGCATCTTGGTTGCAGGCTGGAGCAATAACAGCTACTGCTTCTGGTGATAACAGAGGCACTGGAGGTCAAGCCCCACCACGCAAGCACGTTGCAAGCCTCCGCTTCCATCACATCTGCTGATATCCCACTGGCCCACCCTCCTCCTGGCATCTCCAACCTCCCTCCTTCTGGTTTATTTTCCTCTATAGCAATGTGTGATAAATGTAAGAGGTATGAAAGACCTGATGATGAAGTGGACACGGGGTGAAGAAGAGAAAACAAGAGTGAAGTCTGGGTGACTGGCAGTTCCTTTGGCTAAGCCGGGGAAGCCTTAGAGGAGCAGTTGTGAGGGGAGAAAGCTAAAGCCGAGGTTTGGATACATTTGATTTCAGATTCCTGGAGAGGAGACATTCCAGTGGAAATGTCAAGTAGGCGAACCAGAGCCTTCACGTCTCCGCCTCGCAGACAACCCAATTTCTACAAAGCAAATGCCTCATTTATGTAGATAAGAGGTAGTTTAGCTTTTCTGGTACATTAAAGGTCCCAAATCACATCCTATCAATTAGTTTCCATGAGACACACTGTGATGGCACAATTGATTGGCTTGGCATAGAATATCATGCAGTCTGCCTGAAAGGCAGGCCGGAAGATTTTAATGCAGTTGTCTCCAGGCAATTATTAACTTTCCCTCTTAGCAACGGGACCAAGGTACTTTCATTCCCTGAAATGACAATTCTCCCTTGTTAAAGCTCACAGTTAATTTTAAGAACCACATCAATTTAACACCCAGCTCACATGAGCCATATACCTTGAATAAATGCAAATCCTGTCTACGTGGCATGAATTATGGCCTTATGCTGAGCATTGCCATGGCAACTAATGACATCATCCCCCAAGACCAACCTGCACAAAATCCAATTCTCCAAGGGTCCTTATTTGCCTAAAGTGGATGTGTTGTCTTGGCTTATTCACATATGCATTTGTAAATATCACTCTGTTGTCAAAGGTTTGCAGTAGATGTTTACTGTCATTTTGGGAGGTATATTCCCTTTGTGGCAAATGTTTTTTTTTCATGGGGGGAGGGGGTGGAGGAAATTCTAATGAAAATTACTGTGTGTATTTGATTAGCAACATTTGTTGATAACATATGGTCTGAGGAGGCTTCCGCAAATAAGAGGCTTTAAATAGTAAACAGAGATGTGACTGTGATGAAGCAGATGCTCTCCAAACACACAGTAGAAGGTTGCTTTGCAGTGGATTTCTCCATCCCTCCACCTGAGCATATTCCTCTCCCTTATTTTCTCCCCCGGATCAAAGTGCTCACTTTCAAAGCAGTGGCACTGTGGGTTAGGTTTGGAGAAATAATGTGCTGTGACTTTAAAAAATCATCTCCATTCCCCAAAATATGAATTATCTGCTACTCATGTTTATTATTTGATATTAATAATGATGTAGTGTGACTAAATGAGTCAGCCAGCTCAAGTGGATCTGGAAGCAGCATTTGGGTACCACGTGTCTGAAATGCTATGATACACAATCCCCAATTTTCCAATACACCGAGAGTGCTGGAGAAGGCTCCATGAAGAATTTAGAGCAGCAAATCGAATCACCATGGGCTGAGCTGTCCTTGTAAGTGCATGTTTACAGTTTATCTTCGTGGATATGCTCCAGTGAGCCTACTTCCTTCTGATCTGCTAATGAAAATAAAAGTATTCCCATTAGATTGAACCAGCAATTTCACTGTGTCTATCAGGGGTCAGCATGCTCTTTCTATATGGACCAGAAAGTAAATAATTTAGGCTTGTTGGCCAGATGGTCTCTGTCAAAACTACTCTGCTCTGCCTTTGAAGTGCAAAAGCAGCATGGGCGGTATGTAAAGGGGTGAACGTAGCTGTGTCCTAATAAAACTTTATTGATAGGCATTAAAATTTGAATTTCATGTAATTTTCTTGTGCCACAAAACATTCTTCTTTTGATTATTTTCAGTCATTTAAAAATGAAAAAACCATTCCTAGCTCATCAGCCATATGTAAGCAGGTATTTGGTCAGACTTGGCCCCTGGGACATAGTTTACCAACCCCTGGTCTATAATCCTACAGTGAAAGACACAACTTTTTAGTGTTTTCCATGTGCTAGGTATTGAGTTGAACAGTGTATATACAATAGCTTATCTCCTATTTATTCGTCCATCAATCCTCTGGGGTCACTATTATCCTTATTCCCAATTAAAGATGTGAAAGTCAAGGCTCAAGCTCACTCTAATAAGTGTTATCATTTCTGCATCTGACACCTCTGCAGGTAAAACACAATATCCCTAAGTACTGATGTCTCCTTCACCGTTTGGATCCACAGCAGCTCCTAACACAGTGACTTGCACATGGTGGGACATGCAGGAAGTCTTTTCTTTTCTTTTTTTTTTTTAATACTTTATTTATTTATTTGACAGAGAGAGACATAGCAAGAGCAGGAACACAAGCAAGGGGAATGGGAGAGGGAGAAGCAGGCTTCCCGCCAAGCAGGGAGCCCGATGTGGGGCTCGATCCCAGGACCCTGGGATCATGACCTGAGCCGAAGGTAGACGCTTTAACGGACTGAGCCACCCAGGTGCCCCTGCAGGAAGTATTTTCTAAATGAAGAAAGAAATGAAGGGCTAATTAGAGGTATGATCCCTAGAGCAGTAGAAGTCAGAGTTTCACCCAGTGCCACAGAGAGCTGGACTGTTCCTATATTTATTCCCTACCCTCTTGTAAAATGTACTTGGTTTGGAATGGACTCAACCATGTGTCAATACACGTTGCTTTATATTTGGAGGTACCACTCTGAGTGATTGCATTTCTAGAGTCTATGTTTATGTGCTGATGGCTGGAAAGACCAGAAGTGACGATAATAGTCCATTTTATAACTTGGTGGCACTTTCCAGCATTATACCATTGACATTCACATTGTAGCCAGCCCTTGGCCTCATGAGTTAACCATCCTTGGTATGCTGGGTCTCCACTGCATGCTGCCAGCCTCAGTGTGCACTGCGGAGAGTTGCTGTGCTCCTAAAAATCATCTTATCTCTAAGGATATGAAGGTCTCAGTTTTGCTCAAAGGAGGCAGTCATACCCTTGGCTATCCCAAATGTCACATCTCCCCACAATCCCCTGAATTTGGTGACATGATTATTCTGAATTTGTCACTTCTTCCTAGTCACTAAATAAGTATTTGTTGTGTGCCAAGTCCTGTGCTTGGTGCAGGAAATTAATTAAAAATAAAAAGTTATGCCATGCTCCCTGCTCCCAAGGTGTACGTTATCTAGGGAAAGAGCCAGATACACACACAGATAATTGTCAGACTACACTATGATACAGTGTTACGTGTTACTGAGAGGCAGTGAAGCTCTATGGTTTCATGCATGGGCTCTGCGGTCAAAAACCCTAGGTGTTTAAAGCATGGCTCTGTGATAGTCTGAAACCCTGGTCCAGTTACTTAACCTCCCCAAGTCCTAGTTTCTCCATTTATAAAGTGGGGATAATAACAGAATATACCTCATAAGAGCAGTCAGAAGGATTAAACGAGATAATCCATGAAAAGCACTCAGCCCGGGATGGCAAAATTTAAGCACTGGCTAATTGGTGACTATTTTTAGCTTTTCTGTGAGCTAGCTCTATGGTGTGATTATAGTGGCAGATATGATGAGGTCACAAAAAAGGGCGACCTCACCCACTTTACCTGTGTTCAGAGAGAAGTTCGTTAACCTCTCCAACTGCTGCTTGCAATAAATATTATCAACCTCTGGTCTTCTCAAATCAAACTGCAATTGTGTTTCAGTTCTGGGAAACTTTTAAGAAGTGGTATCCATCTTAATAACCACAGTCTCAGTGCACAGCAAAGCCAAAGAAATGAGCAGAGAAGAATGCAACATTGAAAAATAGAATCATTGAATGATGTGTGGCCCCACCAAAAGGCCAAGGCTTGGCAAAAGTAGTTACAAACGTAACTGATTTAACTGGATCAAGACACAGAGCAGTGAGTTGGTGGAACATGAGAGGAAGACCATATGGTGCCATGGTTGAGTTTGGGTCGTGAAATCAGACTGCCATTTGTGCTCCTTGTGTGTGATCCTGGACACATTATAGCCTGTCTGGGTCTGAGTATCTTGTCTGTAACTGTGAGAGTAACCCTTATAAGCTTTTCACAGGATGGCCAAGAGGACGTAAAAAAAAATGAAATGCAAGTAACACTTTTGAGGGAGGAATTTGTGCCTAGCACATAGTAATCTCTGAATAAATATTAGCTGTTTGTTGTAAAGATAGTCAGGTCTCTCTGTGGCTAGAAAAAGACAGAGTGGACATTTCCATGACTTTTTTTTTTCAAAAGGGAAAGGGACAGGAAACAGTACTTATAATTAAATCTCCCTGGGTCTTCTATGACTAGGAAGCATCTACAAAAAGAAGTCAGGAGTTGTTCTCTTATGAAGTCCAAGGACTACAGTGAAGGGTGAAGTTTCATGTCAACACCATTGACAGAAATTTCCACTGCATTGCCCATCCTCAGTCCCAGCTAAACAGGCTGGGTGTCATTGAACCCAGATCCTTATTTATGTGCTTATGACTCATGCAACTACACAGGCCCTACGCTCAGACCTATGTTTGGTTTAATGCTCTGCATTGCCATCTTGAAATTCTTAATTATTTTATCCTTCACCCTGTTTGTTAAGTGAAGTTTGATGGAACAATGGAGCATGCATTTGAGCAGAACTACTCTGAAAAAGAGAAAGACTCTGTATTTCAATACCTTTAGTGGCACTTTCTCCTGCTTTTTGAAGAAGGAGCCCCACATTTTCATTTTGCACAGGCCTTGAAATGACATAGCCCATCCCGATTAGACTGGAGACTTTTCTCTTTTTGCCTGCTTTACTGGGCCAGCCTGCCGTTTTGAAATCTGATGGATAAATTGGGATTCAGCAGTGACCTAAAAAATTGAGGTGAGCCAAGGGTCATGGTGGGAAGCCAAAAGCACAGCTGCAGATCTGGGGGAAAGGAAAAACCACTCAGTGTCCGAATGGACTGGGTCGTCAGGGCAGCCTCCAGTGGCTTGAACTGCATCCAACTGACAGTGTGGAGGCCTCACTCTGCCCTACAGTCTGAGTCATGTTGAATGCCTGATGAGCTGAGCATCCGTGGGTAGCAGCAAACCAGTTCCAACAACAGTATCACAGAGATACAGTGTGGGGGACCCCAGGGGGGGCACTGAAATCAAAGTCTCTTTGTGGCTTGGTGTTAATGCATCTCATTCCAGAACTCTTGATTTCCAGAAGGAATCTTCCTCATCTCCATGACCAATCATGATAAATGCCCGAAGAGATTAAAAGCACAATTCATCACAAAGAATAAATTAATGATCATGGTTTTTGCCAATATTGCTAATTATTAATAATGCTTGTTATTGATAATTATGACAGTATTAGCAGGGAAAGCTGTAACATGGGAATTAAGGGATTTGGGTTCTAGCCCTTGGTCAAAATTCCCTGGAGTAAAACGGACAAGATCTTGAGTTTCTTCTCAGTTTTCTTATCTGTGAAATGGGGATGATAACTATTTTACTACTTACACTGTGTAGTAGGAAGGCACTGTCGTAGATTCTTAATATGTGTTGAATGGATAACGCAAAATAGAAGTGATCCTCAGAGTTACTAGAATATATCTTACATATTCTTATTTTGGGGAGGAAAGGTAGCCAAATTTTGTTGGGTTCTCATGCTCTTTCAAGCCTGTTACTATTTACTTTTTATTTTTTTATCCTTTTATTTATTTATCTTTATCTTATTTTTATTTATCTTTATTTTGTCACTACTCTGAAATGAGGCCATTTTATAGCTGAGGACACTGAGGTACAGGGACATTAATTACTTGCCCCAAGTCCTAAGTGACTAACCAGGATTTGAAGTAAAGGTGTCTGATTCAAAACCCTATACTTTGTCATGTTGCTTTTGCTAGTAAATTGATTCCCTGTCTTAGGAGCTTTCTGCAGTAGCTGATGACCAAAATTAGGAGCTTCTATCTGTACATCTAACATTGTGCTGTTGTGTTTGGAACCTGTTGCTTCTTTTTCTGTCTCCTGTCTTTTTGAATATCTTCTCCCTTTCTCAGTCATGACTATTGGGTTTTCCTCAATGACTTTTTATCCCTTGGCTTCCAATCTGGGCTCCTCCTTACCTCCACTTTTCTGGTGCCATCTTGTCAACTTCCTCTAGATTGCTCATGTCTTTGAATTTAGTCAACAGGATTTATATTTGAGCGCAACATGGAGACTAGAAGTCATTTCTATGATTCACAAAAGTAGAAATACAACCAACAAACAGAGTAATACATTCAAGCCTGCTATTAGTCAAAGAAATGCCCATGAAAACACCAAAGACAAAGTAAGCCAGAAGAAAAAGTGAATAGGGGCATCCCTTGAAGGCAAGAAGCACTGTGATTCGCGCTCATTCCCAGATGCTGGGACAATGGTTGCCACCTTTGTGGAAAGTATTTTGGGAATCGGTATCCCAAGACTTGAAAGTGTTCATTGATGAGCAGAATTCCTGCAGCATTGTAAGAGCAGTATAATGTTTATTGATATTTCCCAAGGAAATAATCAAAGTTGAAGTTTAAAAAGTCATGTCCAGCCCCATCTCAATAATAGAAAAATGGTTAAATAAATTATGATGTACCTATAAGGAATTATACGGCCATTAAAAATAATATTTTAATGTATATTTTACGGTATGGACGTTGGCCATCATATAAGGCTTAATGAAAAAAAAAAAACCTCTCTACCAAATTATATCTATTCCTGTTTCCTAGTTCTGTAAAAGAATGTATATTTGGCATCCCTTCTTTATTCACCAATAAGTAATTACAAATCCAGTGATTGCTAGGACAGAAAATTAAACAGTGTGTTCCAGAGAATTTAACACCGGACCACATTTAGACTGGGAGACCAGGGATGGGAAAGTGTTATTGAAGCTGAGCTCTGAAGAGGTAGCCAGGTGGGGAGAAGCATTGCCAACAGAGGGAAGCATGCGTGCAGGGGCCCTGCGGTGGCATAGTTAGGAGCAGGCGAGTGGGTGACTACACGCAGTGGGTCTGGATTGCACCCTGGGGGCTCAGTGCAATCCAGTGGACGCTTCTGGAAGATCGCACTGACTGTAGGTACAGAAAGGCTGGTAGGGCTCTGTGATAACAATGATGAGTAGAGGAAAAGGCCCCGTCTGAGGGACCCATCGGCGGCTTGTGTCCACCCCGGCTAGCACCCCACCCAGATGCTAGTTAAGCCAGGCTTTGCTCTCAGGAGATCTCAGACTCAGATTTCCACAGACAAGTAGGAAAGGGCATTTCCCACTTCTCCTCTTTCTACCTTCCACTCCTTCGAGCTCCATCCATTCCTCTATTCAACTCATCTTTGAATGCCAGAGGAAATGGGGCCCCCCGCCTCCCCACGACTACTGACGTATTTTAAAATACATTTTTTAAATTATTATGTTATGTTAATCACCATACATTACATCATTAGTTTTTGATGTCGTGTTCCAGGATTCACTGTAAAATGCATTTTAAAGTCGGATGTTGGCTCTGACCGAATGAACCCCTGTCTCAAAATCTAGAACTGCAGTATCCAAGAACTAGGGATTCAAAGGATCCAAGGAAACATTTGTGGCGACCCTGAAATAGTTCGTAAGGGTAGCAAATGCGCGGGGAAAAGTTCTCGACACCTCGATTCCATGCTAGTTCCAAGTGATTCCTGGTAGTGCTCTGTGAAGACCCGTGGCAACTTTCTGAGCATCTGTCTTGCATTTGCCTAACAAGTTAATTAACACTTTTTGTCACTCTGGCAGCTTTGGAGGGAGGCAAGGGGAGGGGGATGTGACAGCCAATGCTGCCTCGGGTTAACCCTGCATTCCCCCTACTCAGGAGGAAGGCAGCTGCGTTTAGCATTGTCAAGGCAGAGGGCTCCGCACTGACCTTTCTGATTCTGTCCACAGCTGGGGTACCCAGGGTGACTTCTCGACCACCCACGCACTGCCAGCTGTGAAGGTGAAACTGTTCACAGAGAGCACAGGGGTTCTGGCCTTGGAGGACAAGGAGCTCGGACGGGTAAGCACTCCCCATCAGAAGGAGCTCCAGAGAGCTGTGTCCCCAGGTCCCAAGAGGCAGCATTGCCAAGTACAGAAAGGTCCAGCTTCGGGTTTGGATCCACAGGCTCTACTCTCCATTGACTGTGTGACCTTGGGCGAGTCCCTCAACCTCTCCAACCCTCCATTTCTCCTCTTAAATCTGGGCTACCAATAGTGCACCCTGCAGAAGATACAGCAGAGGTTCTCTACACCCTCAGACCCGGACACCCTTTAGAGCAAAGATTTGCAATGCCCTTCCCATCCTGCAGTGAAATTCTTGGATAATTTAACAAGCAGGCCCACCTAACAATTTAAAAATCTGTACAATAATGTAATATGAAGAAGAAATAAAAGGGAATTAATTAATAATGAAATAACTTCAAAATGTAAAGATTCAGGCACAACTGCACTAGAAGACCTAAAGAAGGAACACTGTCCTTGTTCCCACGTAGGGAACCACTCTGAAGGTCACGGCGACAAAACCCGCCATGGAGGGGAGAAGCTCCAAAGCTTAAATGTCAGTAAACTGATTTCTTCAAACTGCCCACAAGTTTTGGTAACACAGTTTCCTCCATTTCCCTGGAAAAGTGCCAAAAATACTTCAACTCTATATTGTTCCAAATTATAAAAATGGCTATTAAATGATTCATGAATCAGGCAGGATCCCATCTGCAAGTAGAGGGGGCTCCAAGAAGATGTACAAAAACCAAGGTTTCTGCAGGACAATGGGGCAAGAAATTGCCAGCAAAAGAAGAGGATTGTTTAGGCAAGATGGCTCTCCTTTAGGGGGAAAAGTGAGGGGTCTTATCACACAGATGACCCCATCTCTCTTTGGGGAATGGAGAGGGCCCAAGTGGCAGACTCACCAGCCCTGACCAAAAACTTCCTGACTGACCCGTTAAGACTACATTTCTGGGGGAGGTTGAAACTGCAGTTAGATTATGTCCTGAGCACCGGTTTGGAACAAGTAACACCATTTGATGCCTGTGGTTTTCTTTTTAACAATATGTAAAGAAGATTTAAGATCTAGACTCAGTTCGTTATCAACAGGCTTTTCCACCTCCATTCCCACCCAGCGGGAATATTCAGAAGTCGTGTGAGATGCAGGACGATTCCTCACTGGGGAGGAACATCTCATTCACTGCATGACGTGTAGTATCCCTGGGCCCCGGCCATTCAATACCAGCAGAGCCCAGCACCATTATTTTGTCGACCAAAAATGTCCCCCAAATTTCTGAAACATCCCAAAGGGTGGTACCAGTCCCTTTGAGTACCACTGAGATAATAAAGACATTTCTTTTTACTTCTCAGCCATTGACTCTGCACCAGGCAACCTGTCTCTTCAGAATATAACTTAGATTTACTGGCTTCAGATGCTTCCATCACTCCACACTGCTTACAATAAAATTGGAACTCGGTAGCACAGCCTACAAGGATGCATATGATCTGGTGTCTGCCCACCTCCTCAGCCTCTTTTGTTGCTATATTTCCCCTCATCCACTGTGCATCAGTATCGAGGCCAAATCTTAGTCCACTGAATAAACCACTCCTTCCTGCATTGGAGGGCTTTCTCCCTGCCTGGAGCGGTCCCCACTACCCAGCTCTTCAAAAGGCTGCCTCCTTCCTTACATACATGCCACCTCCTCAGAGAGCCCTTTCCTGACTGCCCATCTTCCTTCATTCACTACTACCCCAGCCACCCGTCCACTAAACTTGATCACCAATGAGAGAAAGAAAGAAGAATTTACAGAAATTTTGGCTTCTGTCTCCCACACTGGACTATGAAAACTGCATGGGCATAGAATCCTAAACTATTCTGTTCACTACCCTATACCCCGAGCCCAGCACAGAGACTCCCAATACATTTCATTCCATACTGGTTGATTGCATAATCCCTTCCGAAAGCTGTCTGACCTCAGCCAAACGTTCAGCCTCTCTAAGCCCCTGGTATGTCATCAGTGGAATAATGTGAGAACATCTGGAGACAAGTGCATAGGCACACACACCCGTAACAAGGCCAGCAAGAACACAGTAAGCATGCTTTCTTTTTTCGTCCTTTTGTGCCCACCTACTTAATCAGGCTTTCATCTATAGAGCTGACCCGGAATCATATTACTAGAATGTAGACCAGGATATTAGTGTTAGAAGAGGCAAGTCCAGGAATGCTCAGCCTGAGTCCACAGAAGGTTCCATGGAATCCAGGAACCCCTTGAAATGGTTTGCAAATGGTTGAGGTGGGGAGGGGCATATGTGCATTTTTCTGGACTCACAAGTCCAAAGCATTCACCAACTTCTCAAAGCTGTTTCCACTCAGGAAAGTTAAGCCCTCTGGGCTAGCCAAACCCTTTTATTTTATAAATGAGGAAACAGATTCCCATGGAAGGCAGGAAGCTCCCCCAGAGCCACCCAGTGAGGGTGGTGCCCAGGCGCTGTACGTGTGCCCGTCCCTGAGGACGCTGTGCAGCCCCCCTCCCTGATGCTCCATGATAACCCTAATTAGTTATTACTCATCCTGCCCAGACGAGTGCACTGGGGCCCAGAGGAGGCAAGTAACGTGCCAGGAATGATGTTGACTCATCTCCAGGACCATTTCCACTGTACCACTTTGTCCCTATGCAGAAATAAAACCCTCGGCTCTGCTGCTGTGGTGAAGGCCACGGGCTTGCCACAGCCCCATATAGTTATTCATTTCTTAAGAACTCATTCTCTCCTCTAGCCCCATTACCTATTTCCCCAGATAAGAATTTACTCTTGTACCAAAGAAACTTCCCACCAGTTGCGGTGGAATCGGCCTGCCTGGTCCACGTGCCCGCTGGGGCGCCCTCTGCTGGCGGCCCCTCTGCTGGCGGCCCCTCTGCTGGCGGCCCCTCTGCTGGCGGCCCCTCTGCTGGCGGCCCCGCTGCACGCCACCGCCAGACTGCTTTCAGTTTTAAAGTGAAGCAATTTCTTGTACCCCTGAGGGAGTATTTCTATGCTCAAATTGTTCCCAAGCTTAGCAGGACACAACCACATTTAAAATCCCAGTGCTACATTCATTCATTCAACAATATCTAGTTTGTTCCATATTCATTATGCTTCATTTTAATCAACCTTTTTAATTGAAAAAATAATTCATACGCTGCAAAAAAATTTTCAATGGATATTAGTGAAAATGAATGATTCTTCCCAACTTGCCCTAGTATCTTTTACAGAGAAAAACCTTGTTTTCAGTTTATCGTGTATTCTTCACCCAGTATTCTACACATATACAAGCATCTGTGTATACATCCCTCGAAAGAAAGAGAAAGAGCACGGCAGGAAGTTATTGTATTCATACTGCTGTTCACTTTGCTTGAAATATCAGTATATTTGGAGATCAGTCCATGCTAGCCCATGCTGACATGCTTCCTGTTTTCATAGCCGTGTGATATTCCATGAATAGATGGACCGTAATATATTTAGATTGTTTCCAGTCTTTGGCCGTATAAGCAATGCTTCAGTGAATAGCCTTGCATTTATTTCTTTGCACATATGTGTGTGTGTATGTGTAGGATAGTTTTCAAAAAAAATGTTTTACTGAATGAAATTTGAATTTTGACAGATACTACCAAATTGTCCCTTGAAGAGTATACACCAATTGATTTTCCACAAAAGGCCTAAGTGACTGTTTCTCTACACGCTTACCAATACTGTAATATTATCAAACTTCTATTCATGGGCTAGGATTGTGAGCCCATGGTGTCCCACCATTTGTGGCATGCACAGAGCAAACAGAAATAATGACAGGCAAAAATCTCTGACTTCAAAAAACTCAAGGGATATAGACATAAAAACTAGGAATTATAGTGCTACGTGGTAAGTGGTCTCTAGAGAGAAAGAACACCTGGGAGAACATCGCAAGTGGTTGTAACCCAGTCTGAGGGTCAGGAATGCCTTCCCGGGGTCGGAGGTGGATGCAGAGGTAGGGAAGGATATATACGCTAAGGCTTGGAGAGGATCAGTCAAGTAAAGCCTGAGGGCAAAGCAGCCCCCCAGGAGGACCTGCCTGTGCGCCCAGGTAACGAAGAGAAGCTGGGGCTGGCTGGCATGCAGCTCACAGCACAGAGTGGGTTGTATTCCCACATCAGCATCACCACATCAAAGCACAGCACACATGGTCCTCGGCTGAGATGACAAAGTGCTTGATTAGCAGCCTGGAATGTCCAGATGAGGTGTGTGGACTGCTCAGGGCTCATGTGCACCCAGGAGGACCCTAATAATTCAGCAGGACTGACACATACAAAGGAGTCGTCAACCCGTCAGGCACATGGCAGGGTGGAGATGAAGATGGAGGAGAACTGCAGTGACCTCACCTCTCCATCCACCCCGGAGAGGAAGTCTCCCTGGGGAGCCACCACGTGGAAGAAGTCGTCTTTGTGGAGGGGCCAGTAATGAGCTGTGGTCATTTGTGTCGGCGAATGGACACCATATTGCCAGTGGGAAGCACGCCCAGAATCCATATGGTGGAAGGCCTGTTAATGAGCTCCGGGTGCCCAGAGCACTGCTCCTGCTTTGATTTTGCCAAATGGGCAGGAGCAGAAGGAGACTCAGGGCCTTGCCTGCTGCTGATCTGGCCCTGGCTGGGCTTTCTCTTACCAGTCCCTCCTCCTCCTCCTTGGTTCCCAGCACATCACCCCCCCCTCACCCCTCAGGCCAAACTAGCTCAGGAGAGAGGGTCAGCTTCCCTGGGATCAGCAGCACCCCTCTCTCCATCTCCCCAAAGCTGGGGTCTCAGGAAATGGAACACCATATAGAGTGACATATAGGGACAGGCATTCTCTTGAGGGGAGGGAAGGGTCTCTGCTGCCCAGCGGCACGCTGACTTACTTGCCTCCAGCATCCTACAACATACTACACTTTGCTGGTACCAGTTATGTCAGTTGATCCGTTTGATGATAGAATTTTAACGAAATTAACCCTCACAGAATGAATAAGTGGCCTGCAAAGATTACTACAAAAGGGCTATAATCTCAGGATGATACTAGTATTGCAAGCCTGGCAAACAGCACAAAAATGGTGGAGCTGACACCCATCCTGCTAAGCAGGCGGGCTGTCATCTGCATCGTGAGATCAAATCACTGCCAAAGTAGTCAGATAAGATAGATGTCAGTCAAGAGATTCTGAAATGATTTACAAGACTACTTGAGCTACAGATTTACTTCCAGTATCATGAACAGTGAGCCTTGCCCTAAATATATAGGGTACCTTAAAATATGGCTAATAGTATAAAGCTGCCACAATTAGCAAGATACTTAAAAATAGAGTTTTTATCTTTAGCTCATCTTTAAGACTTCTATATTTGTGTATATGTTATGCTACATGTAACAATGTAATATATTAATACAAAGTAAGTGTATATAATGTAAATATATAAAATATAAATATAATGATATATATTTATATAACATATATAAATATATAATATTTTATATATTTGTATTTTGATGGTCATATATTTTTATATCAATATATTTTGTATATAATTTGTATATAATTGTATATATTGTATAATTGTATAAATTGTATATATATATAATTTGTATATAATTCTGTATATTTACAGAAATTGGGCTATTGGCTCAACATATTTTACCAGCATAGGGCATGATCAAAAAATCTTTGGCAACCTCCAGTCTGAAAAATCAGGCCTCCTATTTCAGTCATGCCATAAGACATTGAGAAGACTCAAATTTTGCATTTAGCAAAAATGATCAATTTTCTTTCATCGGAGAGAGGGAGTGTAATAGGAGAAAAGGGTCAGGCCTGGAATGAGAAGGGGTGGAAAATCAGCACAAACAAGACCCATCAGAGGGGGCTGATTTTGTGTTTCCGCCCAGCTCTCCCACTCTTCCTGAGCTCTCATTGCGCTGCCTCACGGGAAGCCATCGGCTCCCACCCTCCCTATGAGCCAGGCTTACAGGCGGACAGTGAGGCTGACAGCATCTGGAAGGCCGGGGTGTCTGCCTCTGAAACTCTAAGCCCCTCCGGTCCCCCTGCAGAGGTGCAAGCAGCCCAGGAGAGAGGCTGCCTTCCCCTGCACCTAGAGAAAATAGATGCTGTGAAAACAGAGCCCAAAGCCCATGTGCAACAAAGCAGGGCACGCTGCCACCACAAAAGCAAATCTTAGCAAGCCCAGCTTTCGTTGTGCCTATATTTAGTGCCTGTTCCCTCAGCTTAGGGGATTTTCCAGATAGTTCACTCCTGCCTGAGTGCATGTTCCTCGGATCCCATGTGGCTCCTGAGAACTCGGGTGGCAAAACAAAGAAGGGGATGTGCTGAGTTATCCATAAATCTTTGCCTCGCTTCCGGCCCTGGAGGCAGTGAGAACCAAGCAAGAGACCCACGTTGAGAGTAGCATATCTGAAGCACAGAGTGAAAGACACTTTCGAAGAGCCCATCCTTCCTGCTGTGTGTGCTTCCTTTCAAGCCAGGACAGAGCTGGGTGTTTTGTGACAGAGATGCCATGTCCTGGCGAAATGGTGTGCAAATGTGTGTCAGCAAGACCCTTCGCTTCCGTAGGTCTCACATAAAGTCCCTTCCATTTGCCCCTGTGGCCTTTGAGGGATGTCTCCTCCTGAAACAGGAGAAAGGAATCCTGAGGAGTAGAAAGATGAGCGGACGAGAGGTGCCCTAATGTGTAAGGATATTTCTTCCTTTCATACATCTATCTTCTTATAGAGAGAGAATCATGTGTGAACATTGTCTGTTCTGGGTTGTTTTAGGACTTCTGAATTTTAGGAAAATGCAAAAAGAGAATCACTGAAACCATGATCCTGACTTTTGCTGAATTAGCCAGGGGGAGAGAGAAGAGAGCAAGAGAACACCATTCCTGTCCTCGAGCTGGTCTGCTTGGCACAAGGCAGCCACAATTGGTAGTCAGAGCCTTGGATTGGAGTGCAGCGGCCAGGCTTTGCTTTATTTAAATGCCTGCCAGCTGTGGGAGCTGGACAAGACACTCAGCTTCTCAGCAGCAAAGTTTCTCATTGATTAAAAACATGCCCATGACCAGCTTTCCATTTTCTGGCTAAGATGGTTGTCATTTTTCCCTACAGGTTATTCTCCATCCCACCCCAAACAGCCCCAAACAGTCAGAGTGGCACAAAATGACAGTCTCCAAAAACTGCCCCGATCAAGACCTCAAAATCAAACTTGCTGTCCGAATGGATAAGCCTCAGAACATGAAGCATTCTGGGTAAGTGTTTCTTCTCCAAGTGGGAGTTTTAGAGAGATCTCCATCCATTTCCTAAAATATTTTCTAAAAACAAAAACTGATCTTCAGAGAAGTACATGGAAGGAAATATAAAGGATTCATGAGAGATTATTATAAGCTTCCTCAATTCTTACAATTACTGTATGTGCATTTGTGCTGTCAAGATAGAATAATTTCCTTCTTTTCTAATAGGATTTCCAGTACAATTCAAAGTGTTCCCAGAAGCATGCTGGGTGGTTCTGGTTTAGGAGGTTTTATTGGCTTTATGTACCTTTTCAGTGGCATCTAGATCTTTCAGACTATATGAATCATCCAATTTCACCTTTATTAACAGCCACATCCAAGAGACCTGAGCAGGTACCATAGGCGACATTCAAACGTTCACTTCACATTGAATCAGTGTTAGTGTTTAGTGTAGTCTTTAAATAAATGACCAAAACATAGAAAATTTATGATCACCTTCAGTTTCTTAAGGTTGAGAGACATGAGTAATTAAGTGATTTCAAGTAGCATAAAAAGAATAAGTAAAATAAGTTTCATTTCACAGATCAATGATTTGTACAGAAATTGTTTATTGACAACTAGGTATATGCCATGTCTGTTAAACTGCTTGGACCCCACTATCTCAGTAAATGTGAACGTGTCACTTAGAAGTTGGGCCATATAACTCTGAATGGGATGGATATCTAACCAGTGGAAGGAAATGGATTGTTTTTCAGGGATTCTGCAGGTACCGATTGCCATTCTGCTTAACGCTTCTGGTCAGTAAACACGTCTCAATTCTCTTGGGGTGTGTGCATTTATGAGATGGTTTAAAGTGATAAAATTGACATGAAAACTGAGAATTGGTTATGTGCTCGGGGGTTGGGGAATGCAAAAACCCAACACCAGGGACTAGCCACTGATTAAGACAGATTTAAATAAAGACTTTAAACATGTCCAGGAGGGAGCAGTTGGGACAGGAAGTACACTCCCCAGCAAATGAGCAGACCACAGCAACATGTGGCCGGGGAAAAAGAACAGCATTCCAGCTTTGGTGCCTTGGAGTTGTAGGGAACATGGAACGCTCAAGGTTCTAGAGAAAGATAGATACCTCCCAGCCAGGGCACTGGAGGCCTCAGGCATGGGGAACTCCAGAAAAGAAAAGGTCTCCCAACAAGCTGGAGGGCCAGTACTGAACCTGAGTTCTGGCATGGAGTTAGAGAATTTGCATGGCATTGTCTTGAAGCCAAACTGTTCCCAGAGTCTGAGATGGGATTATGCCCAAACTCTTCTGCCTGTGGCCATGGGAAGGCCATGGGAGAGTGAGCTAGACCCTTGCTACACATGTAGTCTTTTTTTCAACCGTTCGTGATGAAGGGCAGCCAGCTTCTCTTCAATCAGGTTAGCATCTCATGAAGATATCTCATGAAATGTCTGTGAAGTCAGCTTTTCCTTTGTTATCATACTCCTGGCATATATTCCAAAAATGTTAAGTGGAATTTCTCCCCCATATTGCTTCCTCCTTGATGTAAACATTCCAGTTTCAAGACAATGGGTTTGAGAATTCTTTTAAGTCTCTATAGCACACAGGAAAAGATTCTGCATCTTTAGCAAAATACTGGCTCATAAATACTCAGTAACTATTTGCTAAAGGAACCAGAGTGTGAGTGAGCAGGATGGAAGGAGACAAAGAGACAGACCAAAGAGAGAGACCGAACAAAAATATGATTGAATGTGTCTGTCCTCAAAAGTTCAGTCTTTTTAAACTTCCTTCAAGGATCAGTAGCTGAACCCACCTTCTCAGCCCCTTTGAAGCACCACACTAGGAGTTTTCCAAGTACTCCCACATTCAATCCCCACAGCATACTTTACATGGATATTAATTTTTCCATGGGACACATTCCCATTTCCCACGTTCTCTTCATTTACTCGTTGGAAACTGAACTGACTAATCTGAATTCACTGATTTTTCTTTTGATTCATTTGTAAAATTATTGAGACATTTCAGGCTACCTTGACCCTACAGATGACAGAAGAAATATGTAACTCCCTTCTGACAGCTTACATCGCTTTTGATATTACTAGACTGCCGTATAAAAATCACCCCTCTGCCAGGAAATAACAAGGAAGGCCTAAGGGAGCCCTGAGAAGTAGCCAATAGCTTTCTTACTAACACTGTCAGACCCAATGTGGCCTAAATCAGGCATGCACAGCATTAGTTGTGCAAGGGGTGACTCAAGGAAAATAAAGATGTTTATTATGGATTACAATTTTTTTTTCATTTAAAGTTAAAATAGCTTTATTGGGCCCTATTGTGTGGGGAAGAAGGAGAAAATATCAAAATAGTGTTAGAGCTTAAAGAATAGTAGAGAGAAGGGAATTTTAAAAAGCATGGCTGAGGTTATAAATTTTATCTGCTTTCATGTTTACCAAAACATAAAAGGAAAATCAGAATTACTGTGAATGAGTCCTTGTTGGCGGACTGTTGTTCCTTGAATGAACCACTGGGCCACTCAGAATAACTTTCCTTATTGAACAGAAAAATGTTATTGAGAAAGTCAACACTACTTTTTGGCCTTAAGACATTAGGATCTGGGCCTATTTGACAAGGAGCAAGTCCTCGGAGAGTAATTCTTCATATTTTACATCCGTATGGTGTTTTCAAGCTCAGCAAGTGTATTCACATGCACTTTCTCATTTTATCTCTGAAATAGCCTCACAGGGACTAGGTATCATTATCCTCCCATATTAACACATGGCCTCTCCCTTCACCCAGTTGCTCAGACCAAGAACCTTGGGGTCATCTTGGACATTTCTCTTTCGCTTTTGCTCTTTATCTCATCCATCAGCAAATTCTGTTCACTGCACCTTCAAGATAAACCTAGAATTCAGCCTCTCCTCATCACCACTATATCACCATTTGGATCCAAGCCTCCATCCCTCTTCCCCTTCACATGTGCCCTTACTCTCAGCAGCCCCCCTACTGCTGTCCTTGCTTCCCTGTAGTCTGTTTCCCACCATGAAGCAAGAGTAATGTTTTTAACACACAAGTTAGATCATATCACTCCAATGCTGGAAACCCTCCAATGATCCCCCATCTCAGAGTATAATCCATTGTTGTTACCATGGCTATGAAGACTCCACTGCCTACCTGACCTTGATCACTCCTCCAGCCACATTGGCCTCCTTATTCTTCCCCAGAGACTCCAAGTGCACCTGTACCTGAGGGCCCTTGTCCCCACTCTTTCCTCTGCCTTGGATGCCTCTTCTTCTCCACCCAGCTTTCTACATGGCTCACCTGATTTCCGCATGTCTCTGTACTGTATCAGAATGCCTTCCTTTCCTAGCCCACCTGTATCCTCTCTCTTTCTCTTACTCTGCTTTATTCTCAGGAGAGCACTTATCATCATCTCACACATCACATATTTCTTTGTTTATTGGTTTGTCCTATATTTAGTGCCTGTTCTTCCCCCTTGGACTGTGAGTTCCTTGTCACCAGGGACATTTGTCTCCCTTGTTCAAAGTAGCTCTTACAGGGCCTGCCATGTAGTAAATTCTAATAAATCAACTTATTCGTTGTGTAAATGAATAAGTGAATGAATGAATCCCACTTTACACATAGAGAAACAGATGTGGAGTGGTGAACAGACTCACCCAAATGAGATTAAGCATTGGAGCTGGATCTAGAATTGTGTTATTCCTTCCAGTTCAACCTTAACAAAGGACCCAAAACTTGAATGAAATACAGAGCTCCCCTGATTCCACTCAGGATTCAGTCAATGAACCACAATACACCAACCCAGAGTAATTTAAAGCAAATCTGATTTTCCTGTTACGCTTCAATGAAACTTGAAGGAGATACAGTTTATAAGTCTCAGCCATGCTTCTTAAAAACCCCCTCTCCTCTTCTATGTTCTTAACTGTGCCACTACTCTAGACCTCTTGTGCTTCAAAACTATCACACCTCTCTCTCCTCCCTGCAAATCTCCAAAACACCACTCAGATTGGCACAGACTCTCAAACAAGACTACTACTACTGACCTAATTGAATAGTTTTAGGATTCCATTTTCTCTCCCTTGTTGGCTTATTTTCTATAAATGTCAATTAGATTAAGTTGGTCGGTAGTGTTGTTGAAATCATCCAAATACTTAAGGACTTTGTAGCAATCATTGATAGAGAAGTATCATAATCTCTGACTATCATTGCGGATTTGTTTGTTTCTTCTTACAATTCTGTCCATGTTTGTCTCATTCATTTTGAAGCTCTATTCTTAGATGCATAAACATTTAAGGTTATTATGTCTTCTTGATGAATTGACCCCTTTATTATTATGAGATGTTCTTCTTTATCCCTAGTAATATTCTTTGCCCTGAAATTTACTTTGTGTGACAGTAATACAGCCACTCCAGCTTTTTAAAAGGCAAATGTTAGCATGGTAAATCCCTTCCATCCTACTGTTTTTAACTTATGCCTTTAGAGTTAAAGTGCATTTCTTGTAGGTAGCATGGAATTAACTCTAGACTTTTAAATCCAATCTGCCTTTGAATTGGGATATTTAGCCTATTTATATTTAATGTGATTATTGATATAGTTAGGTTTAAATTAAATTGCTATTTGTCACCTTGCTTTTTGTTTTCTGTTTATTCCATCTGATCTTTGTTCTCTTTTCCTTTTTTTTTGCCTTCTTTTAGACTAATTGAATACTTTTATGATTCTGTTTTATCTTCTTTTTTGTATTATTGTCTATAAATGCCAACTAGGTCAATCACCTAGGATGTAGTCCTTGGCACTAACCACTTACCAGCTGTAGGCAAGTTGCTTAACCTCTGTGAACCTCATTTTACTCAGCATAAAATGGAAGTCATGATAGTTTTGACTCATAAGGTTGTTGTGAGAATTAAATGAGTTAATATATGTAAAGCATTTAGAACAGGGGCTGATACATGGTTAGGGCTACAGCTACGTAAGAGTTGGTGGTGGAGACTATTGTCACCATTGTTTGCTTTCATTAATTTATTGTGCTTCTCCCCTGTCCATGCTTCTTCCTGCTGGGCTGCTGCAAGAAGCCTGAGGCATCTGGAGTCTTAGCACCCTCCATGCTCTCATTCACTCTCCCAGGGGGGGATGGATGCCTCCCAGTGGGAATCTTTGTTTTGTCTCAGTGTGACTGCTCTTCTTAGAAGAAATTCACATGAAGAATTTCTAGCAGAAAAGAAAATGTTTTAAAAAGGCCCTGCCTCATCACCACTTGTGATGGGCGAGGGGCCATGGCAGCACAGGGACAAAGAGGAAAACAAATGCAGCCCCTTCCTCCCTTAGGGCTGAACTTCATCTTCACCAAACCAGAATGGCACCAACTCCTCATTTTCTAGGCTTTTCGGTGACTTCTGGCTCCACAGTCCCCCAAGTTGAAACTTTAAACTATCCCCGGTTTTCATGTCCCTCTCCACCATCCTTACCCCTTTGTACGGTGTCCAGGGGCAAGTTGCTTCTGGTAGGCATCCTGAGGGGAGCACGTACTCTTGTCTCTGCACTGGGTACTCATCCATCCTGGGAGAAGACATACAATAAAAAATTTCACCATGAATAGCTAGGGAGCAGCCATGCGCACAGCTCATACTAAGCACAGAAGATACTTAATAAATAGAGCTGACTAATTCATTAACATTCACAAACATCAGATGAAGGAAGACCATACCATTTTTTTTTTATACAAATGACAAGTTACAAGCATCACCATGGGTATTGCCCTGCCAAGGAGCCCCAGGGCAGAGGGATGCTGAAGCCAGGGGGCCATGGAAGACCCAAGAGCATCTTTCTCTTCTCTGTTTAGTCCTTCATAGTTCACTCTGGCCTCTCATCTAATAAAAATGCCCCCAGCGAATGACAGGGATGTCAATGACCCACTGGCATAGGTTTTACAAAAATACTACGAGCAAGGATATATTAGAATCACAAGGCAAATGTGGCCTGGAGTTCCAAACGCAGACACATGTACTTTGCTTTATTTCCCACTAGATGTGCACCCCAAAGCCAAACCAAAGTTCAAATAAAGAATCCAAAGATGAATCCTTTGCGAAGTTGGTAGTTATATGCTCTTTGTACTAGAACTACTATTTCTGTCTCTGTTGCTGTACTACTAAGGATAACGCCAAGCAACAATATGGCCTAATGTAACAAAGCACTTCCTGTGTGCCAGTCTGTGCTAAACCCTGGCCATGCATGCCTTTCATCAGTCCTCACAACAAATTCACACACTATCCCCATTTTGCAGCTGAGGAAACTGAGGCACAAGACAGCCAAGCCAAAGGATGGCTGATGGCAGGGCCAAAATTCCCACATAGGTTTTTCCACCCTGAGCCTAAGATATAACCACTAGGTTAAACTTCTGGTCACAACACTAGAATGCTGATTTATCTCTTTGTAAATCCAAATTTCCACAATCCTGATGGCCTGAAGAGAGAGTCGAAGGCCACTCATGCCCATGCAGATAGATCTGTCTGTAGTGTGAGGAGCTGGAGGGGAAAGCCACCTGGATGTCTGCAGGGACAGAGCTCCCATCTGCTCCAGGTACTTCTCATTCTGTCTACTGAGCGCATTTCAACCTCAGAGAACACAGAGCCAGAGCTGACTAGACAGAAATGATATAGTGCTGCCCTCAGTTTTTCTTGGTTTTGACACCTTCTGGTATGTGCCAAATTAGCAATAAATTCTGAGGAAAACCTCTGAGGGAAAGCCCCTCCTTCACACAAACCAAGTGACACTTTGCAAAGGAGGATTGTTGATTTTTCTCTGATCCCACTCATTTTTCCCATTCAGAAGGCTTTCACTGGAAAAGTTCAACTGGAAGAATAGTTCGTGTTCTCATTTCAGTTAAGACACCAAAGTTTGTCATCCTCTAAAATGGGGGGAAGAATAGCAGCATAGAAGGGGTATTCTGGAACCTGGCTGTTCCAAGTTTTCATTCTGGCTGCATCTTTCACCAGCTGCAGAACCCTGAGCAGGTTCCTGCAACTTCAGGTTCCTCAACTGTAAAATAGGAATAGTGATGTCATGAAGTAGCTAATAAGTGTTTACTTTGAGCCAGGTGTTGTTCTGAGCACTGTAGATTCCATTAACTATTTAATCCTCCCAACAGTCCTTGAAGTAGCTACTGTTACTATGTCCATTGCACAGATGAAAGCCTGAGGCAGAGATGCATCTAGTAACTTACTGAAGGTCCCACACACGGCTAGGCAACATGGTTCCAGATTCAAGGCCTTACCCCCTCCAGGTAGATACAATAAATTCAAGCAAAGGGCCTGGCACAGCACAGCGCAGTAGTAAAACGTGGTCAAGCAGCAGCTAGGATTTTTATTCTGAAGGGAGAATTAATGCTTCAGTATGAGTTACATTCTGTGGGTTTTCATGCATCCCTTTTCCTCGTTTCATTCCCATCAATTAAAACAATAAACTTTGGATGTAGTGTCTGTGTTCACTGTTCTGAATCTCTCTACGTGGGTTCAAGTTAAGGGGAAAGACATAATGGGTAGTAGCTGCCAGATATAACTCCAGAAAAATACGAGACTGTGACAACCTTGCCAGTCATTAGTACAAATACAAATTTTTTCACTCACTTTCTTCATTTGATTTTTGTTTCATCTGTTTTTCTATGTCTATATGTCCAGGGAGATTTCTTTTCACATATTTAGCTATTATTTACTACTAGTAATGATATGCTTTCCTCTGTACCCAGAGATAGTTTATAATAAGGCTGACATTTATTGTGCATCTACTTTCTACTGTGCCTTGTGCTTATACTCCACAAGAATCATCTCACTTAATCCCCACAATGACCGTGTTTGAGAAGAGCCATTGCTGGCCCTGACCTGTTTTCCAGGACACCAGGAGGTTAAGCACCTTGCCCAGCATCTCAGAGCAGCCATCCCAACTAGAACTAAAAGACAATATCAACCCTCTCTCTCAGTAGCCCTGGCCACGCCTCCCATTTAAGGTCAATTTCTGCCATGAATATGTTAATAGATTATTTCAAGAAGGTTGAGAGCACTTTCCAGGACAGTGGATTACAGCTGGGTAATCCACACAAGAGTGGAGGTGACCAGGTTGACCTCAGGGCTGATGCACTTACCAGCTGTCCAACCACTGCCATGATCTCTGTCCCAGCCCAGACAGCATCTTCTCTCCCACCTGCACCACTGCAACCGTGACCTCGCCGATCTCCTTGCATTCTCTCTTGCCCCTTTTATCCACAATGCCTTCTCCACCCAGCGACCCTGGGGACCATCTTAAATAGAAATATAATTGTGTCTCTGCCCTGCTTGAAACCCTTCCACAGTTTCCCATCCTGATTTAGAATGGGTGTCTTAATGATCTGATTTACCCATTTAAAGGTCACCCTGTCTGCTGTGTAGTGAGTGGAGTAGGGACAAGAGTGAAGCAGGGAGACTAGTTAGGAGCCTGTTGCCATGGCCCAGGTGGACTTCATGGAGGCTTGACTGGGGAGTAGCAGTGGGAATGGAAAGAATTGGGATATATTTTGGGGCACCTGGGTGGCTCAGTTGTTAGGCGTCTGCCTTCAGGTAAGGTCATGATCCCAGGGTCCTGGGATCGAGCCTTGTATTGGGCTCCCTGCTTGGCGGGAAGCCTGCTTCTCCCTCTCCCTCTCCCACTCCCTCTGCTTGTGTTCCCTCTCTCTCTGTCTCTCTTTCTGTCAAATAAATAAATAAAATCTTAAAAAAGAAGAATTGGGATATATTTTGGAAAGAAAATTCAAAGAACTTGGTGATGGATTTCATGTCTTTATGCAATGTTTTAAAATCTCATCAGAAACCTTTATAAAGGTTGCTCTGGTTCCCCAAGAGCATGGCATTCAAAACCAAAGGAAATATAACAAGTATACACTGACTTCCGACTACATACATATCAAGAACTTTACCAGGAATCTAAAGAGAACAGCAAGGTTCTGTGCTAGGAATTTAGAAATGAGAATTTAGAAAGAAGGAATAAGGTTGCTTCCCTTGAGGAGTTCACTCACAGTCCAATAGGAACAATAAATATAAAAACAAACAAATTATAGCAGTGTGATCATTGTAACAGAAGAATTATCAGCAGGGCCCAGGAGGTGATGACATCAAGGTAGGGATTTAAACTTAGGAAGAATGTGAGTTTGAACATAAGATGCTGGGAGAAGGCATAATATGTAATTAGTGTATCCAGGCTAAAATATAAAGTTTTCTTTCAGAATAAATTTATTCATGTTAAATAAGTCATTTTAAAGGAAAATGTCAAGTAAACCATAGAATAGGTGGACAGATCTAAGATAAATTGGCAAAGTGGAATGTGAGTGGCCACAGTTTGAGGCTCCCTTCATGTAAACAGGGGTGAGCCACGGAAGGAGTTTCAGCAGGGAAAGTCATGATCGCATTTGCAGATGGTAGGATGCATGTCACAGCCAGGAGAAGGATGAAAATCATTCTGGGTGTCCCTGACACCCATTAAGGGTTTCCTCTACAGGGCGCCTGGGTGGCTCAGTTGTTAAGCGTCTGCCTTCGGTTCAGGTCATGGTCCCAGGATCCTGGGATGGAGCCCCGCATCGGGCTCCCTACTCAGTGGGAAGCCTGCTTCTCCCTCTCCCACTCCCCCTGCTTGTGTTCCCTCTCTCTGTGTCTCTCTCTGTCAAATAAATAAATAAAATCTTTAAAAAAAAAAAAGAGTTTCCTCTACAGTTGTCTATGGAAGCAAAACTGGGGCTGGGACTGAAATAGTGAAGGTATGAAGGGGAGAGACTAAGCAGAGTGGAGAACTTTGCAGGAGGTAAAAAAAAAAAAAATCAACTGCACTTGGTAATTAAGGAAAAAGGATGAAGAAACAATGGGACCCAGGTTGACTCCTGGGTTTCTGGCTTAAAGGTATGAGCAGATTTTGGCCACCAGCCAGTTCTAAGAGCCCCTGAAATTTGTCAAACAGTATAAATTTTAATTAGGTACATTCTTCTTTATGTTCCAAAGTGGAAATTCTGATTCCAGGGGAAGTGAGGATTTGGATGTTGTCCAGTTGGTTTTTATAGCAGATAAAGCCAGTTTTAGAACTCAAGTATTTAAATGTTTTTGAGGATGACCAGATCTCTCCTCACTTGGTCCAGTAGAGCCTGAAAACCTCTCTTCCTTGATCAGCGCCAGTGGGTGGGCAATCCACAAGGCCGATGGAGTAATTCATGAATGAAGCAACACTGCTCATAAAATCTCCAGATAGCTTAGAGTTGTGCCTCTGTGGTTCTTAATTCTCCTTTTATTTCATTTGTCTGTATCAAGATTAATTTCCATCAACATAGGAGCATTTGGAAAAGGGGGAGAGGTATAGGGAAGACTTTCTATGTTGATTCCAAACTTTCTCCCTGTAATATACCTGCATTTAACAGAATTACAGAAAAAGAAAGTCCCCAGGGGTAGGGGGATGGAGGGGGATTCCTGACAGACTTGAAAGAGGCAAAGGAGCTATAATTGTGGGATTTAGCATTCTTTTTCCTCCCTGTGCAGCACCTGGCAGGAGTTTCTGGACCTAATAGACTTTTAGCACATACAAAAATTAAGTCACAATGTAACATTTTCCAAGGTGCTTTCTGGAATCAATCAAGGAATCTAAGTCAAGTGTGATGAGGGGCCGCAATTCCTTCTATAAATGGAAGTGAAACTTGTGGGCTGTTCCTTCTTCTCAATCACCCAGGTCCCAAATCTGCTTTCTGTTTCTGAGCTGCATGCATTTCCTTGTTTAGGAGTACCAAGCTTCATGGTCAAATTAATTAAACAGTGCAGTCACTCAAGCATTAATGCAACTCTGGTCTTTTCCCTTTTCCTTAGGTATTTATGGGCCATCGGTAAGAATGTCTGGAAGAGATGGAAGAAAAGGTTTTTTGTACTGGTCCAGGTAACTCTTCAACTCTGTCCGTCTTAAGAGCCATCAGTATTAAAGATTTGATAGGAGTAATTAATGTTTTTTATTTGAGGTATACCTTACCTAAAGCACACACTGCTCAAGCATTTGGCTGAGTGAATTTTTACACATGTATAAGCATGTAACCAACCACCATGCAGAGGGATGTAGAACATTTCTGGTCCCCACAGCACTCCCTTGTGCTCCTTTTCCCTATGTCTATATCACTTAAAATTTTCAAAATTAATGGCTCATTCTTTTAAAAGTCTAAGAATACAGGAGCACATAAGCCAAGTAGGAGAAGTGGACTACCTCACTGCCGGTGATGGAGGTCCCCAGGGAGGAAGCAAGCACGTGCCCAGTCAGAGTACTAGGAACACTGACACTGCTTTAGAAGAATTTTCTATTTCTAAAAGTACTAAGATACTCATTATGAGAAAAGTCAGAATTTACTTAGACTTTTGACATCTATTTTACTGGGTAGTATTTTGATATTGAATTGCCTGTGGGGGTGCTCTCCACTCTTATTGATGCATGGGGCTTCCAGAAGTCTTAACTGACTTCCTATAACTATGTGTAACAGTCTGGAATGTATCTTTCCAGATAGACTCTTTTTTTTTACTATATAATTAAACTCTTTGTGTTGTCCTGCAGCTCACTTTTTGTTTTTGTTTTGGTTTTTTTTAACATAAATCACTGTAGACACTTTTCCGTGTTTGCATATATAGCTCTGGCTCAGGTACCTGTAGAATTTTCCTTTCTGAAGGATTTATGGGCTTTCCCAATTGCGACTATTATTAACCATGCAGCAAGGAACATCTATCTGTATATAGATAGAGGGGGAGATGCAGATACTCGTATTAATAACACATGAGTAATATATAAATAGTACCTTTGCTATCTTGTCTATTTAAGAAAAAATTTCCAGAAATAGTGACATTTGTCCTTGAGAATCTCCCCTGACTTTTTAAAATTTGGTTCATTTGCTTCTTGTACCAGGATTTTTCCATTTACAAGGAAATTTGCCATTGCCCCTTTTCAATTAACAAGTTCCACCAAAGCATATAAAAAATTAATACATGCTGCATTCTGGAAGATGCCACAAAGCAAGTCAACTTGTAGTTTAGTAACTAAAGGTGTTCATTGGGTTACTGTGTTAACTATAAGCATTGACTGGTATTTAGGGCAATTCCAATTCTAAAACCTCACTATAAAGCAACTGCTTCTTAGGTCTAATGGCCTTAAAAGTTCTACCAACCCTAACCTTCTAAGACTAGACTTTCTGTAGATCTAGTCAAGTCTTTGCTGTGCCCCTAAGGAAAAATGCATCTCTCTGGCTATAAGCAAGAGATCATCTTTGCTTTCATGATTGCTACGGGGTACAACAAAGCCTTAGAATAAATGAGCCCAAGGAAAACTTTGGAATTGTGCCCAACGCCCCAAATAATCCATGGGTAGGCAGAGGAGGACATTTCATCCTGAGATACATTTCCTCAAACTATCAACTGACCAACATTTATTGAGCCCCTACTTTGTGTAGTGCACATTGGTAGGTCATAGAGAAGAATTATAAGGCCTGGTCTCTCACTTCCAGAAGGGTATCTGTTAAGAGTGCTTTATATATGCAAACAGCAGAAACAGACCCAAGCTAATTAAGGTATTAATAATAATGTATTAGAAGGCTCTTGAGATAGTTTATAGGATTGTTGTGAAAAAGTTGAATGACCCATGCTTACTACAGGACTCAGAGTAGGTTCCAGAAATCCAGGTGGAGGGAACCATGGCCAGTGTCATCGATGTGGTCAGAAGACAAGGTTGGCTCTGACCATTTTCTATCCTTGCATCTCCACTCGAGGGCCAAATATGAGGGAGAGATTAGTTCAGCTTGGGTCACACACCCAGCTTTTAGCAGGGGCAGGCCAAGGCACTTTGACTCACAGTCCCACTGGGCTGTCTCCAGTGCAAAATCAGGATGCCATTACCAGAAAAAGAAATGGATGCTGGACGGGCAAAAATAGCTGATGTCCCCTCTAAAGAGAGCGTGTTATAAACAGACAAAAATGCATTAAAAGAGGCAGGGCAAGATTATGCAAGGTTCTCCCCCTTCAGTGCTTCACACTGGGCACAGCAGCCTGTCTTGGAATGCCCTGTGAGTTGGCCTGGCCTCCCAGGCAGCACTGGAGCATGCTCTGCAGAGCCCAGTGCACAAACCACACAGAAGCAGCAGCCGAGTGGCTTACTGAATGTTTATTCCTCTCTACTCAGACATTAGGTCTTGGGAAGTGTTTTTATAAAGAGTTTGCAACACATAATTTCCAACACAGTTATGAATTTCATTGGATTTAATACAAGGAAAATAGGTTGAAAAACCTAAGAGGAAGAGAACACATCCAACACCAGTCTCCTCAAAATCATCTCCCCTCCCACCCCCAGGTCTCCCCTCCACCACACACACAGACAAGCACACAGAGTCTATATTTTTGGCTGTCACTGCAGCGCTATTAAAATTCTCCCTAAGTGAGATTTCCTTTTAGTGCTACTACCTTGGAGGAACCAACAGATAGATTGTAAATGGACTTCCTACTAGCCCGGGACAAAGGACATCCTCAGAGGGATTTTGAACCCAAGCAGCGATTCCCATTTTTAAGGATTGGGGCTAACTAACATCATTATAGATGTGGCTGGAGGCTGCCCCCTCCCCAGGTGTGGAAAGAATGAGGCAGTTGCGGGATGTTTCTGTGCTGGAGACTTGTGTTCCTACGCAATGAGACGGTGTTCTCCAAGTATGGGCCTGAACTACCTTACTGGGTGCTATTTAAAATCCACATCCCAAGACGAACCATGAGAGACGATGGACTCTGAAAAACAAACTGAAGGTTCTAGAGGGGAGGCGGGTGGGGGGATCGGTTAGCCTGGTGATGGGTATTAAAGAGGGCACGTTCTGCGTGGAGCACTGGGTGTTATGCACAAACAATGAATCATGGAACACTACATCAAGAACTAATGATGTAATGTATGGTGATTAACATAACAATAAAAAATTTAAAAAAAATAAAGTAAAATCCACATCCCAGGGACGCCTGGGTGGCTCAGTCGTTAAGCATCTACCTTCAGCTCAGGTCATGATACCAGGGTCCTGGGATCGAGCCCCGCATCGGGCTCCCTGCTCAGCGGGAAGCCTGCTTCTCCCTCTCCCACTCCCCCTGCTTGTGCTCTCTCTCTCTCGCTGTGTCTCTCTCTGTCAAATAAATAAATAAAATCTTAAAAAAAAAAAAGTGAGAGCGTTCCCCACAGGGTTGCCCTCTCTCAGCATTTTAAAATCCACATCCCAGGACACCATCCAGAAGACTCTGATGCAGTTGGTCTGGCATGAGGCCAAGGAATCTGTATGTTTTACAAGTACACCAGGAGATACTGATGCAGGTTTGTCTAGAGACTACCTTTAGAGAAACATTGCCTCAGTGGTCATTGTCCTTTTTAAAGGGAAGGCTCCATCCCCTTTAGACTACACCCTCTCAGAGTTTATGCCCTCCATGGAGCCGAGCATCAGAGTAGCTACACAAATGATTATATGCAGATGACATGACAAAGCTTCCTCAGCGATGTTCCTTTACATTCCAGTAAATGCCCCCAAATCATGGCTGCAAACTCTAACCCAGGGATTAAGAGGAAATTAAGAGCACTCCAAATCAAGAAATTGCTGGTAAATTCATTCTAAACCCTAGATGCCATGGTAAGGACTAAACACACAGATTACCATTGTTAGGAACTCTGACCAAACCAATGCTAATGATGAAGGTGCCAATTCCATAGAGTTCTAATTAGAGCTCCCCACCTTGGATGTATAGGGGAGGAATGAAAGCAGGCAACTCATCATCCAGACCAGGCTAGAAAGTCTTATCGCTATGATCATTTTATTTTAAAAATATTTGTACTCAATAAAATAAATTTAAAAATAAAATATTTTTACTCTATGCCCAGAAGACTTCTGGTTAAAATCAGTTTTTGATTGGTCTTCATCCAAAGTATTTCTGAGCCTTTTTTCCCCGAACCATACAAACCATAATATTCTGTGGCTCTTCTGATAATGCTAACAATTGCTTATATTTATATGGTCTCTTAGACTTTATAAAGTGTTGATCAAGTTGGTCTTTACAACCTTTCTACACTACAGTGAGGATATAAGTCTTATCCCATTTCATATTTGAGGAAAGTGAGGCTCAGAGAGTGGCTAAGTGACTTGCCCATGGTCAACAGCTAATAGGCAGCCAAGGTGAAAACTAACGCCTGTCTTCTGACTCCAAAGGCTTTCCATGATTCCAAGCACTCAGGTGGAACAGGTCCCCAAAGAGATTTATGCATATACAATGTTCTAGAACTCAATTACCTTGCATCAGATAGAACCAATATCCTAAATCCATATCCTATTGCTAATTCTCTACAGATAAAGTAAAGACTAAAAACTCTGCTCCAGCTTTCAGAAAAGTCACTAAATCTGAATAAAATATTGTCAGATAAGGTAAAATGCCTTGGAATATAGCAGTTGTCACCCAGGAAACCATATTAAAATAACTTAACCCCCTCCAAATAAATTGTAAAGCACATAAGTAGTTGAGTGATTTATAACTCTCTGAATGAATGTCTATTTTTCCCACCCAAATTTACATTGCCTTAAAGGGCATTTCTATTTATATTCTGGTTGCAAATGACAACAATCAACCCAACTAGCATACGTTATAAAAAGGGAAGAACTGTATTGGTTAGTTAATTAAATTAGCAGTTGAATAAAAAGTTTTCTGGCATGGGTAGGTCCAGGTCTCAAATGCAGCCATCAAGGCTTTGACTCTCGATCAATACCATCTCTCTCTTTTTTATTTTATTTTATTTTATTATGTTATGTTAATCACCATACATTACATCATTAGTTTTTGATGTGGCGTTCCGTGACTCATTGTTTGCGTATAACACTCAGTGCTCCATTCAATACGTACCCCCCCTTAATACCTATCACCAGGCCAACCCATACCCCCCCAGAACCCTCAGTTTGTTTCCCAGAGTCCATAGTCTCTCATGGTTTGTCTTTCCCTCTGATTTTTGACTATGCTCTCCGATGAGCTGGCACCACCCTCAAGCAACATCTCTTCATGCGGAGGAATAAGGCGGGTCAAGATTTACAGCAGTTTAGCGGCCCCAGAGGAAAGAAAGCTTTTCATTCTCTGTAGTTTGAGCTCATGCCCTAATTGATCTTTCATTGGCCCAATGTGGTCATGTGCCCATCCCTGCACCAATCACTGCCGCCAAGGAGATGTCCCACCCACCCTACCTCCCCATGAGGCTCAATTAGCCCTACACAAACTATATAATGGGCTGAAAGTGGGGAAGGCCGTGATTTCCCAAGTAAAATCAGGATTCAGCTACCAGGGAAATGAATGCTCTGTATTCAAAGATAAGAAATGTTCCACAATTGTTACCATCATCTTGCTTTAAAGATAATGAAACTGAGTCCCAGCAGTTAAATGAATTGTACCAGGTCACATACCTAGAAAATAAGGGATCTGAGAATCAAATCCAGGTCTGTATAACTCCAAAACCTATTTTCCCTCTACTCCACCAAGTGGCCTTCATGTTAAAATCAATCAAGAGTCTAGGATTTAAACTCTGTGACCTTTCATTTACAACAAAGTCACATTAAAGATGGTCTTGGACGCATGGCTGACCCATTCCATAGAGCCTGCGACTCTTGATTTGGGATTGTGAGTTCAAACCCTATGTTAGGTGTAGAGATTACTTATAAAATGTGTTTTTTTTTTTTTTAAAGTTAAGCATCATACAATTAAATTTCAAAAAAGAGAAAAGGTCCTTGGTCCCAGGAATTCTGTTCCTCACTTCATAAAAATTTCTCCATCTTCACATCTTGGCTCAATCAATCAGTCAGTGCTTCCTCATGCAAACTTTCCCTGGCCACCCAAGTAGACCAAATCCTGAAGCTCTTACAGTATCATATATCTCTTTTTATACCTGTCCCCATTAAAGTTACTCATTTCTGAGGTAATGTGATTAATGTCTACCTTCACACTAGACGGGAGAACAGAAATTATATCTAGTTTTGTACATCTTAATATTCCTAGCACCAAACAACAATACCTAAGTATTTGTTAAATGAATGAATGAATGAATGAACCATAAATAAAGAACTCTTTTCTAAAATGGATGTATATGAACTTTGGGTAAGGGCTAATGACCAGGGTTCAGGAAAAATGACAACTGAGGCATTAATAAGGAGTGATGGTAAAGGCAAAGCCAGGGGGTTTAGACAAATACATTGTATCATTCATTGTATGTGCATGTACTTCAGTCTTCCAGGGGTGGTGGGAGGAAGGAGAAAGGAGAGTCAGGGGACGGGAAAGCACTGATCCTTCCATTTCCTATCTGGACTCTAGTTGTTAAATCTAATTGAAAGTCAGGGACAACCTGAAAGTTTCTGGACAGTTCCTATATGTTAAAGCAATGGTTCTCAAGCTTTAGGGTGCTTGAGAAATATCTAGAGCAATTATGTAAAATGCCAGTCCCTGAGACTCACCCTGACCTGAGATTCTGTTGTTATGACTTAGAGAATCTGCATCTTTATAACCTCTCCCCCACCCTCCCATACATACACTCTAATGAAAATGCCCTCAGTCCACTCTTTAAGAAACACTATTTATAAACCTTTTCCTAGTTTAAATAGTATCTGAAAATAAGCTGAGGATGCCTTGTGTATCGGAGGTCCAGCGGCTCTTAAATCTTGAAGCCTGTACCCTCCGAAGTGCCAGCAGCCCATCCCATCCCATGATTCTATATGAAAGTACCACCAGCTTTCAGATGAAAGTGGTCACGAGATCTCTCTTTTCTGTTTTTCTAGGCCAGCATCTCTTGACAGCAGTGGCCAACTCTCTGACTTCTGACATGTATTCTAGGTGCTTCTATGCCGTCATTACAATAGCGCTCACCATCTCATTAACTTCTTATCGAAATGCAGTTTAAAGAGAATTTTACTGTGGTAGAGAAACATTCATTTCATTCACTTAGTGATGTCTTGTGGAAGCTTTAAAAAAAAAAAATCAAAAAGTTTCCAAACCTGTTACTATTCCCCACCCTTCAAGCACTCCAGAAAAACTTAGGTTCCCCCTGAAATTTGCAGTAATTAGAATTTCTTCTCCCTGCCTTTATTTCCTAAAGAAAGTCACCAAATCCCCAATTAAAGAGCTTCTGATAAACCAGTTTATGCGAGCCCGAAGTTTGTCTGGACAACTTCTGCCATATCACCAGAAGAGGGCAACAGAGTACAGCGCTCCAGGAAGCAAGCACCTGAACTAGAACAGAAAAATCTAAGAGCCCAAAGCATATAGCAATAGTAAATGCATAAATCTTGAAATAACACCCTTCTGTTGTTATATTTTTCTGATCTCAAGTTAGGGTCTGCAACTCTCTGGCTAATCATCCCATTAACAGACTACATCATCTCTCGTGTTGCCAGAGACAGGTAAAAATCACGACAGAAACATTCCAGCAATATGTGTGACCACTATCATGCTGGGGACCTGGGAGATCAGTTGGAAAAGGCTGGTGCTGTGCTTAGAGTAACACGTAAATTTTGAAGGAAAAACCCTCTTTATTAGGTTATACATACTTTCTAGAACCAATCAGACTCAAAGAGCAAATGCCCTTTATATGGCAGATTTTGCTAATAAGGAGAGAAATACAACAAAGGTGTATGACTCGCTAGGTTTACCCTCAAAGGATTTATAATCTAGTAGGCAAATGTACCTATTCAACTACTCTATATTAGAATGCTGGCGCTAAATGCAACAAAGCTGCTTATTTAAATGCATATATTGAACATTTGCTCTGTGATTGTCGTACATGGTATTTGAAGCCCTTCATTGCTCAGTTAATCCCCCGGCAACAGTAAGATGCATGTAAAATACAGACGAGGATGCTGAGACTTAGGTGGGAACTTATCAGAGCTGGGACTGGACCCCTGGCCAATGTGACCCCCATGCTTGCACTCCTAACCCTTCTTTCTAGGAGAAGAGGATGCTATTGGTTATTCTGCTTATTACAAAGAATAATACATGTGCACTTATGAAAAGACTCTTGGTGATCTGGCCTTCTATTTCCCCTGAGGTCCCTCCAGGCCTTGCACTAGAAGAAGCCGGTTCTGCAGATCATACACATTATGAAGAAAGTTGTCACCAGGAACCAACAGAGGGCAGCAATAGATATACCAATCCTTCTCCTTTATCTGCCACTAGGACCGGCAGGCCCCGGACGATGCAGGAGATGGGTGCAGGGCTTGAAAGCACCAATTTCTTATTACCATTAAAAAAAAAAAAAAAAAAAGATTTCACCATGGAGGAGGCTAAAAATGTCCCCAGCAGGGATCAAAGTTAGCTTAGAAAATGTCTCTCTTAATAAAGGGAACTAAAGAGATAAGGGATGTGGCACTCCTTCTCCAAGACATGTGACGTCGTGGATGGTAAACATGCCCACAAGCTTTTAGCCCAAACCCCAAAGGGTGCTCGCTCTCCCATGGGCTCCTTGCAGATGAGTCAGATGTAGAAATGCGAAGGATCCATGCCGGGTGTGCATGCACTGTGGCGACAGGGTCCTGAAGGCCGGCCTGCAGCTGTGGAGCGGCCGCCCAGCACCGGCAGGGATGCCTGTGTTGGCAGTGAGGGCTGCACAGGGACAACGGCCGGGCCATCGGGGGCTGAGGATGGCTCGACTGTGACTGGCACCTAGCGACCGAGCGCTCATTGCTTGTGACAGCATGTCACTCCTGCACTTGTCTGAGAGGCAAGGAAGACTTCTCAAAGCAACTGAAAGCACTCCTTCCGTAGGAGAAGAGAGAGGGGAAACAAAATGTGTGGCTTGATGCTGAGAATTGGCCTGCAAAAAATAGAATGGTAACCAAAAATCGCTGGGGCATTTATAAACGAGCGTCTGGTCCCTACATGCTGACCAAAAGGCCTGTGGGAACATGGGGTCCCGGCGAGGGCCACGGTTATATTAGGTAAAACCTATCAAATTGCCACTATTTAACGAGTTTTGACCTACAAAGAATGGCAATCTCATATGGCTTAGCCAATTAAAATAACAAACAGTAATAGTAATTGCAAGCAGCTTTTATTAAGCAGGTTACTTAGTGCTAGGAACAAATCCCAAGTGCATGCCACATGTGAACTCATTCGGCTCTCACAATATGTCAGTGAGGAGGTCAGTTCTCAGATTGTATCCAGTCTACACAGGAGGGTCCAAAGGACCAGAAAGGCTGAGTAACTTGCGCTAAGTCACACAGCCAAGAGGTAGCAAAACGCAATTGGAACCCAGCTACTAAGTGAAGAGCCTCAGGGACAAGGACATGGTTGACTGGAGAGGGTTTCTTCAGGGAAGATGGGCCCTAGGGGAGCAACCTTACCATCTGTGATTTTCCTTCCCAGGTCAGTCAGTACACATTTGCCATGTGCAGTTATCGGGAGAAAAAAGCGGAGCCTCAGGAACTTCTACAACTGGATGGCTACACTGTGGACTACACGGACCCCCAGCCAGGTACCCACCCACCCTCTAGGCTATGAATCCCCGGAACTCTCCCCTGACACAAATCACAGGTCAACTAATATTTCCTGGGCACTACCTCCATGCTAGGCACTAAGCCGAGTGACTAGGTTTCACAGGTGACCAGGATGGCCACAGTCCCTGGTCTTACGGTTTCCATCCTGGTTCAGGGAATGCCATCCCAATCAAGGGCTTTGGTTTGACTCAAGGGATTCTCATAAAACCAAAAAGAAAACGTAGTACATTTTTCTTTTATCTAGCTGTGCCCACATCAAATAGGTACCCCACCTAGAATGCTAAAAAAGAAATTACTGAAAGAGGAGTTTTATATGTTCACTCAGGACCGTGTGCACGTGTCTATGTTAGCATGTGTGGTTTTTCACCAGGGATGTGTGGGCTTGGCAGGTATTGTGTTTCCATGGCTAAGAGAGCCTGTCCTGTACATCCGGATCTGCTAACTACAAGTCAAGTTTAGCTGATGGCACTTGAAAAGAAAGCTCTCCCTAAATGTCTTCTTTCCTAAGAAGACACCAATCCCCAAGCATAGACATCCAAGCTCCTAAGCCTTATGTAACTAAAAGAACCACACAAATGGTAGTATTTCTCATAAGTTCTACATCCTGCCCCCTCACACCTCTCCCCCCCCACCCATTTTATCTTTTTCCCAGGGAAAAAAAATGAATAAAAATCAGCCTCAAAGAACCTTCAAAATGGGGGGGGGGTGCGAAATCATTTCAGCATATTAATGAACAACAAGCACCAACAGCCCTCTCCCAGAGAAGTTTATTTTTATGCCAAATCTGCACAAGGGAAGCATTTCCAACCATACTGCATTATTTGGCCCAAAACCTTTTTTTCTACTCCCATATTGCTCTTCCACATGCAACAAAATACACATAAAAGAAAAACAGAGTTTGAGAAAAGATGGAATGTTAACCTGAAAAGGTGTGGCAGGGAAGGCCTTGGGCCCAGGCCGCTTAGGAAAATGAGTACCTTCAGAGCCCCAACCCTGAGTGATTTGGACCAGCCCCCGCCTCTCCCCTTGGTAATTTGCTTCCAGCCAGAGCATGATACAGAGCTGACCATATAAAGCAAGAATTAAAGGCTCTGCCTAAAAATCTTTCATACTGAATAGAGCCTATGAGTTCGAAACAATTTCATGCAACATCTCATTGAAAAGATGTGGCTCCTGCATTAAGAAACCAGCCCTCATGGGTTCCTGCAATAGTCTACATTCTTCTCAAACCACTGGGTTCCCTTCAGAAAAATAGATTCCAACTTTCCAAAGACCTGCATTTTAGAATGGGAGACAAAAGGGCCCACATGAGAAGGAAATGCCATAGCATCTTCTGACAGTAATTCCTTCTAAGCCATTTTCCAGCTCCTTTCCCCTACACAGTTGCATTTGGATTTGACCACAATCCCACCAAGGAGGCAGGACCGGGATTATCTTCCCGTTTTGGAAAGAAAGAAAAAAGAGCTGGAACTCAGGGTCTAGCCCACGTCATTCTTTGGCACTTGCCGTAAAGCATAACTACGTGTGCCGCTAGAGCAAAGCTGGAATTGTTATTTTATCATGGGAAAGCAGAATTCTCTTCCCACAATGGGGAGGGCAGGAGTGGAGAGAAAGCTGTTCTACATACATGCAAAAGTTAACTGTGTACATATACTATAAAATCCTCTCTTCTTTGTTCCACATCGATCCCATGGGATATAATTTATAAATTCCTTTACCAAAGATGTAAATGGAAAGTAAGTTGATTATGTTCTTGAGAATAATAAGCAGCTTCTTTTCTGCTCTTCCATGTGCCAAGTCCTATTTATTTCCTAATGTTTGATTGAAAATGGAGATTTAAATACCCCCAATTGTCATGAGAAGTCTAACTCAGACTTTCTGAAGGAGTGCTTTAACTCCTGGGCCCCACTCCTAACCTATGAGCCAGAAGGGAGGAGGGCAGAATCCTCATATTTAAGTAAGGACTGTCGAGGATTCCTGTGCACAGTCAAGTCGGCCAGCCAGAGATGGAAGTCATGCACAATTTAGCCACTGTCCTCAGAGATTGGAAAAATCTCCTCAACCTCTCCCTGACAGGTGAGCGTGCACGGGGGTGCGGGGGACTTCCGAGTCCCTCCTGATTCCCCCGCTCTTGGCTTTCTGCAGGTCGTCAGTGGAACCAACAGGTGGAAATTGTTCCCGGGGTAGGTAGCCTTGCAGGCATGTGCGTTCTTGCCTCCGTAGCGGCCTTGGGTCGAAATGGGCACCCCGACACAAGCCTGTGAGCCAAATTAGCCCTACCTGTTTAGAATCTTTGAAATATTAATTTGGGGAATCTGTAAATAATTGTATGTGAATTTTCCATCCAGGCTACTCATTTTAAGCTAAAAATGAAAATGCTTCACTTTCAGTTTCCCTGGGTAAGGTTGGGGAGAGTATACAGTAATCTCTCAAGTCCTATTAGACTAAGTCATTCAGTCTAAATAAAAGGATATTCAGAATAATCCAACGGCACAATTTAAACAACTGCATTAAACCTTAGACAGTGTTCCCATCATAAATAGACTGTGTCCATCCAGCAGTTTGCTGGAACAGCAGTGCCCCCGCCCCAGCCCCACAAGGAGCCAGCCACCATTCCCCGCCTGGTCTGCCTCTGTCCTTTTGCAGACCCGTCGCCTTGTGCTTGACAGGTCGGTACCTGTGGGGCTGCGCTCCACGTCCTCCATGAAGAGCCCTCGCCCTGTCACACATCACTGTCTACAGATCCAGTCCCCAGGAATCGCTGCCCTGTGGAAACCTCTGTTGCCTCGGAGCATGTGCCGATGTTCACTTGGCTTTCTCCTCCCCTGGTTTTCTCTGCTCCCTCCTTGCTTTCACTGGTGTGCCCTTGGTCTCCCATGCTGTCTGAAATAGCTCTGTTGCTCTCCGCAGCTGTCATTTCCCCAGCTTCTGCCACTTTCGATATTTCTCCTTGTGCTCCACTCACACCACAGTTAGGCTTCATTCTGTTGTTAACAGGTAATTCTCAGAGCGCTTTCACCGTGCGCCAGGCCATACTCCTCAGCTTTGCAACCAAACAGCACAAGGGGTCCAGTTGTCAGCTCTGGAGCCCGACAGTGGGGCTATAAGCCCAGCTCTGATGCTTACAGACCAGCTTTGTGTGCATCGGCTAGTCATAGCCTTCTCTGTGATTGTTTCCTCATTTATAAAGTGGGAATAATAGTACTTACTTCATAGTGCTGTTGGGAGGATCAAATAACAATCTGAAAATTGCTTAGTATCTTTCTACCTCTACCTCTCCACTCTCCAGAACACTCCCATGAACTATGTTCTGACTGTAGCTCCGGAAACACAGCATCCCCACCCCCAGCTGTGGGGAGTGGGCAGGGGGGCGTCACCTCCAGTGATGGTGAGCCTGGCATTCACTGACAGTATCGATGTGGCTTGTCCCAAAAGTTACCATGAGGCTAGGCTGCAGAAGGTCTGTTAACTCACTCTTCCTTTAAGCTCCTTCATGTTCACTTTTCAGGGCTTAGAGCCTTCCCTTAAAGCTCTTCTTCCTTTCCCTTCCAGATTTGCCTTTTTCTCGTGCCGCCCGTCCATCTCATCAGGTTTTCCCTGCTTGCTAACTGT
Source organism: Zalophus californianus (assembly GCF_009762305.2). Taxonomy (NCBI): domain Eukaryota; kingdom Metazoa; phylum Chordata; class Mammalia; order Carnivora; family Otariidae; genus Zalophus; species Zalophus californianus. The sequence continues at coordinate 30,291,795 of NC_045595.1, read as the reverse complement.
ACATCATCCTATCCAAACCACACATTTAAAAACCCTCCATAAGGAATTAGGCAAAATACTCTCTCATAATCCTAACTACCAAAAAGCTTTTGTTAAAAATGCCTTAGCACTGAACCCTCCACGTGAAGAAGTAGCTGTTGATTGTTCTAGAGTCCCTGGCAACTCTAAGTGCAGAATTCCCAACACACACCTACTCAATGGAATAGACACCTGAATTAATATTATCAGCACCATGGAGAAGTCTTAGTGTCACCAGAAATCTTCCGGTGCCAAATGTCAAGCAGGCTAGTAACAGGGCATTGTTGGAAATTTGGGGGTGCTATTCACTCTGCTCATTCTCCTCTCAGTATTAAACTGATAATTGGGAGGAGGAGGAGGAACCTGATGAAGATAGGAAGCCTTATTTCCAGCCAGAGAGTACCCAGTGACCCTAAAATGCAATCTTTTAGAATATGTTGACAGACACAATGTCACTTTGGCCTGAGCCCAAAAAGGCTTTCACCTACCTCTCTCCAAATTTTAACCTTGAGAGCTGCCTGTGGAAAAAAGACAGGTCTGTAGAGCACTCATTTATTCAACAAGTATCTGCTAAACACCTACTATATACCATGCACTGTTCTAGGTTCTAGGGATACAGCAGTGAACAAATCAGACAAAAACTCCCTGTCCTTATGAAGTTAAGTAAATTATATAGCTTGTTAGAAGGTGATAAGCAAGATAAGAGGGATGGTGGCTGAAGAGTAAAGATCAGGGAGGGACTCAACAAGATGCAATGTTTGAGCAAGGATATGAGGGAGGTGATGATGCAAATCATGCAGGTATCTGGAGGAAGCGTATTCTAGGCACAGGAAACAAGTGCAAAAGTCTCAAGATGAGAACATACCTGAATTGTTCAAGAAACAGCCAGAGATTAGTGTGGCTACTGAGAAGTATGTGCATCTATGCATTAAGGAGAGAGTAGGAGGAGACAAGAGTAGAAGTAGTGGTGGGTCGATCCAGGGGGCCTTGCGGGTCTTGTCAGAACCTAGACTTTTCCTCTGAGTGAAATGAGGAATGACTGGCAGGTTTTGAGAAGAGGAGTGACATGACTTGACTCTTGCTAAACTGATTACTTTGGCTGCCATTGAGAATTGACTATAGAGAATGAGGATGAGGCAGGGCGGATCAGATAGGAGACCATTAAAATAGTCCAGGTGAGAGATGAGCATGACTAGATTCAGGAAGCACTGGAGGTGGAAGACTTCTGGTAGAATGTTCTCAGAATTCCACTGGAAGTGGGTAGTGAGAGAAAGTGAGGAGTCCAAAAGGACCCCAAGGTTGAGGGCTTGAGCAGCTAGAGGGACAAGCTCAGTTTTACTGAGTTGGAGAGAGTTTGGGAGAAAGACCAGGAGTTCAGTGTCAGATATGATGAGCTTGGTGTGTCTATCAGATACCAATGTGAAGAAGTCAAGAACACCATTCAATGTACAGGTCTGCAGTTCACAGGATGGTGTCAAGGTTAGAGATAGAAATGTAGGGACTAGAAGCAGATTCATGGCTTTTAAGACTGGATGGCCTCACTGGGGAAGAGAAGAGGTCCAGGGACACACCAGGATGCTACAACATTTAACAGGAGGAGGAAGAGAAGCCAGCAAACAAGACTGACAAGTAGCCTCCAGGGAGGAAGGAGGAAACTGGGTAACCTGGAACCAAGTGAAGAAAGTGTTTCAAAGAGAATCAAGTGTCAAATGCTGCTGATAGGTCCAGGGATTGAATAAAATGTAGACTCTGAATGACCTTTGGATTCAGCATTGTGGAAGTCATTGATGACCTTGACAGTTTCCATGGGGCAGCAGCCTGATGGAAGAAGCTTTAGGATAGACTAGGAGGAGAGAGACTTTTGTTACTGTTAAGTGTGGTCCTTAGACCAGCACCATCTGCATCCTCTGGGAACTTGTTAGAAATGCAGGTTCTCAGGCTTCTACCCCGGACCTACCAAGGCAGAAGCTGCATTCCAACAAGATGCCCCTGGGATTCACAGGGGCACTAAAATTTTAAGAAGCCCTGGTAGAGTTTCCCCTTAAATTTTAAAGAGAATAGCAATAGGACCATAGCTGAAGGGAGAGGTAGGGTCAAGTGATGTTTTTGTTGTTGTTGTTGTTGGTGGTGGTGGTTTGTTTTTTAAAGATGAAGAAAAATAATAGTGTGCTTATGGGTAGATATCTACCCAACCAGCCTACTTGACACTCCTGTCCCCAGTCAGACAAAGACAAAGACAAGAGCCAGTCTCAGAACGTCTGTTTAACATTATGGCTTCACTCTGTGGCCAAGGGGGTATCAGACTTCCCCTCCTAGAGTCAGATAAATTGCTTTTCCACTCTCTGGCCCAAGGAAAAGCAGCAGAAATGGCCTTTCTCAGGGCTTGGTTCCTCTGAGAACATGGCAGCTCAGCTTAGGAGTGTTTATTCACTTGTATTGCAGGTTTAGAGGGTGGCCGAGCCTTCTTCAATGCAGTCAAAGAAGGAGACACCGTGATATTTGCAAGTGATGACGAGCAAGATCGCATCTTGTGGGTCCAAGCCATGTATCGGGCCACTGGGCAGTCACACAAGCCTGTGCCCCCAACCCAAGTCCAGAAGCTCAACGCTAAGGGAGGGAACGTGCCTCAGCTGGACGCCCCCATCTCCCAATTTTGTAAGTAAATATGCCATTTGTTAAAAATAGCTCTGTAGAGGAGAATAAATTTTCCAAAGTTGAATTAGAAACATCTAGTTGCTTTTGTGTTAAGGATTCATAAAACATGTTTGCTAGAAAAAAAAAAAGATGAATTCAGGGTGGGGTGGGGGGGAGTTGGGACAAAAATGTTAGATGAAAGTAATTTTAAAGTGCAATACTTGACATTTCCCCCCAAGGACTAAACAGAGGAAAATATATTTTAGGTGGATTTTTATCTCTTTGTTTTGGTGAGAGTTTGGAATTCACAGTCAAACTTGTATTTGTTTGAGTCCTTCAAATATAGTAGGTTATGTATGTCCTTGACTCATTTCTTCCTATTAAAAGTAATTTTAAAATAGGGCTTGATTCAAAATAAATTTAAATCTGCGACTTAGAAACATTTAAAAATAAATGATGACATTATCACATGCAGTGGAAAAAAAACAAAAAAACAAAAAAAATGGTGCCTAAAATCCCATTCTGAGCAAATATACCAGGACCCAAAAATGAAACTATCTCTTTAAACTGCTCTGGTTCATTTTCCATCTTCTTCTCCTGTTACCTCTACATCCATTTTAATTTCTTGCCCCTTTGCCATGACTTTTTGCTATCTGGGATAGTTTTTTTTTTTCTCCCAACACTGCTGATACATAAGGCAAGGTGAAATCCAGCATACGCTTGGAGACGGTTATTAAAGCAAAGGAAATGGAAACATAACAGCACCAAATAAAGTAATTCATTTTAGTTACAAATGTTAACCCTAACTAGAGACTTCTCTCTTACCCTAAATATCAGATCAGTTAGGGTCACTCAGGTACAAGTCATTTTTAGCAATCATCATGATGATTCCTTACTTGAGTGTGGGCCCCCCTTGGTCTGGTTCACAGAGACAACTGTCTAGGTGATGAGACATACAGATGAGGAAGACAGACAAGATCCCTGTGTTCAGGATACAACCATCCCTGTGGGGGTATCTAGCCAGCACACAAATCAAAAAACAAATAAGATCATTGTAGACGTTGGAAACTATGAAGAATGTAATGCAGTGGTGACTGGGTGGAGAGGCATGATCTGAACTGAAGCCCAAACGATAGGAAGTCAGCTCCACATGTACCTTAGAAAAGAGAACTGTACCAGACGGGAAAGCAAGTACAAAAGCCCAGGAAGGAAACTTGACCTTTACCCCAGCACTTCTACATGGTCTCTCCTTGTCGCTCCTAAACAAAATGTGTATGATTCAAATGATTTTGCAGCAACACAACTAAATAGAGGTGAATTCTCTCTCCAATGGATTCCATTGCCATGTCCCTTTCTAACAAGACTATGTTCTTAAAACTTGTGACTCCCTTGCTTATGGGAAAACAATTCTTTTTGGAGGAGAAATACTCTCCATCGGGTGCTCCCAGAAATTCCTGTCCAGTACCGATGGTTTCTTAAAGGAAGGTACATTCCCCGTGGAACATTTGTGGATAATCACACAATCACCATGGGCTTCTATGCAGAAAACCCTAAAAGAAGGAGGAGGAGGTTGAGGAAGGACTTTGGGTTAAGGGACAGCCCTCCTGACCATAGCCACCACCAGCTTCCCCACACTCTTCTTGCTTTCTCTAACATTTGGGAAACTTAGGTTTACTTGAGAGCAATAAAGAGAGAAGGCAACATCTCTTTGCACTGGTTTAGTCATGAGTTGAGATAAAGCATACCCCAATATTTATTAAGTTTGTTTTAAAAACCACTCTGTGGTAAAATGCATCCCTTCACCTTGCCTGAGAGGCTCCATTTTAATAAATTTAGAAACAACACATCCTATGAAATTATCTGTATGTCAGTGGGGAGAAATTCCAAATTATAATCACCATCCAAATCAACCTCATAGAACACGTATCTCAAGTGGTATTTGGAAAATACTGGTTTTATTTCCAAAGAATCTCAATTTCTTCTGAAGCCATTCCACCTTACCTTCAGTGTTTCTGTTCTGTCATCTGCCCAGATCAAGAAATTACTGCTTCCTTTGTGATTAGCCTCACTTCTTCCTCACTAGCATAGGAGAGAAGAAGGAATTCAGGAGTAAAAGTAAATGGAAACCAAACACTTATTTAAAAAAAGAAGACCACTGAAGGCGGTTGTAAGGAGCGGATGGGTCTCCTTATAGAAATACACAGGGGCTCTGGATTAGATTTTCCTCTGTGGATAGGACTCATTCAGCAATGAAATTAGAATGCTGAACACAAGGCAGCAGGAAGATTTGAGTGCACATCAGCTCGATGTATTTTGCCACCCTAGTTGACATAGGGAACTTGTATTAAATGGGGCATCCAAAGCAGAATTCCAAGGGTTAGAATTTGGGGGGGTGGATAATATCATCCCTAGAGAGCATGGGAGGGAGACTGAGGGATGAGTGAGAAAGTAAGCTAATTCATGCCTCTGAAATTTGTCAGTACCTTGTGGTGGAACCACCTTCTCTCTTGTCTCCTTAATCACTGCTGAAGAACAAGATTTCTCCAAAGAGTGTGAGGCCCTACCACACCTACCAGGTTTTACAAGCAAAAAGCTATCACTTTCGTCCGTGCAGACTGTGCACTTCATTAGTCACTTTTCACGCACACAAAAATGTGAATGGTGCCTATTGAGTTGTGTCGTGCCCGATCTGCTTCAACTGTACACCATTGACCCTGTAATAAATGACAGTCCTTACCCGGAGCTTCAATCCAATAATGTTGAACCCAGTGATTCCATAGTTACTTCACTACTCCTGAAACAGAGGCTCAATACCACTCCAGATTCTGTCTATTGCTAGTTTAGGCTCTTAATAAAAACTGCAACCAGAGTACCAGCAAATGAGCCTTCTGTTCCCATAATTTAGCAGAGGATTCCAGTCAGAATTTTAACCAACCTAGCCTTCTGCACCTGATCATTTGGAGTTAGGTGTATATAAAACCAATGGTAAAGATCAAAAAAGGAAAAAGGAGCTCTGCATTCCCTGGGGTCACTGAGTTAGTGATGCATTACAACCAAAAACTGGCTGGGGGTTTGAGAGTATATCCTAATTTTTACTGGAATCTGTTACAGAATAGTGGTTATGTCACAATTACTTTACAGCTGCATTTAATTTGTTAAATTCAAACCATCCCTATTAAACAGATCAGGCCTCATTTGTGGGTAGCAGTCAAACTCACAGGGTTGATTCATACTTAGAGTTACCACCTTATCCAGATTTGCCTGCGAATTCCCTGGTTTTAGCACTGAAAGTTCTGTGTCTCCAGGAATTCCTTGGTCCTAGGCAAACTGGGAGAGGTTGGTCACCTGGCACAACAAAGCAAGGTTCTAGGGAAATGAAAAACAATCACAACATAGTAATAAACAGCAAACTTTGATCCTTCACTGATAGCTGCTTCTCAGCCTATATTGTCACATCATAAACATTCAGTCATGTGTTCTATAACACAAAGAGTAAACACAATCAAGTATTGCATTTTAAAAAGGTTTCCTTGACTTCTACAAGGTAAGGGTCATTGTTAAATACCTAGTCCTGTGCACATTTCATCAAATCCTGGTTTCCAATATTTGTTCGAAGTCTTTGCCATTCTTGCAAGTGAATGATTTTTAAGAACAACATTTCAGTGAGTTACCTTTTGTAATCACCTTATTAGTCTTAGTTGGCAAAGGGAAGCTACAGAAAAATGGGAGAGGTTTTTCAGGTAGAGAAAAATAAACACTCCAGTCTTGTCATGTCGCTGTCTGCTTAAGGGGAAACTTGAGAATGGAACATTTTGCAGTTTGGGAAGCTCGGGAGTAATTACGAGTTTATTTGGGTCTTTCTAAATTCAGTTTGACAGACTCCTGGGTGCAGTTTTTATTTTTTGCAATTTTTAAAATGAAAAGACACGTCTAAGAAAGAGTGGAGTGGAGTATTTATATGGAATTGTAAAAACCGAAAAAATAGATCCTGCTATTCATTAGTTTGTATGTGACTCTACAATGATTTGGGGAGGGTTCCACCAAACTTTAAAACTTTTTTGTTCTTTTATGTTTTTTTTTTTTGGTGTGTGTTGTTGATTTAATTTTTCCCCTTTTATTTTGGTTTAAACTTGAAAAAATTAAGTCAGTGGCTAGCTGTACAACGTTTTTAAACAAATATTTGCAATTTTCCAGTTTTTAAGGCCAATGTTGCTCACCTTGGAAACTGTGTTCAAATCTGTTGTTGAGTGCTGCCACAATTTATTATGCCAAGTGGCCTCTCATTGAGACACCAGATTCCTGTCCAGTCTGTGTTAGAGGAACAGTGAAAACCAGTACCTCCATTCTCATTCGGAGTGGGGGAAGGGAGCATTTTAAGTTTTGCTCTTTGGTCAATGATTACTTGATATATCACTTGCGATGAGTCTCCTTTTAATGTCTGTTTCTCAACTAATAACTGTTAATCACATCATACATCCCTAAAGTCGGATGTTTTTGAGAATTGTTCTATTTTTACTACCACCCAAACAGTCTTCAGCAGTTAGTGGGGTCTTGGTTACTGTTGGTTTGGGAGGGGGGGGCGGTTGATTTTGGTTTTTGTTTTATTTTGTTTCATTTAAGTTTTCTTGTTCGATCTTTGCTCAGACCCAAGAACTTTAGCTGCTAGGTGAGAACTCCTGTCTGCTTTCCTGAGCCTTGTTGCTAGTCTTTATGTTATTCTGGTTTGTTCCTTCTTACCCTGCTAACTTCTAGCTGGACTGAAGGGTAAGTGTTCCCCTATAGTTAGCACAGCTCAGATAATCAGACTAGATTATCTGACACCTGCAATGTGCTTCCTCCCTCTCCTCTTAAATCTCCCTCATGTCTAGACTTTGTAGTAAAACTTTTCATGTTATTTTCCTGACCATAGGTTTGAAATGTAAGCTTCCATAATGAAACTAGGATGCATGTGATGTGTGCATAATTGCCTCCTCTCCTTGGCTTTCATATTGGCATCAAATGATCCTCTGAGTAAAGCCAACCATTAACATCTCCTAATTTTTTTTCATTCTAAGAATATTAATTAGCATCACAACAAAATGGCAAATGATGCCATTGTTTCATGGAATTCACAGCTACCTGACTGCTTAATGCCTGAAAACAGATCATTTTGCACTCTGATAATGTGTTGTTGTTCTTCCTCTTCCATTCCAAAGATGAGAATGGTCAGCTGTACCTGTGGGGTGGTAACCATGGATACCTTAACAAATAGAAAGGTAGGGTAGGACACCCAAAGATGTTAACTGAATAAGATTTCAAGAAACCGCAGAATACAATGAATAAAGTAAATGCATTATTTGAACACTAAAGAGTTCCTTCTACCTGACTTGAGGGTGTGCTCTAAGTAAGACCCAATAGAAGATTAATTTTGAAAGGAGAGCTATAATACGTGGGACCACCACACACAAAAACAGGAAATTAAGGACATGATTGAGTCCATGTAGCTTTTTCACAGAAGCTTCAGATTCACAATCTCACAATACCATGGAGGGTTTGAACCTCTGGTCTTGGATATCTCCCTGCTATTCCCCCAACCATGAAGATAACAATAGCTTTTTTGACGTCATCTGTATTGGTATTAATTTTTCTAAAAATACACCTGTAAGAGAAAAAAGAAACTTTACAACTTAGAAAAACCTTTCTCTTTGCTATTTGAGTTACTAATGAAAGAGAATCTACAATTCCTTCATTCATATAGGGAAAAGCTGTCCACCCAAGGTGTTGAGGGAAGACTTAACCTTAGAAGGAAACAGAAAAATCAGTCAAGAGAGCAGGCAAATATGTACTTGAGTATTCTGAATGCTGATTTAGAAACTGTAGGTCATATCAATCCTCCTGCCCATTTAATAATAGTACTTTCTTCTAATTCTTTCTGTTTCTTTAATTTGCTTTCTTTACCCCTTTCTTTCTTTTTTCTTTTGTTTTGCGTAAATGTACCCCTAGCTAGCAGACAGATTTTTTTCACCACTCCAAGCAGATACTTAATTTAACTTTACTTTACTTTGAATGTCTGATGAGGCATTTTAAAAACTTACCATAGAATGTGAATATAGTGGGAATTTAGGATTTTGCTATACCTTTTTTTTTTTAAAAGAATGAAAGAAAGGATGGGTGAATAGATGACTGAATGAAATCTGTTCTGAGAGAATTTACATATATTTGCACAACAATGCATTGCTATCCTAGTAGATTTCCAAATAGTCTTTTGCCTTTATTCCTTTCTATAGTTTTATCTCATGAGAGTTTTGCTGTATCTTCTTGTATTGTCAACTTGCAGTTGCTACGTTGCAGGAATGCAATATCAAAGAATTAACTCAATGTCAAATTAATTTGCATGACCCCAAACTACACTGTAAATCATTTTCCTTCTCGTTGCAAAAGTAAATGACTTTTTAAAAAAGAAATAGACTCCCAAAATCAGGTCGAAAATTTTCCAAACGCCATGACATGATCTACATAATCCATGTTAAATGAAGGCTCATTTCTTTGTGAACTACTTCAGGCACATTTTAAATGTATTATTCACTCATCAGCTGAGCACACTCATGTCATATAGTGATTTACAATAAGATACGTTATTAATTAGCCAACTACAGAAAGTTTATAATTTTGCTCATGGCACAGGGAACATAAAGACATCATCGAGTACTCTGTAAATTGAAAATGTAATAAATACAGCAGGGAAAATTACAGATCATTTACTTATTCATTTTGAGATCATTGACAAAATTTCTGTTAGGAATTTTATTCAAAGTAACTGTCTTATAAGGAATTATAAAAATTAAATTGAAATAAACATCACATGTTTATCACCTTAGGTGTACTGCCATAGTAGTTTTAAATTCAAGATTTTTGCAAAACGCAATGTGGCCCTTCATAGCTTCCAAGAAGCCATTCTCTCTTGGCCGTGCAAGTAGCTTGACTGAGTCAAGGGGACCATAAAGGAATTAAGTTGTTTCTCAAGGGCAGCAGGCATACGAGGACCAATCTTTTGCTTGCTGTGCAGAGCTCAGGCAGGGCACAACATCCCCTGGTTACTTGATCATGCCAACAAAAACTCTTCTAGAAAAATCCGTAAACCGCCAGCTGCCATCAATCATTGTCATTTCTTTATTTCATGTCTTCTGATGAGGTTGACTACTGTCATTGCTCGTTATTGTCCAAACCATACATTCACTCTTGTACTGTCAAGCAGATATGACAAGCACACATTTTCCATATAAGAAAGATACAAAGTCACCTTTTAATTTGCAGTTTGGGTTCACAATGACTTTTAGAGTCATATTAGCTATTCTTTTGCCTCTAGCATCCATCAGGAGCAACAACAGCCATAACTGTGCTCCACATTTCAGTGATAAAGTGGCACCTCTAGTTTATTATAAAAGGGATTTATTAGAGAAAGGAGCCTCTCTTAGACAATTTATTAACGGTAGAATCATAATTATTTTCAACAGCAGAATTTCTTTTTCCCTAGCCTATGAGAAGTTTCAAAATGTAATATTACAAAAATAAAAAGAGAGATTTGACCTTTTGTCCTCATTCCCTCAGCTGTTAGAATAATAGGAAAATCTCAATAAAATGAACATTTGAAAGCTGTATTAGTCCCACCAAGAAAATTACATTTGTCTGGTAGACCTTATTGTAAACTTATCTAAAACATTTTATATCTGAAACAAGATCACATAAATATGCTCGTTATTAAAACAAGAGATCATGAAAAATATTATATGTTTCCCATTGTAAGGAAGAAAAAGGAAACAAATATCACACATGAAATAAACCCAAACATCATGATGAGTTAAAGAACAACATAACTAGTAGGGCCATCAATTAGTGACGTCACTTGAATTTGAATGAAGTAGATGAAATGAGAGTATAAAATCCACATAATCATACCACTTTAGAAACCAGTATTTTCCCAACATTCCTTAAATGCCAAAACAAAATTATTTCTGAGTAAACTTGGGGTAGTTTTGATGAGTTTCCACTCAAAAGTGTACCTGCCTTCCATAAGTCTTTGTGTCCATCAGCCTGCTTCTATGTCATGGATACCATTAATAAGACTTTTAAGTTTCTTAATATAGTTTAGGTATCTATATCAACTTGATTCATCCAAGGTTAGTCGGAAGTCCTGTCTATGCCCATGCTATACGGGGCTTCAGAATCATTATGCAATTAAGCCCCAGAAGTAAAACAAGTAGCATTGTTTGGAAGATGTGTTGAATTATGCCCTACCTGCAGAGCTTATAAAATTACACAGCTGATTTTTAGGACATTTGGAGCCCTTGCAGACCAAGGAAGGTTTAGGAACTATTCAGCCAGGTCTGGAAAAGGTAAAGGTTGAAGTCAGTTCTTAAAATGCAATCAATCCTTGATTTCTTTAAAAAGAAGAAGACATATTAATGAAAAAGAGCATTGGTATACATTTCCCAAGGCCAGAGATAATCCAAACATCATTGGAGATTTCAGCAGCCACATTACCCTCCTAATTCTGTTTTGCACTCCCTAGTGTTCAAATTCATTTTCATTCTCCTGACACAAGCCAAACATTGGCACAGGAAGCAATCCTAAGGTGTCCTGAGTTCAGGAAGTAACTTTCTCATATTTGCTTTGGGCTGTTTTCCCCTTGCTAACGTCAGCATTGGAGTTTTCTTTTTTTTCACCAACCAGTTCCAATTGTTTGTACGGGGGAAAATGGAGTTGCAAGGAGCATCTATTTTGTAATGTTCCACACTGTAGAAGAACAGACTGGGGCCGTGCAAGAATGACTATATGGTGTTGCTTGGGAAGCACCCACAAGTTCTTTGAAACAGAATTTGGAACAGCTGGACCACTGCAGTGTTTTATTTTAAAATAGACAACATATGTAATGCATATGGTCCTAGACATGTATGGAGACACAGGCAGACAATCTGAATGGTATCCAAGACACCTGCACCTAGAATTCTGTTTCCTTCTATAAGATTTTTTTCCCCCGAAGAGCACATGTTCCACTTTTGGATTTGCAAGATGCCATCTGAATCCCCATGTGTGTGACTCCTTAATAAAGTCAATGGGAAGTTTCCTGGGATGGAAGTGTCAGAAAAAGTCAGTTAATGAACACCTCCTAAGGACCTGGCTCCTCTGGGAGCTGGCAGGGGAAAGAACAGATCAGAAAGTTGCCCTCAAGGAACATATTATCTATCAAAGGATTCAACTGTGTGTGGGTGTTCTGACCACTGAGAAATTGGAACATAACCAGCAAAAACACAGAGACAGGACGTGGGAATTAGTGGTACAGGGGCAGAGGAGAAGCACAAAGCAGAGAGATTGGGAATGCTCCCAGCTTCCTAGAAGCAATCTGGTTTAAGAAGCAACCTGTAACTAACATTAGCTATAAATGCAGAGACATCCTTGGCTTGCTGAAAACATTAAACAAACTGGCTTTGGGAGCACTAAGAAACCTGCCCACTGGCTCACAGCTAAGGTTTATCGAGCACTTACTGTGTGCTAGGTGTCCAAGTGCTTGACAAGTCCTTCTCAGCAGAACCTCTCAGTAACCTTCGAGGGTAGACTCAAACACTATTCTCACCTTACATAGGAGGAGAAGGACACTCAGAAACACTAATCAACCTGCCTCATATCACATGCCTAGTAATGACAGGGTTGGCCTCAAATGTAGTCTTTGTGACCCCCTAAGCCCACCCACTTAACCACCTGCTAACCTAGCTCAAATACACTGTTCCCATTGAATTCAGTATATCAACATTTCATATAGAAAATATTTGTTGAAGTAGTGAATTTATTTATCTTAATGAAATAAATTCATTATTTTAACACGTACGTCTCGGGTGCCTACTATGTACCAGGTACCGAGGTATACCATTCTAGCTGCTGGGAATACAGCAGAGAGCAAAAGTACCAAAATCCCTGCTGGGATGGAGCTTAAAAATCAGATCCCTTCCTCTGACACCTTAAAATAGCATCCCTGGCCCCCCCGCTCCTTTTTCTTTTTCTGAATATAATCTCAGTGAAACTCTCAAAGATTTCATGGGAGCCAACCACCCTTTTAACCACTCTTGAGTTGTTGGAATCATTAAGATAATGAGCCTAAATCTGAGTAAATGATGATTTTGTGTAAGCAAAATCCAGAGGCTGCTCGTTTCACCTGCTGGAAATTCCCATTGCATTCAGCTCCATCTTACACATGTGGAAGTTGTGCAAGGGATCTTAAGGATGGTTAAATGACAGTGACCCCACCAAAGGAAGTGGACATTCGGCTCATTTTACACCCAAGGAAACTGAGTCTCAGAGAGAGCAAGAAGCCGCCATCCCACAGCTTATTTAAAAATAGAGCTCAAAACTAGAGTCCAGATCTCCTAAAGCAGTCCCAGGCTCATCTACATGTGGACCGAGAGAGAGGAAAGGAAGAAAGGAAGAAAGGAAGAAGGAAAAAGGAATTTTTATGTTGACAGGGTTGCTTTCTGAAAAAGAAAGCAGGCTGATTTTAAGCATATTTTTCTGTAAGCCTGCTTTTTTAAAACCTAAGTAAAAGCGAAATTGTTCTTTAGATGTACTCTCAGCAGGAATTAGCCCCGTGAAGCTGTATTGTGATGCATCAGGGGGGTGGGGGAGTGGGTCTCTATCCAGGTCCCTTAGAGGAGCCAAGTTGTCTTTTCAGCTCTGTTTCCTGAGTGGGCAGACAGCAAGGCGAAATAGTTCACCGCAAACTTTTCAAGAGGTTCAACAAATAACGAGAAAGAGACTTGAAACATGTGTCATATTTTTAACAGCTATGAAAGAGCACCCTTCTCTCTGAGCTAAATGACCAGTTGCACCATCGTAATTGAAGAGCAATAAAATAGCGAGCCAAACTGGCAAAGTAAGGCCTGGGCCGATTTGTCAGCTTGCAAGCCTCTTCTGAGAAATTCAAGAGCAAGAAGCTGGTGCTAGCCAAAATGCCTCATCTATCTGTTAAAATTGGGAGGCACGAGGTGGGTGAAGCTTTTTATGAGGATGAAATAGGATGAGCAATTTGTGTACCCCACTGTTATTTTTCCCAAACGCAATGGACCTGGGACTGACCGGAGGGTGGTGGGAGGGCATAATCTGTCCTGTGGGTTGGAGAGTGTCCCCTGGACTGCAGGACTGTCCTTCCGCTGGTGCAGAGCTAAAGTTGGAACAGGTTTAAGATGAGTGCCTCGGGCCAGAGGAGCCTCACACAGACACACTCCTGAAGCAGCTGGCTTCCTCCCAGCATCACCTTCCTGGCCACCTCTCTTCCTAACCATCCTGAGTCAAAGGAGAAATACAGCTTGGAGCCCAAACAGCCAACAAAAGAAATCCTCGTAGATAAAGCCCCTAACCTGAAACTGAAAGCACTTTCTTGAAGACAAACCCGAGGCAGTTAACAGAGCAAAGAGAATTCTTTCTAGTATAATTCCCATACATGTGATATCCTTTCCAAAAGCTTATGTTGCATCATCCTAATGGAGCAATTTGGCTATTAAAATATACATTCTTCAACTTGTCTTCTGGAAACCATTGCTTCTGTGTGTCTAGGACATAAACAACACATCCTGTTCAAACACTGACCACTTGCTGCTTCTATGGAAAATGACTAGAGATTTAAAAAACCGAACAGTAAGAGGGCAAAAATCTGACATACCATGGATATAGGTCTGAAGGATACACAAAACCAATAATGTGATAAGAAATCATCTTAACGTCACCCTGCTACCAAAACTCGAGTTTTCAGTCATACCCCAAGTATGGAAGGGGGGAAAAAACTGCCTGGGATGAAGGCCATGCATGAAAATATATCCAAATACCCTCCCAAGTCAGAAATTGATTTTCCTCCTATCCAGACAGCATCGCTGGTCCCGGGCAGGTCCCCATAATCCGGTAGAATACTGCATGCAAGGGGATGAATAAACTCTGGCTTAATTTGATATAAGATTCTTTTTCTTTGCAGTCTGCATATCAGGAGAGTGATTAAATATGAGGTGGAGTGAGCCGATTCCTTTAATGCGTAGGATCTTCATTCCTACCTCTTCAGGATTTACTTGGTCTCCTTGAGTTGAATTCTGAGTTATTTTGCCGACTGAGTATAGAGCATTTTAGTTACACATATTGAGATTAATTAGTTAGCCCTTAGGAGGTTTTGCTTGCAGCCTTCACCCTGTAAGAAAAAGTGTGAATACATTGAGACTATTAATTCACAATAAATGGCAGATCATAGCCCTTGCTGAGTAAATCTGTTTGTCTCCTCATAAGCTTTGCTAACTGTAAGCAAACTATAAGGCAATGACCTTGGCTATCACAAACTAAATTCCCATTTAACTTATTCTCCAGGTTTCAAGGAAAATCTTTTGTTATTATTATTTTTTTTTAATTTTGGAGGGTTGGGACCCAAATCTTTTGTGAAACCAAATTGGCAATGGGAATGGGGAAGGGGAGGATACAAATATTGTCACATTGCTGAAAATCAGCATACCCCTTTTTCCAGCTAATCCCAATAATTGTAGAGAAATTGCTCTAGACATAACCACTGGAATGGCAGAATCTATTAAAAAAAACTAAAACAAAAAGCTAAATAGGCTTTTATAAGCAAAGATCCGATCTGCTTTCAGTGTTTGGTGAAATACAGGCGAAGTTACGGTCGTGTGCTTAGTTTTTAAAGAACAACATAAATGCACTGGAATTGTGATCATTTGATAAACATGTTGATGCCAATATATTTTTGCCTAAATGCAATAAACTCACCATGAGTGATGCAAGTTGACAATGGAGGTAAAAAGAGTATCTTGCGGATGTTGGTGGAGGCAACGGGGCGGGGGAGCAGCTAGCGTTCATAATGCCTAGTGAATTCCTGTGTATTTGAAATGTCAAAGAAAATGTGATGTGTTTCTCTAAATTGTGTCTCTCTCTACATGTATAAATGAACAGACGCAGATAGAGCTCAAAAACATGGCATGGATGAATTTATCTCTTCCAACCCCTGTAACTTTGACCACGCTTCCCTCTTTGAGATGGTGCAACGCCTTACTTTGGATCACAGACTTAATGATTCGTATTCTTGCCTGGCAAGTATATTCTTTGGTCTACAGCAATTTAAACCTGATAACGGTTTTTTTTTTAATAAAAAAAATCTCTCTACCTTTCTATCAGAAGCTCTTTTTCTCCATTTCAGAGCTCCTTTAACAATTAGAAATGTGTTCTTGATTTCCTGGGTGGAGATAGTTTTACTTACCAAAGAAAGAAGACAGAGCGGGAGGAAGTTATCAGTAGAGACGGATCCAATTCCCCAGCCTCCCTAGCTAAGCTTCCCCCTTTTCAGCTGCTACATGAGAAATATTCCAAGAGGGTAATCGAGTTTGGCACCTGCTTGTGGAGAACTTGTAAAAATTGCCTCGGTTTCTTAGACTTTAAGATTCCTCCTCCTTTCCCTCCTCAGATGATAAGACCCTGTGCTCTGTCTCAGAAATGAATGTGTTGTTTTTGCTTATTTTTCAAAAATTAAAATGATTTGTAAATAAACTTCACTTCGCTTTTCATAAGCTAAACTGGTTTGGGTTTGTTTGTTTGTTTGGATGGCTTCTAATTTTTTTCATAATATTCAAAGCATTTTTCACCCTTTGGGGGGAATTTTTTATGGTGTTTTAGACATTTGGAAGTCCAGCTCTCCAGCAAGAGCATTAACATTTCTTGAAATCCTGTTCTAAGCCTAGATTTGAATCATTTAAATCCAAGGGACAACTATTATGTCTTTTTAAAAATTCTGTCTTTATTGGATTCCTGAAGATATATTTTGGACTTTATACTAATCAAATTCAGAAGCCTAAAAAAGACCCCGTTTATTTCCTTCTACAAACCGTAAATTGTTACTTCATTTCTTAAAGGTAAATGATGTTAATCCCACTTTATAGATGGGAACAGTGAGGGGAAATAATGAAATTACTTTACACAGAAGAAAAGCCTCAGCCCTGACTCTAAACACCAAGGTTAATATATCTGTATTTTGCCAATATATAATTTACTAAGGTTAACATATTATTGACATTTATGTAAATATAATGAAAATCTGTTTCCTTTCTAAATGACATGGCTATTTCTTACATCTATTCTTACTACTTTTTATTCTAAATTCCATTTTTTTCCTGTAACCAGAAGCCAAACTATTAAAAATAGTAGATAAAATGTCTTAAAAACAGAAATGGGATTATACGGAATAACTTATTAATCTGCGTCTCATAAAAGATTCATTGATGATCTCGGGTTTAGAATCACTTCATCAGAAGAATCTGAACTTTGCCAAATTGGAAGGGAACACTTCACTTTGACTTTTAAAAAAAAAAAAGCTTACCTTGCATTGCAAGGCAATTTTTCTCAAATGTGTTTCCTATGATTATGTGATTATTCATGTAATTATAAATTGCATTCATGAAAGTTGTAAGACTATGCCGCTGAGCTTAATTCCTATTCTCTTGAGGAATTTTTTTTAAAATGTATTATTTTCAAGACCTTTTTCACATCATTTTAAAAACAATTTTCTTTTTCGCTAAGAGATTCAGTCACTAAGGAGAGTTAGCAAATGCCCTCTAAAAAATTAAACCAGAAGTGAAGTTGTGAAGCTTGCCTCCTATTAATCATGTATAGGCTTAAAAATATGCTCCAAAACACAAAATTCATTATAAATATCATAAAATAGTTTCCTTCTGTATTTGTATACCTGGATCTATTAATCATTATCCCAAAATTTCAGAAAATAACAGCAATTAAAAGGACCTTATCTTCTGCCTCTATATATTTCATTTTCTCATTATTACAATCTTTTTTTTTTTCAGTTAGTTTTGGAGACCGACCAGCAGGGATACATAAATTTTTCTGTGTCTTCGACTGAGTTCCTAATTGATATTTCTTCAACTCTTTTCAAAGCAGCTATTTTGGCATCTACAAAAGACTTGGTGTCATCTGAGTCGTAGAAAATATATTTTAATCTTTCACAGCAGTGTTGTTTCTAAGATTTAGCATTTGGGGTAGCAGATGGAGTGGCAAAGAAGTTGCCTATAGGGGCAGCCCACTGCCTCGACTACTCTCCCGCCCTCTGCAGTAACTTATAATTTGAAATAGGAAAGATGCCGTCTTTCGTTGGATGTATTGCTGAGCTGCATGTTGTCAATCGAAGAGTCCCCAGATCACTAATACAAGATCAGAGTACTGCAGAGGCCTCTCTCACTGCGCTTCTGTGGCCTGTACCTGCCTCCCCACCCCACCCCCCGCACCCGCAAAACCCGCCATCACTTTCTCCTTTTGCCTCTTCTCTCCCAAGATGGAGCGATATTCACAAGACTCAGAGAGGACCCTCAAAGTACAATTAAATATATATTTAAAACAATTCTAAATTCACAGCTTACAAAGTACCAACCTAAATTGGTTTACAGGTTCCCCCCTACCCCCACCACTATCCAAAAGTTCACTCTAGGCCACTTTGCTTTTATGAAAAGACCTATATTAGTACTTGTTTTCAATAACTAAAAGAGATCCAAAGAGATTTTCACTTTTACGAAATGGTGATTGCTTCTTCATTTGACACCATTTTGGCTTATGAAAGGTTTTGTAGGAACACTCCATTTTCAGATAACGAGGGAAACCTGTATCTTTTCGCTTCTGAAAGGTACTAAAACCAAAAGAAGTGATTTGATTTGTGGCTTGGTTGATGGGTGACCTTGAGTGGCAAGCCACTTAGCCTTTCTGAGCATCTATTTTTTTTAAGTGCATCATGGAGGCAGTGATTTCTATGCCATCATGCTTCCCAGTCTGCTCTGAATCAGAGATCCCATCCAGGTTCTCTTTTATAGCAGAGTTTCATATGGTCATAGAGCAAGCAAATAAATAATAAGAAACAAATAATTGCCAGAGGAAAAAATGAAGCAAGATGCTAAGCCAGGACACCAGAAGCACCTCTGAGTTTAATTGAATCGTGTCTGATTCATACCTTGAAAACTTAGTCATGTTGCTCTCTTTACAAAGTTGTGTCATTATCCTCATTTTAAAATTTAAAAAGGATTGTCTTTCAAAGTGAAAGAGTTTATGAAGTCCTGGCATGTATGTAGACCAATCCTAATATTTCTTAATGCTTCAGAGTAGGAAAAACAGAAGACTTTGAGTAAGCCAGCACTGCTTCTGTTTTGTATTATCTGCGAGTCACTTAGCAGCCCTGATCTCTTCCCTTATCTATAAGATGAAGATAAACCTACCCTGCCCACCTCAGGAGACTGCTATGGGGTTCAAGTGGAAGTTCTTTGTGTAAAGCATGATACCAATTTAAGACCTCATGTTATTATTTCCTCTTATCAGTAACCAAGATTTCACCCTGTCCCCACTCCAATGCTTTTGGAAGGTGTATGGCTCAGTGTTAGAGCAGCAGGTGAGATTCTGTTTCTGGAATCATGCTGTCTGCTAATCCAGACTCCAGCACGTGCTAGCTCTGGGATCCTAGGGAAATTCCATGTCTTCCCTCAACTCGATTTTCCCACCCATCCAACAGGGATAACAGGACCTACCTCACAGGGCTGGTACAAGGGTTAAAGCGGCCAGTGCTCACAAGGGGGTCAGCACAGTGGCTGGCACTTAGAAGAAATCAAAATGTGTTGAATCTGGCAATTTTTGAACCCCCTTCTCCAGTCACCCCCAACTGTAGCAGCTCTCAAAAAATAAATAAATAAATAAATAATAAACCCACCACCACAAACAAAAACCTGTATTTAAAAGAAAGTCTCTCCTTTATTCCCCAAACAGGCTGGTTCAGTCCTGGCCAGGTGTTTGTCTTAGACGAGTATTGTGCCCGAAATGGAGTTCGAGGGTGTCACCGACATCTCTGCTACCTCAGAGACTTGCTTGAACGGGCAGAAAATGGCGCCATGATTGACCCCACCCTCCTCCACTACAGTTTCGCCTTCTGTGCATCCCATGTCCACGGGAACAGGTAAGCACTTGTCCAGAAGTATTCCTCCAAAAAAAAAAAAAAAAAAAAAACTTTTTTTTTAAGGCACTGGCAAGGGTTTATGACTGGTCCTCCTTTTAGAATTATCTCTAACTTTGTGTCCATTCCCATTCCTTCTGTAGCACACACATGAACACAAAGGTCTTAGTTTCTTCTCCTTTCAAGGAACTTAAAAGACATGGCAAACAGAACTTCTAAAGTGGTCTCTGAAGGTAGAACAATCTAGGTTTAAATCATGGCTCCTCCATTTACTAGCAAAGATGCTGGATGGTAATGAAACCCTCCATGCCACAGTTTTGTCATCTGTAAAACAGGGATTGTAGTATCCTCATGGCATTGTTGAGAGGATGCAGGTGGCTCAGGAACATGCCTGGAACATGGCAAGAGCATCATAAATGTTTACCTTTGTTGTTCTCATAAACATAAATGTTTACCTTTGTTGTTTACCTTTGTTGTTCTCATGATTATCATTCATTCCATAGATATTTAACGATTACTTACTGAGTGCCAGGCTCACTCAGTGAGCAAACAAGACACCAAACAAGGACAGGGTTACATAGAGATTGGTGCTCTGACGACAAGGAATAATATTCCATACTAGCATTTAATAAAGGAAGATAGCTCAGACAGGGTGTTAGGATGGCAGGGAGGGTGTCCCTGAGGAAGAGAGGCTTGGGCTGAGAACTGAAGCATGTGTAGGAGTTGAGTGCTTCCAGGCAAAAGGAGCAGCATGTACAAATGCCCTGCCGAAGGAGGAAGCCAAGCACACTTCCAGAGCTGAAATAAGCTAGGTGAAGCTGGAAGGCAAAGATAATCATAACACTTACAGTTTAACCATGGAGCTGGGAAGAACTTCAGAGATCACAGTGTAACCAACCCCCTCATTTTATAGGTTTTATAGACCAGAACATCAGTTCTAACTCCATACTAAGTACTCTCTTTCTTTAGACGTTGCCCAGCTCCTGGAGGAAAAGATCCATGTTCTGAATAATGCAAAGCAGCAAATAATTTAGGAACATTACCATTTGGCTCTGAAGACATGGAATAAATTTCCACATTGCCACAGCCAGTTTACTATCCCAATGTATGTAGCCTCATGTTACTAGGAAGACAAGCCTGCATTACCTCAAGCACCTCAACCAATAGCCAGGAAAGGCACATCCAGGAAAAACTAGGTGGTTTCAGAAACCCAGAAAAGTTGGTGCTGTGGGGAAATTCACTTGTGGGGAATCCCGAACTGACTGCATTTATTTTAAATCAGACTGTCAGTTATCTTCATCTTTGCAAGCTAGATGACTCTGAAATATCTGTGGGATCTGTCCTGTGCTTTCTTCTCTCTAGCACTGGTAGGTTTTATGAGATGCAACTTCAACATTTAGAACTAAGTTAACAATAGCATTGTAGGTTTGAATATTTAACAGGAAACAAGGTTTCATCACCTCCCATTGTTATAAGGTTTGCTAGCCCAGCACATGACCTTTTATTTACATAAAAAATATTTATGAAAACTCTGATACCTGAAGAGTATCTGTGCATAACTCTGCTTTTTATAAATATGTACACTTTGATGACTATCTGTTACAGCCTCTTGGACTGAATTCTTTAAAGAGAGAGAGAGAAGTTGCATTATATTCTCTGGTTGTCACACTGTATTCTACATATGTTACTGAATAAGAAAGTGTTATAAAATAATGAAGTGTTTTTGTAAACTCCCTGGTAAACATCATCATGAATTATGATACACATTGTCTGGATTTCATATTGTAAGACTGCCACTTGATTCACAGTTAGGTTTATACATCTTGTCATGGAAACAGTTTTGGATTTCTTATTTTCTTTTCAGTTCCGATTTTCCTTATGCAAGTTTGCATCTTTTTTTTTTTTGCTTATTATTTTAGTTTGAATGCATTTGCTCTTGCTGTTTGATGCATCCTTCTTTTTCTTTCTTTTGTTTGTGCATGCATGTGTGCTCTTGGTTCTCCTGTGGCTGGCCACCCTCTGTGCATGCCCCATGCGACCACCCCCCCTCCAAAGTCAACAAATGCATGTATACCATAGTGGGCTGCCACCAAATACAGACCCTCAAGGGAGCAAAACTCCCTCCCCATCTGAAGCAGAGGCTAAAAAAGATACCAAAAAGGAATCAAAAAAAAGAAAAGATTACAAAACCCAGGCAAATCCAGAGCCCAAAAGGTAAGAAGTTACGTGTGCTTTGGCTTGTGTTTTACAATATCTGTGACATTCCCCCCATCCATGCCATGACTTCCACCTTAGCAAACAGCGAGCTTTGTGTATTTCTGAAGTCTCTGTTCCTTTAAGGTTTTTCAAGGTACTCTTTAAAAGAAAATCCTAGCAATGGGCAAAATACCATGCATTAGGACTGAATTTGAGTCAGGTGTTTAGTGACTCTTAAAACATATTCATATTGAAAAAACTGAGCAATATTTAAACAGAATCATGAATCAGATTGCTTCTTTAGTGGCATCTAGTTAAGGGCCTGATACCTTACCAAGTCATTCATAATAAGCAACCCATGCTTTATAATTTTGAAATTATGTTTAAGGAGCAAATAGAATGGGTTGTCATAAGCTGGGTCTATACATTTATAGTAACTCCATCATTTTTAGCAAACCCTT
Source organism: Zalophus californianus (assembly GCF_009762305.2). Taxonomy (NCBI): domain Eukaryota; kingdom Metazoa; phylum Chordata; class Mammalia; order Carnivora; family Otariidae; genus Zalophus; species Zalophus californianus. Next base: position 30,269,484 of record NC_045595.1, on the reverse strand, counting down.
CTCAGTTCCACATTGATTTCATGAAACAAAGCTATCTTTAGATAAAGATTTATAATAAAAACACAAAATAAAACCTATCACTAAATGAATAGCTCTTAGTAGAATCACTTATGTAATGAGGTCACCTTGAAGCCACTTTCAAGTTCTAAAATTATATTTATCCTCTTCTGTTTTCTTTGTCTGTTAGGGCCGCTTTCATTGTGAATTGATAAAATGACAAATTGGTAGCTTTTTCCCCTTTTAAACTAGATTTGTAATTATTTCTCGTGTTACCCTTATGTCCTTCTTCACCTTCTCTACCCTCACCACAAATTAACATTGACATTTAAAAATTATTTTTTTTAATTTTGTTGTTGTGGTTTTGAAACTGACATTCTGACCCTGGCATTGCCAAGTGACACAAAGTTCACAAGCAGGTATGTTTTATGTTTCAGTATGAATTTGTTCACTGGAATATTTCTAGGTCCTGAAATATATACAGTTCACTTGTAGGCAAACTGAATGAAAATACCAACTTTCACTTCCTAGAGAATGTGGCAGGCTGTCAATCAACATGCCAGGTCTGTTAGTGAAGGTCAAAAAAAGCCCTGATTCCATGTGGAGCCCTATTTTTCAAACTTGCAGTATGTAAGGATGGAGGTGAAGTGAAGTTTCTGTTTGTGTTTCCCTATGAGAGTCAGACTGCAAGGCAAGGGTAGCTTGCAGCCAGTAAGAAAGCACATAGAGAATGTTACAGGTACTTGAAAAGCCTCTCTGGATGCTGTCCAAGGTGCTGCTCTTAGAGTGCTCAGCATTGAAACACAAAGTAAACCACCACACTTGACCAAGCCTACCCTGTGCCAGGAAAAACTATCAGAAAGGATCTTGAATGGTACTTTAAGAAGCTTATGTGTGTTCCAGGGTCTATGTGTGTATTGCATTTTTAATGCAGAAGAAATCATAATATTAAGTATCAGTTGTGTAGCACTCCACAGTTTATGCTTTTATACATTCCATCTGATTTGCTGTAACATTTTCAGGTCAGCTATTTTTTACAACCATTTTGTAGAGGATGAAACTGAATGTCTACAAATATAAGTGGCAAACTCAGATATTCTGGGTCCAAAGCTCTTCCTCTTTGCACTACATCAGCATTTGTATAGATTATAGAGATCTGAGTATTAGAGTCTGTTTGGCATGAATCTAGAATTATTGTATCTATTTCTGTGCCTCAGTTTTCTCATCTGCAGAATGAACACATAGAATCATAGCATCTGTGATTTCCCATCAACCTCTAAAATTATCTTTATGGATTATAATAACAAAAGAAACAAGCCATTGTCATATTCCATAAATAAAGTTTAATTCAAGTAAGGGTAATTGCTGCCACTTAATAAGTGCTTGCTATATGCCAGGCACTATGTGAAGTGCTGTTAGATTCATCATCTCATTTTATCCTCATTACATCCCTGTGAAGTATTAATATTAGCTTCATCTAACATCTGAGGAGTTTGAGGCTCAGATAAGTTTAGTCATTTACTCTGTAGCAAACAAGTATGTGATCCTAATTCAAACACAGGTAGTCTGACTTAGGAGCTTGCATTTGTGGATTGTGTATGATGCCAAATTCAGCCATTTGATATGAGATTCAACATTTCAAGGCTAGATAGTATAGCAGTCATCTGAATTGATTTAAGGGTTTTCCATTTTTGTCCTAAAGATGTCCAAAATCAACATGTCTCCCCTGGTAATTTTGGCCTTGTGAAGAGAACAAAAGTATATCTGGAGTTTTAGACCACATAAGGGCAGAGTCTTTTGAACATTAATTAACAACCTTTTGGTATAGGGAAACCATTTTCCTAACCTCTTTCACCAGGATGAACACTATTTGCATGCGGAGATATTATGTATTCTTTGGCCCAGATTAAGAAGGCAGTCATGACTCATGGAAACAAATTACCCTTTAACTGAATTTAACTGAACGAAAGAACCCATTCCTATCGTCACCTCATAACCAGCTTCAGATTAGGTAAAGTGTAGCTTTTTACATAATTATCAACTTCTTACCTATTAATAACTAGCAGACCCAAAGGTGGAGGCAGAGCCCTGCCCTGTTGCAGCTGGAAATCATGAATGACCACTCAGCTGCTGATGACTGAGTTTATCCCACCTTCTCTGGAAGCCTGCACCACATCTCCATATGCCTATGTGAATCCACAACATCTAATCAAAAGTAGACATATCTGGTCAATCAGGAAGATGATTGCCATTTATAATTCCAGGCACTGGAAGATATGGAAACATCCACGTGTTTGGCATCTTTGAGAACAGTGGTTCTTGACTCGGGGGAAGGAGGGGGTGATCTTCCCCCCCAGGGGACATTTGACAATGTCTGGAGACATTTTTGAGTGTCACGCTGGGGAGGGGAGGACAATAGTTGTACTCATGTCAGCTAGTGGGTAGAGGCCAAGGATGTTTCTTAATATCCTACAATGCACAGGACAGCCCTCTGCAAACAAAGTCCAAAAAACCAAACTCCCAGGTGATGGGTTGAATTTCTCCTTTTTACTTGGATTTTTTTGTTTCTTTTACACAACCTTATTCTATGTCTAAAGGCCTAAGAGTTTCCACCACTGATTTTCACCTTGTGCAGTAGTTCTCACACTGTAGTCTACATATAAATCACATAGGGAGCTTGTTAAAATGGAGAGTACTAGATCCTATCCTTAGATAATTTGATTCAGCAAGCCTTAGATGGAGCCAGGCATCTGTACTTTTAATCAGGTTCCTCCCCAGTTAATTATAAGGCATTTGGTCCTCGGATCTCACTTAGTTAAGGCCTTGGTTGTCAAACTTGACTACACATTGGAATCACTTAGAGAGCCTAAGAAATGCTGATACCCTAGCCCCCCTGCAGAGGTTCTGGTTTAATTAATCTGGAATATGGCCTAAGTATCACATTCTAAAAATCTCCCCTTAGTGATTCTAATAGGCAGCAGTGTTTAAGAACCAGTGACTGAGGGGGCGCCCGGGTGGCTCAGTCAGTTGGTCATCTGGCTCTTGATTTTGCCTCAGGTCTTGATCCTGGAATGGAGCTCTGCATTGGGCCCTGTGCCTACCTGGGAGTCTGCTTGAGGATTCTCTCTCTCCCTCTCTCTCTCTCTTTCTCTCTCTCTGCCCCCCCCCCCCCGCTCACACGCTCTCTCTCTGTCTCTGTCTTTCTCTCTCTCAAATAAATAAATAAATCTTTAAAAAAGAAAAAAGAACCACTGATTGAGGGAACATTAGTTTGGGCCAGCTCTTTAAAACAGAACCCATTTTCTCAAAGAGAGAAAGAAAAAGAAAATGTGAGTATGTTCAGCTGGTTGCACTTGGTGATCATAAAACCCACAGATGTAAATCGCTATATCTTCTCATTTTAAATCAGCTCCTAAGGTTGCAGTACTTAATTTTCACCATAATATTTTTAGTATTCTTCTTAGATGACATTTAGATTAGCATCACTTTGGTCACTGTCCCACAGTGACAAGGCAATCAAACAGCTCCGAAGATTGCGAGTTGCGTCAATGTTCCTTGGATCCCTTTATTATTGGGATTGGAAATTTTTCTCATTTACATTATTATTTAACATTTCTTGAATGCCAGTGCTGCTCTTCACATATGGCCTGTGTAGAAAGTACATTGTATCAGCAATTAACAAATCCATAATGCCAACCGCCCCAATCCAAAGTAAGCTGCATAGATTAATGAGTCTGCAAGCAGATGTAAGAGAGCATGAGTTCTAGAAATCTTTGAAAACATGTCCTAGGATTCTTTTGGAAGATGTATCTGGAGCCAAGGTGCTGCTTCTGTGCAGAGACTCGCGATCCCTATGGGTTAGATTTGAGTTGCTGAATGATCCCATGGAATTCATTTTTCTCCTCTGTTACTCCACCAGTCCCCCTAAATCGGTGAGTAATTCCATCCACCTGGTTTCCCAAGGCAGAACCATGGGAGCTGTCCTAGACTCGTCCTTCTCCCTCAGCACATCACAAGGATTCAGTTACTGTGCTCCGTCAGTGCCCTTAAATATCCCTCCAGCCCATCCACTTCTTCTCTTCAGTGCTATGACCAGAGTTCAGGTGTCTGTCTTCTCCCCTGGACTACAGCAAATGCTTTGTTGACCATGTCCTTGCCTCCAGTGTTGGTTCCTCACTCCCAATCCATGTTGCATAATATGTTCTTTCATTTCTCTTTTGTGAATGCCTTCCTGGAAGTCAATCAGCCATTTTTGTGCATGTAAATGTTTCTCTTTCACTCCAACCTCAACTTTCTCCCTGTTCTCACCCTCTCTTTGTCCTCTCATCTGTGTCACACATGTACACTCCTGAAGATATTATGTCTAGTGCTTTTTAACTCTCCCTCCCCAAAAGAAGGAGAGAGAGAGGACTGTGTAGCAGGGATGGTTGAGCTTTACCGATCTCTGTATACAGCACTTGAGTAGCAGGCAGGCATTATATTATATAATAACATTATATATATATTACATATAATATATAATAACATTATTGGTATAATGTTACACACACATAAGGCATTAGTGTACTTGGGGACATGTGGCTGGTTGGCCTTCCCACTTTGAGCAAGTGTTGGCCTTGCATATGTAACTGAGTCATGCTCTTTAAATTCTAAAGAAGCAACTTCATCCAATAGAAAGTACTTGTTGGTGGGGCGGGGGGTTCAAGCACATTTCAAGCAAAAGTCCGCATCCCAAGGAGGAATTCTCTTTAGATCTTATATTCAAACCTCTAACCCATGTGACTCCATTCCTAAATGAAATTTGCCCCATCAGCACAAGAGATTTTCCAACTCAGACATAAAATCTTATAAAATGTGCTGAATTATCGATTCCATCAGAGCAATCTTTCTGGCCCATAGCAACACATCAAGTAATATGCATTTCCTAAAATTTCAACGTGTGTCCTCATCCTATGGTTGTTGACCTCACTGGGGCAAAAACATATTTCCAGATATCACACCCTTTGCAGGGTGGGTATGATACCAAAAAACCACACATATTATTGGTCTAATCACTCAGAAGCCTATACATAAGGAGTTACGGGTAGAATCTAAAGCCTAATTGTCTATGTTTGCCTAGAAACAACAACAAAACCCATCTCTTCTCTTATTCCTCAAAGAGAAAAATCTGTATAGTACCAATTTTGGAAATTGATCTTTCTCTGGGAAAAGAAATACATGCTTTCCTGCAATGTATACGTTTTATACAATTTATGTAATCTCCTCTTGGGTTCTCCATTCAGCACCTGGACTGAGCCTAAAGCACTTTGACTAGTGTTCCTTTATCAATAGCATCCATATTCTTTGAGGTTTGGTAAGGAGATACTTCAAGCACTTCCATCTTTAGAGAGAGCAAAGATACCTTCTGATATTGTTGGGTTTTAGCTACATGTTTAGAAAAACAGAAAAGAAGTCAAAGAAGACCTCACTGATATATTTTTGCCCTCTCCACGCCTCTTTTTCAAATTAATAATAACCAACCTCAAGAAGCTTCAGTGCCCATTTGTAAGGTTGTAGAAACTGCTTGTTGTTGCTTCCTATCTTAGTCTTTGTGAAACAAACACTTTGATATATTTGTTTTAGCAGCGTGTCTGAGCCCCAGGGCATCAGGGCATAATTAGAAAAGGGGTTTGGGCTGGAGGGAAAGGAGAGGAAAGGGAAAGGCTGGGCTTTCATGATGAAGCAGTGACTATTGGATATGAGAGTCCTAATTACAGTGTTTAATTAAGGTAGAAATTATACAAGCTATCAAGATGAGCAAGCAGGGATGTCTCCTTTTGAGATGATAATGCTTTGGTGTTATCTTGAATTTGTAGTTATTAGCCACTTGAAAGAGACAAAGGAAAATATTCCGCTCTAGGATTAAATTCAAAGGTATCACTCTAAAAGTTGTAAGGATAAAGAGTTGCTAGGAGAAGTCAGTTTAAAAGAGAGAGAGGTTAAGAGAGTGTGTTTGGCCTAAATGTTCTATTTAGGGAGCATTGCAAGGAACATCTACTAAGATATTCTGTCCCCCTCTGGCCCTTTAAGCTCTCGTGTTTCTGGGCTGGAACAATTTAGTAGTAAGTAGGATTCAGTTATCATGCTTGTTTAAGGACATTTTCAGGGATCCATAATGCGGTCTGCAGGCATGCATCCATTTGGAGAGAGAGAATATATCATGTTTACGGTGCCTGCACCAGCATATGTGGACATTTGCATTTGGAGAGAAAGTATATTCCCACTTCAGCTGGAGTTTTACCCCTTGTTGGTAGTGATTGGAGCTTAAAGCTGGCTGTATGAAGAGAAGTGGACCAGACCCTCTTCCTCTTTTGAATCCATACATTTTCTTTCCCACCTGGGTTCTACACTTGATCACTAAATAGATGCAGTGTCAGAAACATATTCGTCACTGTAAGCCTTGAATTAATTTAGTAACCTGACCTTCTTGAAAAGATACCTAACCTTCCAAACAAGGGTTCTATGTCCCAGCTTTCAACATAATGTGGAGAACTGTGCTAGCAGGGTAACAAAAGGTCAGGAATCTGTGTGTTCACCTGGGTGTGTAGGGACAGTTGAACGACCCAAGGAGATAAATTTGCTTTCACAAACCACACTGCCGCTTGTTTTCTTTAACTAGATTATTCACACTTAATTTCAAATATCAAAATAAAATCTTTCCCATTAAAAACCTAGGACTTAATCATCTTCGATTACTCCAATAATAGACATTAATTCATAAGCTCTAGCCCGGAAGCATTTGGGGAATGGGAGGACACTCTGTGTAACTAGTAACTTAAAGGATAGGCAGCTGGGTTATGGTAGTTTCAGTCTGACAAAAAAAAAAAAAAAGGAAAGACACAACTCTAGATAAATTATTATTTGTGACATGGCTCAAGATGGGAGTGTGTGAGGAGAGTGAAGGTGACAGAACTGCAGCTGACCACGGTGACAAGGACTTGAAGAGCAGCCGATATGACATCTTTCCTTTTGTGCTGCCGAAAATGTCAACTTTGTGAAGGACAGTGAGAAAATGGTTTGCCGAAAACTTGAAAGGTGGATTCGAGAGATGCCTGCTGTGTCAGATGTGATATAGTCTGTTGTGGCTGAGAGACCCACTTCTGGTGGCAGTGGTGGCCTGCAGGTGGGGGAGCTCCCAGTCTCTGACAGGCTCCAAAAATGATGGCACAAGACCCGCAGATCGTCTCAGGTTTGCAGGATCATGATATACAAGAAGTGAGTTGTTAGCCAGTGTGCAGTTAGGTGGAACCAGAGACCCAGGACCGCATTTCCTTGTCATGTGTGTTTGTGTGTGTGTGTTCGCTCGCGGGCGTGCACGTGTGATTCTAAAGCTAGGTTCAAAGGCATCAAACGCTTCTACTATGAAAGTCCATATCCCCTCCTTTTACTACAAAGGAGGAAATATGTGCTTTATGAACTCACATCAGTTTAGTATAAGGAACAAACACTAAGTCTGGATCATCTATCATCCAAGTTTTTTGGGGGGTGATGTTGGGAGCCTCAAAGAGAGGGAGAGGAAAACTGGAATCAAGGAAGCTACAGAAAAGTAGGAAACAGGACAAAAGCAACCCTTAACAGCACATTATAATAACCTGGGGAGCTTTAAAAGCAACAAATGCCTAGGCCCACTGCAAACAAATTGAATAAAGAGCTTGAGGATGAGACCTCTCAGAGCTTTCACATGGTTCTAAAGTACAGCCAAAAATTAAGCACTACTGACCTGTGAGGACAGTCCATTTGGTCAGGGCACAGCTGCTAGGGTGAGCAAATTGCACCTGTTTCTTCTATCTTTGCATTATTTACTCAGTGTAAAAGTTCCAGAAAAGAATGTCCAGTTTGCTGAACTTAGGTCATAGTCTAGCTTAGATGCACAGTGGCCATGAAAGGCAGGAATTGGCTTGTAGGAAGGCCCTTGGTATAAACAGCAGGAAAACAGGATCCCAATTTACCTGCCCGCCCCCCCAAGAATACCGACAGTGCGGCCAAAGTCATTCCTCCAAAGGACATTCAGGTGTTGTTAAGAGGTGACAGTGGATGCTAAGAAGCCAAAAAACAAGAGGGCAGAAAATGCAGCATTCAGGACACAGGAGGATGGGGGATTCAGGGCTTCTAAATACGTGTTCTAAGTAAAGACACATCTCAGCCTGGGATTTACTAGCTAGGAATTTAAAATCCAACTTTATCCCTCTACTCTCATTCTTTGTGACTCCTTAAGTGTTAAAACTATGGAGAAAGGAACAAGATGCAGAGCCAGTTTTATGACAATTATAGAATCACCTCCAAATGTTTCCAGAAAGAAAAAAAAGAACAAAAACAAAAGCACGGCTTCTAAGAGACACCAATACAGTTCCTCTATTTATTTTACAACCAGCACTGCTTGGGATGACACCCTGCAACAGTGCAAACACCACTCTGGAAGGGACTGTGGCTTTATAAGGGGACCATTATACTTGGAGAAGGTCTCTGCTTCCAAACTCACTCCAATCCAAGAGGAATTGGTAACCCTGAATCAAACATACCTTTTCAGCCACTAAAAGAGCCACCCACCAAATATTTTCTTGCTCTAAAGCAGAGGTTCTCAAGGTGTGGTCCCTGAACCGCCCCCAGAGAACTTGTTAGACATGCAAATTCTTGGGGCTCCTGCGTGGTTCAGTTGGTTGGGCGGCTGACTCTTGATTTCAGCTTGAGTTGTGATCTCATGGTTGGCTCTGCAATTGGCAGGGAGTCTGCTTGAGATTCTCTCTCTCTCTTCTCCCTCTGCCCCTCCTCCCAGGCCCTTGTGCTCTCTCTCTCTCTCAAATAAATAAATATTAAAAAAAAAAAGAAAAGAAAAGCAGTTTCTCAGCCCCATCCTCCAGGGAATTTGAGGCATGCTCAGGTCAGAGGGTTACCTCTCTAGGAAAAGTATTTTATTGCTTCTGTGAGAATAGAGTCCCCCAAAATATTGAGCTGGGATTTTTAGTTAGTAGCTCCATAGAAATCTAAGCCTGTATAATTAACATTGACAAATTACAGGGATCAACAGAAAAGAAATTGATATTTGACAGAATGTTCAAAAATAATTATGTGAAACTAAGCCAAAAAAAAGGATATTTTTCTAAGATTTTATTTATTTATGGGGGGGAGACAGTATAAGAGGGTGGAGGGTTAGAGGGAGAAGCAGGGTCCCCACTGAGCAGGGAGTCCAATGCGGGACTCAGTCCCGAGACCCTGGGATCATGATCTGAGCCAAAGGCAGTCGCTTAACTGACTAAGCCACCCAGGCACCCAAAAGAAGGATATTTTTACCTTTCAACTGATATAGTTCCAACCTGTGATCTTTGACAAATTGTATTATTCCTGCATGTCTCTTCCTCAGTTTGTAAAATAATATCCTCTATCCCCTGTACCATTTCAGCACAGTTCTGGCAGCTGCAAACAAATTTTCATTCCATGTCAAAATCGTGACTTTTTTAATCACCTATTTTTGTTGGTGAATTCTGTACTACTTACCTTCCAGACATAAAGTTAGTTTCATTTATTTTAAGAGAAAACCATTCACACTGACATAGGCAATTAAGAAGCAAATTTAAGAAAAGAATATAACAATAATTTTTAGTCATTTACCTTTTTTGAATAGTGAGAGTAATAGTGTTCAGAAAGGAGTTGAAGGAGAGATTGTCAGAGATGTGGAAGTGGCTGCTACCTTAAATAACCACAAATGTGAATCATCAGAACAAAAGGGAAAGAAATATAATCAAATTTCATGTTCTTAATAATACCCTTTGTGGTGAAGATTAACTGAGAAGGCCAGGCACACACTAAATGCTTACTTTTTATCATCTCAAAAACAAACCTAAAAGTTACTTTCTAATTGCCTAATAATTGCCTTAGAAGGCTTACTGAGTGAAGAATGGATGATTTTTGTCAGGGAGGTTTCTTCCTTAATAGCCACACACATCTTTGGGCTGCACATGTGAAATAGTTTTCATGCTTTTTCCTGTCATCTGTAAACCCCTCTCTGATTTGTAAATTATACTTTTTAAAAGATTTTATTTATTTATTTATTTATTTTTGAGAGAGAGAGTGCACGCACGTGTGCACGCTAACAGGGGGAGGGGCAGCAGGAGGGAGAGAGAGAGCATCTCAAGCAGACTCCCCACTGAGCATGGAGCCCCACGGGAGGCTCAATCCCAGGACCCTGGGACCTCAGCCGAAATCAAGGGCCAGTTGCTCAACCGACTGCACCACCCAGGTGCCCCTGATTTGTAAATTATATTTAATAGCATTTTTCTCTGGGCTAATTCCCTGCTCAGAAACAAAATGTTTAAAATGGTTTCCATTTTCCCAAATCAAGTGTGTGCATGCACATGCCAATTGTATAAATGTGTTCGGTGCATTAGTGAGCCGTATTTTGTGTAAACAAAATCTAAATCTAAAAACCACTCCTAAAGGAAGTTGTAGATTATAATAGAAACACGAGAAGTTACCACCAAAAACTGTCACATGTATTTTGTGGAGGCCAGTGAATTCATCCTGAGACTTAAATACAGATTCATGGACATTTCATGGTTAAAAAAAAAAAATGTTGTTAAATAAACTTTGTATATTAGCATTTAAGATTTTTCCAGAAAATATTAAAATAAGGGCATATTCACGGATTCCAACAGCCTACCTGATATTTGCCATTTGGCCTTCTTTCTTTAAGTTCAGGGAAGTGTGAAGAAATGGACTTTATACTGTTTAGGGGTGTTTTTTATAATGTGGGGGAGGGGAAGTTTTCTTGTTTTATTTTTTCCCCCCATGTAGGGCACTTATAGTATTTAAAAAGAAGGGAAGCTGACCAATTAACCCCTAACAGGAGGTGCATTGCTATCATTTGCCAAGTCTTTTGTGCAGTCAGACTGGTCTAGTATACAGGATTTTCCCAACTTATGCTGGATCCTTGAGAAGGCCTATAAATAAGACCATTTGTTTGGTCTCAAGATGACTTGCATTTGCAAACTGAAGAATGTTCCAATAGAAGTTTCATGGTGACACACCAATCTGCAAACTGGCTCAGCCAGTAGTCAAAACAAGTCACTATGGGATCTGGGAAGCTGAAGTCTTTGAATGGGTCAGATTATCCTACGTCTAATTTGGCACAGATAAATTTGGGCTATAAATATGCAGCTTCCCTTTGTATTTTCAACTTGAATGGTCCAAAGCAAATAGGAAAAATGTGTGTGAACCTAATGGTGATTTAGAAATATGAGAATACTGTGATTAAACTGAAATTCACTTATTTTTGCTAGGGTCCTTCTTTTTATTAAAATGAGCAATAATTCAGTAGCATTGATAGCATCATATGTGGTTTGTTCTCTTTTTTTTCCAGCTCTATTGAGGTATTAACATATACCATGTATCAGTTTAAGGTATGGCATGTGATGATTCAATATACATATATATTGTGAAATGACTATTAGGACAAAGTTAATTAACACCTTCATCCCCTCACAGAATTACCACTTTTTGTGTGTGAGTGTTAACATTTAAGATCTGCTCTCTTAACAACTTGCAAGTATATAAATATGGTACTGTTCATTGTAGTCACCATGCTGTATATTACTCATCTTATAGCTGGGAGTTTGTACCCTTTAGTCTTCAGCTCCCTATTTCCCCCACCCCTCAGGCTCTGGCAACTACCATTCTGCTCTGTATTCTTATGAGGATGACTTTTTCAAATTTGACATGTAAGTGAGAACAGAGTATTTGTCTTTCTCTGTCTGACTTATTTCACTTAACATATGCACTCAAGTTCTACCCATGTTGTCATAAGCAGGGTTTCCTTTCTTCTCTGCCTGAATAATATTCCATCACATAAAAATAGATATATTCCAAAATATATATATTTATCCATTCACTTTCTTTATCCATTCATCCATCAATGAACACTTAGGTTGTTTCCATCTCTTGGCTGTTGTAAATAATGTTGCAATAAACACAGGGGTGCAGATATATCTTCAAAACAGTGATTTCCTTTCCTTCAGATATATACCCAGATGTGGAATTATTAGATCATGTGACAGTTCTATTTTTAACTATTCGAGGAACCTCCATACTGTTTTCCACAGTGGCTACACTAGTTTGCATTCCCACCAACAGTGCACAAGAGTTCCTTTTCTCCACATCGTCACCAACATTTGTTGTATTTTTGATACTAGTCATTCTGACAGGTGTGAGGTGATATCTCATTTTGGTTTTGATTTGCATTTCCCTGATGCTTACTGTTTTTTTTATTTATCTTTTGGCCATTTGTAGGTCTTCTTCGGAAAAATGTCTGTTCAAATCCTCCACCCATTTTTTAATTGAATTATTTGGGTTTTTGCTATTAAGTTTTATGACTTCTATATTTCTGCTACCTTTTATCAGATAGATGGTTTGCACATATATTCTCCTATTCCATAGGTTTTCTTTTTGTCTTTCATTTTGTTGTGCAGAAGCTTTTTAGTTTGATGTAGTCCCACTTGTCTGTTTTTGCTTTTGTTGCTTGTATTTTTATAATCATTGCTAAGGCCAATGTCAAAGAGCTCTTTTTCCCCTATGTTTTCTTCTAGGAGTTTTACAGTTTCCTGTCTTATAGTTAGGTCTTTAATCCATTTTGAGCTCATTTTTTTGTGAGTGATGTAAGATAGGAGTCCAGTTTCATTCTTTTCCATGTGAATATCCAGTTTTCCCCAACACCATTTATTGAAGAGACTATTCTTCCTCATTTGTATCTTTGGTTCCCCTGTCAAAAATATTAGTTAACCATATATGCAAGGGTTTATTTCTGGGCTCTCAGTTCTGTTCTCTTGGTCTCTATGTCTGTTTTCATGCCAGTACCATATGGTTTTGATTACTATAGCTTTGTAATAAAGTGTGAAATCAGGAATGGTGAGGTCTCCAACTTTGTTCTTTATCAGGATTACTTTGGTTATTTGGGTCTTTTATGTTTCCATATAAATTTTAGAATTGTTCTTTCTATTTCTATAAAAACTACGATTGGAATTTTGATAGGGATTGCACTGAATCTATAGATGGTTTGTGGTAATATGGACCTTTTAACAGTACTAATTCTTCCAACCCATGAATACAGGTATCTTTCCACTGATTTGTGTTTTCTTTAATTTCTTTCATTAATATCTTTTACTTTTCACAATGTTTTTTAATTTGTTTCTTCACTTAATACATGAGTGCTTAAGTTAATCTGAACATCTGTAATTGTAAGCTGGAAATTGAGTCACTTAAGAACATTTAACACTGAGAAAGACGGACGTTTACAAGGCACCTGGTTTTCATAGAAGTCTGTGTGAATCATTCAGGGGTCCCAAACCTAAGTGCCTATAATGAGGTAGGTACTACAAATTAGAGATGTGGACAGGTGAATGCCTGCCCCAGCTAAGGAAGAAGCTGTTACTTGGCACTCACCAATTAATGCCAGTTGTTCCGAATTTTCAAAAGAATTGCATTATAAGACTTTCCTAACTTTGAAAATGCTGGCAAATAGTTCAAAATCTTAAGAAGCCGTGAGCCAAACAAAAGGTCTAGAAACTTGGCCTTACAGCCACCGGTTTGTATATTTTACCATTTCACAATAAGTGAGCGACAGTTCTACAAATGTCTCCAGACGATAACCCCCCAAATACCCCATGCCCCTTAGTAGCCAGCGCTGAAAAGCAGGACTTCTCCTAAGGTCACATCGATCATTGTAGTTGTTCTTCTAAAATGGACAGTTTCCTCCTGCTAGAGATTTGATTTCATGGTGTCAGCATATGAGGTTCCCGTCACTTCATGACATGTCTTCTTTTAGGCCTGATGGAATTGGAACAGTGACTGTTGAAGAGAAGGAACGTTTCGAAGAAATCAAAGAGAGACTCCGAGTTCTGCTGGAAAATCAGATTACACATTTTAGGTGAGGATCTGGGGTTGAGGGGTTTATTAGGAGAGTGAGACTGGGGAGGGCCAAATAAAGGGCTTGATTTTCTAAGGCTGTTAACCTATCAGAGACACATTGGAGATTTATGAATAACTAAATGGAAGCGAAAACCAGTAGGACAGGGCTCCATGATAGCCAGAAGGCTTTGCAATCTTAAGTGTATTTTATTTCCACTGAAAGGACAGAGCCCTTCTTGTGCAAGCTGACCCTGGTCATCAATCTATTCTTTTAAAATCTATTACAAAATTGAAGGTGAAGTTACTTCAAGGTTCCTAGATCAGTGATAAGTCCTGGGAATCAGATCATTTGAACAGGGAAGGAAGGCAGTGGTACCCACATGGGAGTCTCCACTTTCTCCCTTGCCTCAGAAACAGGACTAGGTGTCTATGCAGGAAAAGACAGAAACTTAGATCAGACTTGGCAGATTGACTCTTCCCCACACGTGCAAGACAGCGAGCATGTCCAAGGTTTCAGCCTTGCTCCACATAGCCCACTTCTCCCTTGTAGCAAATCAGACATTTGTAATGCTGCACTGGTGGTTCTGGACTAGAAATCCTCAAATAGTAACTCAAAAATAGTAAGAACATTTATAATAATATCATAAACAGTTCCTTTTTATTAAACCCTTCCCACGGGTCAAGATACAGGACTAGAGGCTAGTTAGGCAGTAACTCAGTTTTTTATTCCCAGAACAACTTGGTAAGGTCGTTATTATAATCCCCATTAAATATAAATTAAACCAAAGCTGAGAGAGTTAAGGACTTGCGCCAGACCACCCACCGGACACCTGCATAGGACATAGTCTGAGTTTAAGTTGCCTCTGCTGGTCCCTTTGTACCATGAGGAACAGTATCTGGAAGGATCTGCGACAGCCTGAAAAACTCTTGGGAGTCCATGACATAGTTCCATCTGCACCACCAAAATCCTCCTGGACAAATTTTTATTGATTACACACTATATGCAAGAGGTATTGCCAATAACAAAAGATCCAATGACAATTAAAAACCACAGTCAAGGAAGGACACTTAGCAAAAGCATAAATTTGCTCAAAATACACTCCATTTCCTATAGTAATCCTTTGGAGACTTAGTAAGTGTGTTTGGATTTTAGCCTGTTTCAACTAATATTTTTTTACTGCTGGTCTCTATAATCATATAGAAGGTCACATGTGAGCTAACAAATGGTTTTCCTTCACAATAGAAATCTAAACAGAGCCTTATGTCATCACTCTAAATATTCTTTTCTGCTGCAGACATTTGCAGAGTCTCTCTTTAGTCATTATTCACACATACACATATATACATTATATACACACATATATGGTGTGAATTCAGATTAACATAACACAACGTGACAAAATAAAAAGCATTTTCTGTTCCTCAGAAAGAGTTGCTATAGGAATCAAATTGCAGCATATTTCATGCTAAAATATAATATATTTGGGCAACCTGAAGAATTTTCTCTTTTTTAGGTATTGCTTTCCATTTGGTCGACCTGAAGGTGCTTTAAAAGCTACTCTATCACTCTTGGAAAGGGTAAGAATGAAAGTAAAAGACAGATTACATAGATACAGACACGAACATAATCGTAATGAAATATTGTAGTTGAATGACCTAGTTTGTCATTTTTCAAGGCTTCGTTTACCATTCATCAAATACCAGAATAAATGCAAGGAAACTGCCAAAATTCTAGATATTTTGTCTCCAGACTCCCAAATAGTTAGCATATATTGAAGATATGTTCCTGGCCCTTCCCCGATTCATAGATGGGCTTTGCCATCCTAACTGTGCATTACAGTTCTGTGTTTTCTCTTTAACGATGGCTCTCAATCAATATTAAGTCACAAGGAGGCATTCACAACTCATTTTAAATTCGATCGATTTAAGAAATATAAATGAGTAACACATTTGGTTGAACCATCTTAATAATCATTTTTTTTCCACCGAAAGGTTTTGATGAAAGATATCGTGACCCCAGTACCACAAGAGGAGGTAAAAACAGTCATCCGGAAATGTCTAGAGCAGGCTGCTTTAGTCAACTATACCCGGCTATCAGAATACGCTAAAATCGAAGGTAAGGCTCCCTTCTGCCCCCATTTTTTTAATTTAAATTTTGGTATGCCTCCCTGGGGAAGAAGAATCTGTCTTTTCTAATGGGCACCAGAAAAGAGTGGTCCATCTGAGTATGTTAAACTGAAACTTGAAAGCACTTGAAATGTGAACGCTTCCTTGGCTGTGGCCAAATAAATGAATGAAGAACAGGGGCGCAGGGAACAGTCTTTGTAGGGGAAGAATACTGAATATAGCATGTGATCAGATAACTAAGGTCCTCCTGAGAGTCTTTGTCGGCACTAAGTTTGCTCTGTGACTAATGTTTTCCTATGAAAGAGTTCTGTAGGATTGTTAACTTCTTTAAGTAGAGAAAAACAAAGCACTTTGGAGGTAGAACAAGCATGGAACGAAACAACATCAAGATTTTGCTTAACTCTTTCTTGCCCCTTGACAGTATCTTGTCTTTTGGTAACATTTCAAACTTGATGGCAGGTTAGTGTCCAGTTGTCTCTGATGGCTCCTGGTTTGCTTTAGATCTCATTCATTCTTGTTGCTCCAGACCTAGGATGGTTGTTACCACTGCCCTCTCAAGTTTTAGGGAAGCAGGCACTGATGACCAAGTAGTCACCCAAAAGACACTTTGATTAAACTCTACTTGAGAAGATATGGTTCTTTGGGACCTATTCATTTGCAAAGGTATTAATCACTTTTCATTGTTACCCTGTTGGCTGCTATAGGGTGATTTGAAAACCACACCCAACTTGACCAGTGGTGTAAGTGTATAAATGTGGAAGTTCTGTGTGCAAAACTCAATGTGTCCGCATTCTGGAATCTGATGTTCTCTCACATGTGAAACACTTGACTAAAACCAGCAAATGCCCATTGTCTGCCTTTAGGACTTGACTGGGGGAAAAAAAAAAAAGGTCTAACCAACCACCAAAACCCTATCACTTACCCTGCCGAAGTCCTTGTTTCCTTAGAGAATTAGGTTAAGATCATGTCAAATCGCAGTGTTCTGTACATTACATGTCCTCCCTCTCTCAATTTTGTCTGTCTGACAATGCAAATTGTGTACCAGTGGTAATGAATTCATTGCTATGCACCCAGGGAGAAACACTTAAGAATTGGGCACTAAAAGGATGTTTATCAACTCTTGACTTGGTAATGAGTGACAAAAATAGAGGAACAAGAAGATCATTAAAGGGCTATGTTAGCAAATCATTGTTCTAGCATTTACCTTCCCAGGACATAATGATTGGTTGTATTTGGTAAAGTCAACCAGGTACCTAATAATTCTAGGCAAGGCCAGAGATGGGATGGGATCAAGAAACGTTCGGTTGCCATGGCTGCTGCCTCGTAGGCCTTGGTCTAGCTATTACTAGTCTTTTGGTAAGATCTGCTCTCTTCTTTCAGATAAATATATCCAAAAACAAACTTTAAGATCTGTAAGTAAAAATGCATTCATTTCCAAAGTAGATCAGCTGATCTGTAATTTCCTTTTGTGCCTCAATTCTTCTTGGTTGTGTTAATTATCTTTTGCACTGTGACTTTTAGGTCTGGGGATTCTTTGAAGAAACCAATCTTTTTTTTTTTCCAACTCTCTTTTCAGAGAAGTACCTCATTCCACACTACCTGCTCTCTTCCGCTTCTCTCCTTCCTTGTCCGTGATTGGCTCAGCCACTTTGTGATGTTACCTCTGCAAAAGTGGCTGTGACACCAATTTCAAAGCATGCTGGGATTGTTAATTCAGACAACCCAACATCCTCTGGCTGCATGTATCAGGTTTTCTTTCATGAACATAGTCCACCGTAGGCTGAGACATTGCAGCTTTGAAGATATTACTACCAAACAACTTTCTTTTACAAGGTTCCAATCCTATGCTCAGAAAAGAAATCTTACATTTCTGCATTTGAGCCCCTCTGTGAGCACTAACAGCTTAGTCCCCTGAGAATTTTGGAAAGAAGTTGTAGTGATATTGCTGGAGACTATGTTTATGAAGAAATACCTCAAGAGCCTTAGATACTAAAGTCTGAAATCCTTAGTATCTTGGAGCCTTAAATCAATGAAATTCTGTTTCCCTTTACTCATGATGTTTTTGGTCATTGTACTCTTGCAAACAATTCTAAAGAGACGTGTAAAATCATGGTCACAATCTCTCTCGTGACTCACGGCATGCTGAATGGTTAATCCAGTAGATCTCCAATTTTGAAACTCCTTTTTCTTTTATCCTGTGTTTATCCCAAAATACTCTGTGGCTATTTTCCTTTGAGCTAATGTAACGTATTCCTCTAACCTATGACCTTTAACCTCTTTACCTCTGACCTAAGCCTCTTGCATGCCCAAATCCTCTTTTATAGGGAAAAAGAGAGAAATGTATGAGCATCCTGTCTTCTGCTTGGCCTCCCAAGTGATGGATTTAACCATTCGTGAGTACCTACCACCTCCTCGCCATGCTGTCTTCACTCTTTCTGTTTTCATTATTTCAAGAAAATCCAGATCCAAACCAACTCACTCTCCTTGCTTCAAGTTTTTTAGCATTGGCTTGTCTGTTGATTCTGTCTGTGAAACCCAGTGTGAGAAGTCCAGTCACTTTTTATCAGCCTAAAACAGGTTAGACAATTAAGCCATTTGTTTGTGGTAAACTCAGATTTGTCCGTAAGTTTTTCAGTTATTCTCTGTCTGTGACCTGAATGCATTTTTACTTTGCTTGTGTGTAACCCCAATTTGTAAAGTGCTTGTCACTGGTACACAATCAAAAGGTAGCCGCTAGGCTGGGAGCGATGCGTTAGGTGTCAGATAAAGGACAGTTGGGGCAAAATCATGCCTTCTTTACCATGTTTAAGATGTCAAACTATTTTGGGTATAAGATCACACAAGGTGGTCCATTCTCTGTAAAAATTAGATCTTATACGCCTCCTGTCTGTTCTCTTTCAAGCTGGGAAGCTTTTCCTTGTTCTCTCTGGAGATTTTGACTTGTCCTTGTCCTCTAAGCTCTGGCTAGAACATATGACTTAATTGTCACTTGGAGAGTTCGTGTATGTTTCATAGCTTGATTTCACATTAAACTTAATTTTACTAATTTTCTATTTGTGCAGCATTTTCCACCTCTGTGAAGGAGCCTTTTTTTGCTGGCCCCCACACTTCGGGGCGGTGGGAACCCAAGGGCAACCTTTTCCTTCCAATATCATGTATCACACATAAGTGGGGGGCATTTTGGTCCATTTGCTCATTAATCCTGCATATGTGTTCTTGTTTCTCTCTCTTCTCTCCTTGTTGTGCTCTCTCTTTCAAATAGAGAATCAAAAGGATGCAGGTGAACCAACTGTATATGCATTATAAACTATCAGGACTGTTGAGTTATATTGAGTTTCTGTTTTCGTTTTTGTTTTTAAGAGCTCCTTAACGTATGGACTCCCAAAGACTGATGTGGAGTTGCAATGATACTTAAGGAGTTAATTTGTGCTGTCTAACTATATCTCTTGCCCATTAGATGTTGACCTCTATAGAGCAGAATTTATGTAAAGGCATAAGCTTTGAAGGAACAGAACTCTGGTTTGCTGCGGAGCTTCATTTCATCTTCGGTTTCAGGATTCAGTGATTTGGCCTCATGTGCTTAAAAAAAAACAAAAGTTACTGAACCAAACTAACTCTTCCTCTTTGTTTTTCATTTATTTTTTCTGTTTTCTGCCCTAATGACAAGTTTGTGTTCTTTGATGAATGTTTATCAGTCAAGACAGAGAGAAGTTGTGTCCATGTTGTTCTTGTACGTATTGTGTGATGAGACAGGATGCACTCAGAGGGTGGCTGAGCACAGGCTGTTGCTGGAGTTTCATGAGAGGAAAGATCTTAGAGAGTTCTCTGGCTTTGGAAATTTTCTTCTTGTTTGGTCCCCAAACTTCTGAGCATATTTTGAGGAAAGCTTTAACTTAAAACTTTAATAAATACATGCTTTTGATCATTGTTTTTAAGTAAATCCTCAAAAGGTAATTAAACATATTTCATTTAATCAAAGTTGAATGCATTTCAGATCAATTCAGAAAGCAGTTTTGTGCACATGCCAAGCACCAAGCTAGCAAGAGGTATTTGAAGACTCACAAACCTATGTTCAAAACACATGAGCCTTTCTCTCCCTGAAAGAGAAGGTATTCATTCATTCATTCATTCATCCATCCATCCATCCATCCGTCCATTCATCCATTCATTCATTTATTCATTCTTTAGACAAGTGCTTAGTGGGAGCCTACCATATGCCAGGTACAGTTGTGAAAGCCAGGGACTAGTAAACAAGAGGGAAGTAGCTGTTAACCTTATGGAGCATATATGCAAATGGGTGTCTAAGTGTAAATTACAAATTCAGTACACGGTAACACCAATTGATAGAGTGATGTGTAAGAGTGCATTATCAGAAAACCATGGACGTTTCCACAAGGGTGGTGAGCTTGAATGCAGCTTGAAAGATAAATCAGAATCAGTGAAAGGGAGCTGAGATTGGAAAGTGGAAAGGTAACTTAGATAGAATATGTGCAAATGCATAAAACTGTATAGCTAATAGAAATAGTTAATTCTTCAAAAAATAGCTAATTCTTATTCAATGTGTATTATGTGCCAGGTATAAGTGCTTTATATGTATTAATTCATTTAATCCTCAAAACTCCTTATGAGGTAGATACTACTATTATTCACATTTTAGAGAGGAGCCATCTGAAGCACAGGTTAAAAACACACTCCTAGAAGAGTAAGTGGTAGAGCCAGAACCTGAGCCCAGACGGAGGCCACACTCTTAAGTACTCTGTAATTCAGTGTGATTGCAAGACAAGGTGCATTGATGGCAGTAATGGGTGCTGATGATGGCAATGCATGCAGGAGGTAAGGTCTCATATATGCCTTAATGATGGGGTTCAGAATGTATCTCATGGGCCAGAGGTTCTTAACCTGGAATCTATGCCAATGTTTGCATGCATATAGATTTTTCAAGGGACAAACTCCACAGGTCTCACTTCCAAAGGTGAAGGCTTTTTAAGCAAGGGAGTAGATTGGTAACTTACAGTACAGAAAAATCATACTGTCCATACCATGATGGACAGAAAGAACTGGGTAGCAGAAAGAGAATAAAATAGACCTAAAAGGTTAAGGTCAAAGCAGAGATGGTTTGAAGCTTGGTATGTCCCAGACCTCTTCTAGGCAAAGCAGACCTAAATCACAATCATCATCGTAATTGCTTCTTCCCTGACCTTTAAATCTTTTTTTCTTACCCTCCCCCTCCCTCTTCAATTTTCTTAGGGGAGCAAAGCAAAAACACGCAGACAGGTGTGCAAAAACCAACTGATGGAGGGGGCAGGGCACAGCTGGAGTCACCTGTGTAAATTGGGGTGGACAGCTACAGAGTTCTTTAGTCAGGCTGTGCTTCAAGAAGCTATGGGACTCGGCATATGGCATTTTGGTGGACTTATGTTTTCTGTCTGGTGGCATTATTAGAAATTAAATATTCTGTTTACTTACAGTATCTTAAAAATAAACGATGTAAAAGGCTGCTACTCTATGAAAGAAAAACTGTGACTCCTGCAAATGAATTCTATAATTTTAAATACATTTCGTTTAAACTGTCACACATTCTGAACCCAGTAAGCTCTGAGAAAGTCTACACTACTATTGCTGTTTTGCCTCAATTCTTGGCTAAATACTTGCATAATTTTCTGAGCATCATAAGGATTCTACTGGAACTTGAAATAAAACAATTTTTCCTTCACATACGCCAAGGAATTGTATGATTAGATAGATAGATAGGTAGATAGATAGATAGCCCACCTATGGGCCCAAGCACTATGCTGAGGACTTTACATGGAGGATTTAATTCAATCTGTACCTTAGTCCTATAAATAAGGCTTCATTATTGCCCCTTTTACAAATTCAGATAGAATAAGTCACTTTCTCAAGAAGGATTTGAACCCAGATCTTTCTAAATTCAAACAACATCCCTTTTTGTTTCTTTCCACCGTGCAGCCTTTCCAACTTGGACAATATCCATTCATTCAGTGAATAAGTTCCAAAGTATCTACTCCAGGAAGAACACAAAAACAAACAAACAACAAACAGAAACCAGAGCAGTCCTTTCGGGACCAGATCATTATCAAATCCTTTCATTGGGAAGTCTTCTCGAGCAGCTGAGATTCTCTAAGATTGCCAAGAACTGAGGACTTGTTTTTCTCTACAATTGACAGAAACTTGCTAGAGCAGGTCAAACACATCCAAAGGACTGCCAAGCAGATTCTGTAGTCAACACTTTGTAGCTTTTCCTATCTCCAGTCAAACTTCCCATAGGTCCAAGGTCCTGCACATATTCAGGAGCCCCCACCGCATGGCCCACCTTATCTTTCAGCCACAAGATAATGGCCACACCCATAATCCATTAGCTGGCATGAGTTTTCAGTATGACAGCTGATGATGTCCAGTTAGCATCCTTTATGTACAGCTCCAAGAAAACACTACTTCAGAACCAGCCTGAGCACTCAGGAATTGTTACACCAAAAACTTAAATCCCTATTTTGGGTCCAATGGGTTTTTTTTTAATTCTTTAAGCCTCATTTTTATTTTCTGTAAAAGGGGCTGATAATGGTTCCTCCCCCAAAGAGTTACTGGCAAGATTAAAATACATATTCCAAATAAAGCTTTTAGCACACTACCTGGCACATAGTAAATACTCATTATATATATTAGTTATTATCATTTATTTTATTTAAAAAGAAACTTCTAAATCCAGATGTGTAGTGTAGACATATTATTTGATTTCAGAAATAGAATATAAAACAATGCTTCTCAAAGTTCAATGGTCATACAAGTCCCTGAGGATCTTGGTAAAAACATAGATTCTGATTTGGTAGGTCTTGGGTGGGACCTGAAAATCTGCATTTCTAACAAGCTCCCACATGATGCTGAAGCTACTGATCTAGGGATTGCAATTGGGATGTCAATGAAATCTAGGGGGAAGCTGATTTATTGTTTTATCATAAACTTCAAAATAAAACATTGCAATAAAGCTCTACATATATCTGTTAAATACCCACAAAGTTCCAGGAGCTCTGCCAGGCACCAGAGCAATGAGCAAAAGTAGCCATGGTCACTACCTGGGAGCTTATAATAAGGTAGAGAACACAAATGTAAAACAAGTAATTACATTCTGCTGACTATGATAAAGGGAAATGTAAGGTGCTGCAGGTAGGCAGCACAAGGAGATTTTACCTAAGCCAGGGTCTTTGAAGCATTCCCAAGAGGAGATGTCCTGGAAGTCGAGGGCTGATTCCCCAGGAAGAACTGTCTGGGGTATTCCTGTCCTCGTTGAAGTGTTTGCCTCTATTGACCATCCTTCCAAATGCCCCAAGATCCTGTGCCAGAGAGCTTGTGATCATATACATAAAAGCTTATTTGGGGACTTCATGGATATTTAATAATTAAAGCAGGATTCTTACTATAGCAAGTGACAAAAAAAGAAAACAAAAAACCTAAAACAAAACACTCAAAAAGCTTAAGCAAGAAAGGGGAATTTTTTCCCCTATGTAGCTAGGAAATGCATGGAGGAGCTGGACTCAGGGATAAAGAATTTTAGTGTGTTTTGATCTCTCCAACGGCTGGCAGCCTTCTTTAATGTGACTGGGAGTCACGATAGAGGGGTTGGGAACATGGCTATAGATGGCACCAGGCTTTTATCCTAGCAGACGACCCTAGAAGAATAAGAATTTTCCTTTCCAGGCAATTGTATAATATTTCAGAGAAGGGCCTCATTGGCCCAGCTTGAGTCACATGTTAATCCCTGAACCAATCATATCACCCATGATCAAGTGGGGTGCTGTAGTTGGCCTGGCTTGGCTCGTATGACTGCCCGTGTATTTGTGGAAGTTATTGCCTGACATACCCACCAGAACCATGTGGAGTAGAGAGGCAATTCTCCTGAGGAAGGTTACTGTACATACATGAATAACAGATGTCCACTACTGTGTCCATCCAAAATTAAGTTTATTTCTCTTGAGTGCAACAGTTCAGTCTTAAGAGTAAAGCGTGATTTAGGGTACAAAGATACAAAACTAGAGAAGAAACATATTATAATAGCATTACTTCTTCCTTGCTGTTGCAATGTAATTTAAATAAAAAGTATTTTAAATGATCTTAAATCATTTTTAATTGCATCAAGACACCCGAAGTTGTTCTCTGATTTGGAAGTTTAAGTTATAATGTTTACTATTCAGTGATTTAGTTTAGTATATTTGTTAAGTAACCAGGGGCTTTTGGTAACAGATAAAGTTATTGTATAGCTATAAGCATATTGCCACTACAGAGTATTTGTTTTTCCGTGAAAGCACTGCATTGGGTAGAATCCACTGAGGATTTCCTTCCACCAATATTTGAGGACATGCCCCAGGGTCCTGCCAGGAACTTCTTTAGCCCCTAGAAATACAAAATTCATTGGGCATAGGTAGAACTGACATTGAATATGATATGCTATTTTTAAGGGCCATATGTGCTTAAGTAGAGGTATCAACAGAGGAGGTGGACCTTTGTTATAAAGGCACTCTTGTTATGGCATATGAAGGTATAGCTCTTGTTATGAAGGGATCTCGTAAAGGCTTCTGAGCAGGGGTATGACAGGCTCAAATGTGTGCTTTACGAGGTCACTCTGGCTGCTACATAGACAATGAACTGCAGAGGAGGAAAGGGACTAAAGGCCGGCTGGCAGTCTTTAGCAACAGTTGAGGTGGAGATGATGAGATGAGTTGCATGTCTACCCCCTCAGCAAGAATGTGGGCACATGACCTAATACAGTGGAAGGAAAAACCAAGAGGACATTTTGGAGATAGAAATGGATAGGCCATGCCACCCATGGCCTTATAGGGAAGAGACAAAGATGACTACCAGGAAAATAGTAGAGAAAACAACCCATGATTCATCCACATCTTTATTACCATATACTTTATACTGTGCTAGAGATGAAATCTCCTGAAAGGGAGTGATGAAGATGCAATGCATCAAGTGTATATAACGGATAACCTCACTGAAGAAATTATGCTGAATTGTAACCTTGCATTAAATGTATGGTCCAGTGAGCCATCATTTTAGAGAGGCAGGGTACTCTGGAAGGCCGACGTGGCAATCTACTTAGCTTTCTATTCCTACTCTAGCTCTTGTCCCCGCCCCCCCCACTCCCAAATCGTAGCAAACTGCTACAGGCTAGTTATTTCCAGTGATAGCATAATACTAACACTGGCATCTTCAGCAACACATCAATAGGTTGGAAGTTGGTGTTAAGTGGGCTTTCCATCAACCATATCCATCTCTCATATGATATTTCAGGGACTGGCAATTCCCTCACTGGAAGCAGAGATGGTCAGGTTATTTAAGGGCTAATTGGAGTGTCTCTCGCTCCTGGATGCTTCTCTTCCTTGGCTTAGCTGAGCATGCAGAGGAATTCTCTTTTTGTTTTTTCTGCAGTCACATTTAACTCTCTCTCTGGAAGCCAAGCAGATTTAATTGTGTAAACATGAGCAATGGTAATTGGGTAAATGAAGTTGGAAACCAAGGTATGATGTTTTTGTTTTGCTCTGTGAGGAAAAAAAATAGGGAGCTTGTTTTTCTATGGTGGCAAACCTCACTGTCAGAATTCTGGACAGGCAGTTGGCAGGAGGGAATCCCTTTACGAATTTTCATCAAGACCCACTGAGCTGAAATATGTATCGGCTGCCTCATGGGTGGGTTCTGGATCAGCCCGGGGACACTTCATTGTTTTATACACCACCAGGTCAAGTGTTTCTCTACACACGCTCAGCTATCTGGGTGAGAATGAGTAAGAAGTTGCCATGAGAATTGCATGCTCAGGTAACACACATTCACTGAAAGAGCCATGGGGATGCGTTACCAGAGATGTACCTAACTTACAGTACAGCTGTAAGTGGAAAACCAGATTTTAACAAATATATTAAAATACGGAATACTTTTTTATAAAGCATCAGTAGTTGTTTTCCTCTAAATAGCTTTAATTCAACACTGATTTTTCCAAATTCTACTTAGGCACAGTATTTTCCAAACAAAAGATTTAAATAAGAGGAGACTGGTAAATATTTTTTTTTTAGTCCTACATTCAAAACACTGAGGTGGTCCCACAAGCAAAAGACCTCATCAACTTTCCCTTTCAATAGATGGTTTTGCCAGAATATTATATTTAACCTTATTTCTTATATTTTTATCTCTGTTGCTAGAATTCCATTTCCTATAAGCCTGCAGTAAAATTCATTTTCCCAGTTGAAAATTCAAGCAAACCAAGAAGCAAACTTGGCAATGTAGTATGTCCCCCCTCACCATACAGATTGCTTTATAAATGAGGAACTATTAAAAAGGAGTAGGTCTAAGGTTAATGAGACACTCATTAAAGAGAGAGAATTGTAGAAGCTGATAGTGCTCTGTGTGTGTATTTAAGGAGAGGCTATTGTTACAGGATGTTTGCTGTGCTGATATCGTAAACCACATGACAGATGGGTCAAGTGCTGATTACAGTATTCTAACATTTGGAATAGCAAGTAACATATTTGATAAGCTGGCAAGTTTTTATATATGATTCAACCCACAATATAAAAGCCACGAGAATTCCAATTGAAAATAATTAAATGAGCTGGAGACAATCAGATGCCACACATTTTTCCCCAAAATGACAGATTTTGACATGTTGAAATTCCACAAAGGGAGCAAGAATATTCCCTAGCTCACTTGAACTAATAATGGCCCTTCATCTGCTTTTGTAAAGCAATTAATTCCTGCCTTCTCACAGTGTTGGAGAGAACAGTAAACGTCTTTAGGCACCTTAGGCTTTACAGAGATCTATCCACGCATTGTTTTATTTGCTCTTATCATCAGCCCCGCAAGGTATATAAAAAAGATACTAATATTCTCGCTTCATAGCTGAGGAAACTGAAGCACAGAGAGGTTTAAGGAGAAGGTGGAAGGTACATGAGAAAGTTAAGTAGCATATTGAGGGTGAGAAGCCAGATCTTCCAGCTATGAATCCATCAAGTCTGATCACTGGGAAGAGGAAGCAGCTATTCACATAGAGGCGTTCTTCATTGAACAAAAGTGTATCTTCTTTCTGTCAATGATGCTGCCACCATCATTCATGTGTATCCATCTGGAGAAAGGCATCCAGTGTTTGCATTCAGCCTCTGAGCGTCTCGGTAGGGTGGTACGGGTGACGCTGGTAAGAGTCCCGTCCCTTGTCACACAATGTCATATCTCTGTAATACTGCAGTAATTCCAGGAAAGCAGCAGCCCTCCATCTGTGTTTTATCATTGTTGCTTGTTTTGTTGTTCTTTTCAGACTTTATCATCTTCCTGGTCACCTTTGTGAAAGTCACGTTGTTTCTTTCCTTTTTTTACTGTCTCTCCTCACCTCCCTGAGCAGCTCCCCCGCTACCTCCTGGGCCTCCTCCACCCACCCAAAAGCAGACCAGCATGTTATATCAGAGGCTCAAAGGCATGCCTAGGCCAAAACCAAGTACTGTAAACTTCTACCATTACTTTATTCAGCAGCTTTTTAGTTTAGTTTGCTTTTCTGTTCATTTTTCTTCTTGAAATTTTGTTTCGGTTTGGAACACGAAGCTGAGGCTCAGGCTCTCAAGTTTGACACTGTAGGTTTTGAGACAGTCGAAAGAGAGCATTTATTTCCAAATGTCCACATTTTTTTGTCTAGCTATGTCTGACATATGCAACATTTTCAAATTTCAATGTCAGCACAAAATAACATTGTTGTTGCATAACATTTTGCATGACGATTTTTTTTATATGTTATGAGCTTCAATTCTGTTGTATGAAATGTTTACTAAGTATACAGTAGTTACAGCTCCCCTTCTTCAGTGCTCCAGCTAGTACAAGATTGGGTGATAGGAATGTTGCAATACATTTCAAGACAGCAGAAGTGACAAAAAAAATATCATGTCTAAGCACAAATTTCTCCTTGACCTCTGATGGGGGGTGAGGGAAGGGAGGACGTGCTAGAGGATTTTGCACAATATTTTCTTTAAAGACAACATCTTAGAGAAGTTGTTTTTAGTACCATTTTTGCCACTTAGCTAGTCAGTTAGATATGCAAATGAAGAAGAAAACAGTGTCGTGTCTCAATAAAGTGGCTTGATCTATAGATAATGGTATTACAGCTAATTAATAGTAAATGAAAGTTTGCTACATGGGTTAATTGGAAGATCAAGCATCCTAGATTAAAGGATCCTAAACCTGCTTTTTATTTTATTGGTTGCGTGTTAAAGTAAAATTATAAAAGGTTTTATTAAACATACTGTTTGTATATATACATCAGGCATACACATATCTGTGTACATGTGCACACACTTAGAATGACTGCATGCACATATACACTTTATGTGTATCTATCAATATATATTGTAGTCAATCTAAGAGTACTGCATATTAAAACAAATCTTCAGGTGGTCCTAGCTTAAGCATCTTGGATTTCTCCAAACATAAAAATCATTCACATGAAAATACATAAAAATATTGGTGGGGATTACTTCATGTCTATATCATATGTCATGTACAGTAGAATTCCCCTAGATTTGGTGAGTATTCCATGCAAAGGACAATGTTTTTTATTCTTAAAGCTAGAGATTTCAAAGATGTGCCCCAAGTGGGATTTCCTGCAGATTTGTATTAATGTGCAGGCTTGTCTGGTTACTAGAAAATGTATGTAAGTGTGTGATGTGTGTATGTAGGTGTATGTGTCGAATGGGTAATAAGCATAGGATGAGGAATTTGCAAATTGGTGTGTAAATGTGAATACCAACTAATAAAAAATAGTAGCTTATGCATATTTACTATCAAAATGCAAATACTTCATTCTACACATATTACTCAAACATATATACACAGTATGTTTGTAGAAATGCCTGAAAGTCTACTGATGAAATTATGATAGCCCATTTATGAAATTATACACAGACCAGGTACCCCAAATGCATAGAAGTCAATCTTCTCACTCATTCTCTCTCCACATATTTATTGCTCCAGACCAGGCAATGAGCCCTTGACCCTAAACTCTGCACATTTCCTTCCTCTGAGTGTTGGATATTCCCCACCTGATCTATATATTTATGTTCCCCGCCGCTCCCCCCTTCATGCCCTAACCATATCCAGCCACATTTCCACCTGTACACAGTAGAGACAATGGAGCAATCCATTGGCCTGAATCCAGAAAGCCCACTTTCACACCAGTCATTGGACCTTGTTGGACTGAAACTTTCAGTACTTTGACAATCTTACCCAACCCCATTTACCATTCTTAGTTTCCATTGGCTGAGATACTCTTTTTGCATAGTGCTTCACTGAATTTGTTTTTCATTATTAAATCCCAGATTACTAATCATCTGACATGTTCATCACCTGTCTAACAAATGTACAAAAGAAAATTATATGGCTCTCTTAAATTTCTTTTGTAAATCAGCAGTCACCCATGACTTTGTTTAAACCCCACGCACCCCAAGACAACAACACAAACAACAACGAAACCTTCTTGTGAAGTATTGAATAATTTCCATTAGCAGGAAAATCCTGAAACCAAGATATATCTGCTTTAGATGAAGAGATAAAAATAAGTTTTGGCAGTCTTTTTGTGCACATATATACCTGCCTGTGGAATCACACTAACAGATCCTTATTGCCATTACACTCTGTGTGTTCCAAAGGACTCTGAGGCTTCAAGGTTTAAAGGTTTCAACATGAAATAGAAGATCCCTTGTGAGTACAGACTGGTTAAATTGAAGCAATTTCATTGGCCAAGAAAATCTGTATATTTTAAATTTTACTGTTTTTCCCCAGGAGAAAAGTTTTTAATTTTTGGTAACATAATGACCTTACCAAACATTCATGGATTCAGCTCTACAAAAGATTCAGCATCAACCAGGTCCAGTTTGTGGCTATCAACACTATCAAAACTAAAAACAAAGAAACAGTTTGGAGTATATTGTTGCCACCCACCTGATAAAATTTCAGTTGCACCAACAGGTGGCACAAACTCCCACCAGTTCCTCCCGTAATCTACCCCCAACACCCTTTTAATGATTCTATCCTGCCTTCTACCTAATGGTCCAGGAATGTCCCTTAACTTTCAGTCTCCTCCCTGGACAACTTAAAACAGCCAGACCTTTGATTCTGTTTGTTCAAAATGAACATTCCAGTACCTGTTAAACGTGCAGACCTGTAATGAAAAACAATACTGTAGTATCAAATGTTCAGGGACAAATGCAGGAAACAAATGTCACAGCAGTCAAGAGTAAGCTTCCCACTTCAGGTAGCATGAACACAGTCTAGAGAGTGATCTAAGATAGTACATTTATGCTGTCTTTAAAGAACGTGTGTACAAAATGTCACTAAATTTGAAATGGGCTGTCATAAACTTAAGGTAGCTTAATATGCAAATTTGAAGCTGGAGCACTGCTTTTTCTTAATATGTATTCTAAGGACGATGGTGATAATAACAGAATGGCTTTATGGTTTGCTCACTACTAATTACGTGGCACTTAACATCTGCATGAAACTTTAAAAAAAATTGGTAACTATTTGACATTTCTTATCCACTAGTTCTAATGGCCACAAAACTAGCCTGAGGCTTTCGCTGAATTTTAACACAAATTCTTGTACTACAGAAAATGTAGGCCGGTTAATCACTCCTGCCAAAAAGCTGGAAGACACAATCCGCCTTGCTGAGCTAGTCATTGAGGTTCTCCAACAGAATGAGGAGCATCACGCAGAGGTGAGCAGGCATGGCGGGAAAATGTCTCTTTGGGTGTCCCTCAGCTGGACAGTGCAGAACTGATCCTACCAGCGACATGAACAAGATTCCTTAACACCCATTTTCTTTTAACTGGTCTTGCAAAGAGAAGGAAAGGGCAAGTGTTGCAAGGAGAAGCCTTTGGAAGGTTGTGTAAAACAAGCAAAAAGTGGTTGCATGTTGTCCATTTCAGCTTAAGTTTTCAGATGTTTTAGCAAGAAGCAAAAGAGGTGAGTATATTTTAAAGATAATTTATTCAAGCAGCATATGGTTATTGTCCAGAACACACAATATACTTTTTGGTCTTCTGTGGTTGTCGTTGTTGCTACCACTGTTGTTTTTATTTATTTTATTTGGTGTGTGGATCACAGGCCATGTTTTTGAATTTATCTCTGTAACTTACTCTCTGCTTGCACTAGAGTCTTCATTTGTTAATCTCGGATGACCTAGGTTGCTAAACACAGTGATGGAAGCAAATTATTCTGTGTTGTTCAACCTGTCGATTCGCCAACATACATCTAATAGATAGATACAGCTTTCTGTCTTTTTTTTTTTTTTTACGAACCACTGCCAAAAATGATCATTTTGATAATCATTGTAAACTAAGGGATTTCAAGGCTAACTAAATCCCAAACCTGTAAGGACTTAAACAACACAACCCTTAAAAAAAAAAAGATTCCAAGATTCCATTATGGTCAAACTATTTCATCAGCTCTTGTTTCAAAACTGAGATTTAAAATCATTGCTCTTAAAATAACCTTTTTGAAAATTGCACTAATTTTCACTCTTCCTCTCCAGTTAATTCTACAGCTAAAGGGGGAAATAAGGCATTCCATAAAAGCTATTTCTCAAGCACTTAAAATGATCATTCCCATGATAAATGAAAATTGACAGTATAGTTAAATAATATATAATACACCATAAATCCAACCGTCCCGACTAATGCCTGATTGCATATTTAAATTTCCTCCCTGTTTTTCTACTGTTCCACTCAATCATGGCTGATCGTGGCAGGGAAAAGAGGTATGTGACTAAACCGAATGAGCCAGCCACCTGCTGTCATAGTCTGTGCATGCCCTTCCAGTACCATGTCTTCTACTGGGACTTTTCCTGGGTGCTCCTGCTTTCTAACACTGACCCAAGGAATGTAACAGCAACTTCCAGTGGACTGCTTGTGAAATGGTGGCCCTCCACGGCAGGGTAAATGTGGGGGTTCTCTTGTGCGTGCATGAAGCGATTGATATACCTAACAACAACGGCAGTTACATCCCGACACGCGCCTCCCACCTGCCTGGATTCTGTCCTTAGCCTGTCTCAGTTTCCTATGTCTGTCTGTACTTCCCTTTCTCACAGCAGATGAGTACCGACCGTAGTAACCGGTAGCTGGCCAGAGTGATACTAATCTTCCTCTATGACTGTCTGTATGTGAACCATATATACAGTATTTATATATAGAGAGAGTGCCAAAGATTCATGATTTCCCCGAAAATCCTCCTAAGAATGGGGTGAAGACCCCTTGAGGTGAGTGTAACTATCTCCAAAGCACCCAGCAGTGCACGGCCAGGAATGAGAAGAGGGGCCAAATCAACACCCTCCAAACATGGAAACCCTAGGACATGCCTCCAGACATATAAAATTAAGTTGGGCTAGAATTGTTTTCGATTCCATCCTCTAGGACATCCTTTTCAGATTGGGGGCCCTTCAGGCTTAAGTGACGGTAAGTATGTTCTTTCTGGGTGCCCAGCAGATCATCTCCAGAGGCCCTCCCCTGATCAGGATGTTGAGGCTTTCCCCATGATGTCGAACCAAATGTACACACTTCTGAAGACGTGGGTACGGAGAAGATCGCTTCCTCGGTCACAGCTGTGGTGCTGTGCTTTTGAGTAAAAGAAGAAAAATGACAGACATGCTTGATTTGTAATCACATTATGCTCTGAGGCTGCTACAGGCTAAGGAAGGATGGATATTTTCCATACCTCAAAAGAGGTACCAAAGGGAAGTTGATATTCCAAAGAAGATTTTTTCTTTTTTTTTTTTTTAAGATTTTTATTTATTTATTTGACAGAGAGAGAGAGGGAACACAAGCAGGGGGAGTGGCCGGCAGAGGGAGAAGCAGGCTTCCCGCTGAGCAGGGAGCCCGACGCGGGGCTCCATCCCAGGACCCTGGGATCATGACCTGAGCCGAAGGCAGACGCCTAATGACTGAGCCATCCAGGCAGCCCGATATTTTTTTTTTCTTTTCCAAAAAACACTTCTTTCAGGAAGTGCTAATCATCATCCTAAACTGACCTAATAACCATCATCATAAAAATATTTTAATCTTACACAGTCAAAAGCCATTCAGGGTAAATACATAGCGTAGAAATAAATTCAATTCCATTTTCATTTGTTAACTTGGGGAGTTACAACTAAAAACTTCAGCATACTTTTTGGAATGTGGAGGCTCGGTTTGGTTTTAGGTAAATGTACAAGATTATTTCCTGAACTAATAATTTCATCCAATCACAAAAATTTCAATCAGCAATCAAAAGCTACCTATCTGCTGAGCACTGAGGCTACTACCTCAGTGCTTTTTGGAAGGACAAGGAGACATAAGGTAGTCTTAGCCTTCAAACGATACAGTGCAGACTGGCCAATAGCTTGGGTTCTGTGCCAGAGAAGCTTGAGTTTGAATTCCAGCTTTACCTCCTCATTGCTCTGTGATCTCAACCTGGTTTCTTAACCTGTCTAGTCCTGTAAATGGGAGATAACAATAGAATCTACCTCAGATGGTTGTTGTTGGGATGGAAGGCGACATTAAGCAAAGCATCTGGTGTTATGCCTGGCATAGAGTAAGTTCTCAACAAAGCTTGGCTGTTGTATTATTAGGGACAAATTGCTAAAGAAGCAAAATATGTGAATATGTGACCATGAAAAGGACAAAACCTATGTGGAAAGTACCAAATGAGTGGTACAGACAGCATATGTTGAGAGAAGAGTGGGCTCATTACAAGGCGGAGTGGTCCAGAAAGTTAGCACCCTTTGTTCTTAGCATTCACTTACAGCTTGCACTCACCTGGAAAGCTCTTAAAAATGGCTGATGCCACGGTCTCGCCCCAGCTCAATTAATCAGAATCTCATGGGGAGGGACCAACTCTTAGTAATTTTTAAAAGCTGCCCATCTGATTTCAGGGTCAAGAAAGGCCCCTGGGCTATGGTTAAAGAAGTGGCATTCGCCCTGGTACAAGTAAGATGAGGTTTTGATGCCCAGAGAATGAATTGTGAAGATTTTTTTTCCACTGACCAGTACTCACTGTATATTCTGAGTGCTCAGTGAACTCTAGAAAATCACTCAATCCTAAGCATGGATCTTGGCTATAGAGCCATGCTGTTCGGTGGCACCACACAAATGAAATTGACAAGTAGACTTGCCTCCCCCACCAAGAAAACAATAATCCTTAGAGCCATGTTTAATTCCAATACAAAGTAATTAAATGCCCCAAGAGAAAACATGTTCATCAGCTAGAAATGCATCACACATTCACCCAGGCATGGGTAGCAGTAGCAGTTCTCTTATTTACCTCTTAATTTCAGCTTGATTCTGCTCTCAGAGCCGAAGTTATTCACACACACGTGCACACACACACAAATTATGCCTTCATGTATCATTGCTCCACCTTCCCAATCTCTCTCTCTATGTATACGTATGTATATGTATATATGTATTGTGGTATACAGAGGGGTACATATATACATGTAGTTTGTGTACAAAATATACAATGTGTTCAGTGTGGTGGACTGTATTCCTAAAGCATACATCTTTGCCTTTAAATAATGAAACACACCAGGTAAGTATTTAGAAGCCAAAGTACATCTCCCTATTGTCTTCGGAAAAGATTTCCAAAGACTTTAGATGCCCACAAACTTTGAGTTAACTCATATACAAAAATAGCATTCACCTGTATGAGCAAGCATAAAATAAATATAGTTGTTGGGTCTGGGTGTTTTGTTTGTTTTGTTTTGTTTTAATTTTAAAGCTTGCCTTGCCCCAGCCCAGTCACACAGATTCTGTTCATTTGATTGAAATTATGATAATGGCTTTTTGGGTTGTTTTTTTCTTTGTTTTGTTTTGTTTTGTTTTACCATTGCCAGAATCTTTTTCTCCTTCTCAGAGAGTCAGGTTTGATGATGAAGTTCTGGAGGAATGACCTTGGGTGTACAGAAATAGATTTGGTCTTCATTTCTCCTACAACTACTATATTTAAACTATCTTCATTCTAGAATCCTAAATTTCTCTGCCAGACTTCAAAAGTGGTAATTCACATCAGAGTAGTCATTGTTCTTTGTAGGGCTGTCTATCTACATGATGATTAATGCGACAACTATAGATAATTGTTCAATTTTTTTTAAATTCCAGTGAAGGACTAAGTTCTCAATAGATAGTAGAAGTGGGTGCTTCTTAGGGCCTCTGGTTTGCAACTTTTAAATAAACGTGGTAAGAACCAGGTATGAGGTTGGGCTAAGACATTTTTAATTTCAGGCATTTAGGATTGGTTTTTTGTTCTGTGTTTTGTTTTTGCTTTTTTCCTGTCATCCTAGAGCAAAATCATGTCTGGGAAGGCAACTCAGTCTCCCTAGTAACTGTTTACTTGGACTCACCCTGAAGATGTAAAATTAATCAAATAACTAAAGAATGAGTACCAGCCAACATTTGGTGTGCCTTTGTGGATTTTGCAAATATCCTGCATCAGTATTGATGAGAGTCATCCCCCCATATAGGGTTGGGGATGGGAGTGGGACTCCAGCAAGTTCCAATATTTAGAAAGTCTCTGCCTAAAAGACAGGTGGCTGGATGAGCTCTGGGAGTGGAGTGGAGGATTTCTTCCTCTGCCGGATTTAGCCAGGTAGTCAGCAGAGCTAGCCCCAAGCCCCAGGGCTCTCACACCGAGTTAGTAAAACTACAATAAAACCTCATCGATTCAGACACAAATGCTTGTGACAATTCAACGGCAGATGCAGCTCTTATAATTTTTCTTAAGTAGAATGTTTGACATGATCTCAACTCTCTCTGGAAATTCTAAAGGCTCTCTCATAAATTTCATATCAGGCCCTCTGAAGTTAAAATTTCTGTCTCTTTGACTTCACTTTAGAGGTCAATTTGTCTACAATTATTAGAAGTTTTTTTTAAATTTCTACATTTATGATACATCGATATGGTAACCAGCAAATACCTTTTACTTTGGTGCCCAATTATAGACTTCATTTGAAAGCAGTAAAATGATACCTCTTTTTAGAAAACCCCATAATTTAGCTTTTTTGCTGACAGATGAGCATTTCTCTTCTCTCATTCTCCGAATCAGTGAGGTTTTACTGTAAATTAAAATGGGTACAGCAGGTGTCTATTTCCAGCCAAGCTGACCTTGCAGAATGGTCCATGACTTGATTTTTTCCATTTAATTTGCACACCAGCCACATGTTGATAAAGGAGAAGTAAGTAAAATGAAATCTCATGAAAGAAGAGAGGTGGACCCCTACTCTGCCTCCTAGTGGCTGTTAGAATATCCCCAAATAACTAATAAATCACACAAGAGCTTGGCCATTGAACAAACTCTTTCATTTATGGAATTATTTCCATAATCATCTTTCATGTTTCCAAACACCTTCCCATCTTTCTTTTGGTGAATGCTCCGGAAAGTGTTTCCAATGTAAATACTTTACGGCATTGGGTGGGGAGGTGGGGGACAAGAAGGGGTTGGCAATTTGTTTTTGTTTCTCTGCTCTCTTTGAAATCAGTAAAAAAAAAGGGGGGGGGCCTGTTGACACTGTCACTCATTCTGCATGCTCCCTGCCAGAAATGATTAGTCACCATGCATGCATGCCTTTGAATGGCATTCACATCTGGCCCAGTCCGATGTGAATGTTGCCCCTGAGACCCTGCACAATGATTTCCAAGGACCCACGTGCATGAAAATGAGTTACTTCACTGATATTTTTTGGTTTTCAATGTACATATGTGTCCAAGCCCCAGAAAAGTAAGTCCTAATCTTACTGAGTGTTTCCTAGCTTACATCTGATCTTTCCTACAGACAGGATGCAAAACCAGAGGCTCCCCACTTAAAAAGATTTTGACTCAAATGTTTGGTGACCTGGCATGAAATAGGAGTAACGTGACCAATGCGTAGAGAAATATGAGTTGCTGAGCTTGTATGAGACCATAGACAATGAAGCCCAGATATGTAGATATAAGTGAACCCTAACTGCAAATTTTCAAGTTAGACCAGCAGAAAACCCATAAACACAGTGAAGAAACTCCCAAATTCGAATACCTTAGAGCAAGAGCTAGCCAACAATAGTGACAAAGAGCATGACTCCAAACCTACTGGGTTATTGTAAATTGAACAGAAGTTCCACGTCTGTCCTTTCTACAGCTGCATCCTCGACCAGCAGGTCAGAATAAAGACTTTCTGAGGCAGGCCTGGAATGATGAAAAGGCATGGCCTTGGGACACTGAGAGGCCCCATTGTATCAAAAATCCTGTTCTTTTTACAATAAAATTACCAAACCCTGCTGATGCACAGTTAATCTTGACCAGTGAGGGCTTGACTTCACATCTTAGGTTGGGGAGAGAAGCTCATCGCCTCTTTGTCTGTTGTTTTTCTGCCAAATTTCAAAGGCCTTCGCGTGGTGGTCAGACTTGATGGTGGAGCATGCCGAGACGTTCCTGTCACTTTTTGCAGTGGACATGGATGCAGCATTAGAGGTGCAGCCCCCAGACACGTGGGACAGTTTTCCACTGTTTCAGCTGCTGAATGATTTTCTCCGTACCGACTGTATGTACTATCTTTGACTGGTTGACTTTCCTAAGTAGTGTGCAGATAAACAGATCGCTAAAATGTCTTTGGCCCAGTCAGACTACAGCCTAGTGAAACCTCTTCAGAGTTTTCTTATTGCTTTAAAAAAAACCAAACTTACAGCTGATGGCCCTTCTTTCTTTCAACAAATGTCCTGTTGCACCGAAG
This sequence comes from Zalophus californianus, assembly GCF_009762305.2. Classification (NCBI taxonomy): domain Eukaryota; kingdom Metazoa; phylum Chordata; class Mammalia; order Carnivora; family Otariidae; genus Zalophus; species Zalophus californianus. The sequence continues at coordinate 30,231,654 of NC_045595.1, read as the reverse complement.
CCCTCTCTTAACAAGGCAAAAGAGCCCAAGAGCAGTGTGATAAGCGATATTCGTGCCTGTGTGTTTTATTTGTTTTTGAACAAGCTAATTAACTTAACCTCTTCACATTTCGAAATTTTTATTGAAAGATGTTTTCTAGATGAAAAACAATTTCTAGCTAAATAACACCCCAAGCGTTTCAGTATCTTACAGCAATACATAGGCATAAAATAGACCTTCCTTCCAAGAAAAGTTATGAAGGGAGGGAGGGGTACAGAATGTTCTTTCTTTCTGCTAATGTCATGGGAGGAAGGGGAGCAGGTACAAGGAGAAAACCTAAAAAACAATTGTCGGTTATTGTTTTTACTGTTTTTTAAAGGAGCATGATTGTTTTTCCTTTTTAGAAGAATGAAACAAATGGGTAAAATATTTTTGAATTCCATTTTCCTTCCACACAGATCTAATCATGAGCTTCGGTGCTGTTCATGTACTTTTATATACCCCCTTTTTCTTGAATCCCCTAGAAGCAGTATATTTAATATAGAAGATAATCCTTTCTGTATGTACATTGTATGCTGATAAAGCAATTGTGGGTTCTTACCAAGCTTTTGCTTATCTGTTCTAGATAATTTGTGCAATGGAAAATTTCACAAACACCTGCAAGACCTGTTTGCCCCACTTGTGGTTAGATATGTGGATTTGATGGAGTCCTCAATTGCACAATCCATTCACAGGGGCTTTGAGCGGGAGTCATGGGAACCAGTCAAGTAAGGAAACCTTTTTTGATACCATTGGAGTTTGGGTGCAAATGGCTGGAGAGTCATACAGAAATGGATTAATGGTGTCTTACAGTTTTTATTGTTAGCATGGACATCGAGCAAACACTGTACATGTTTCCAACTATGATGCTCATACTGTCCTTGTCCAGAGCAGGGGAGGTGGGAGGAGGTTAAGAAATGTTTTATGAAATGAAATCTTTGTTTTATTACACAAGATAAATAAGAAATAAGGGATATAAACTTGGCTGTGATGTTTGTACTGTGTATCTTACTCCAGTGGTGATATCCTTAGGAATTAATGTTTCCCACAGTGTGTTCCATAGGGGTCTAGGCAGGGGGTCTGCAAACTTTTTCTATAAAAGGCCAGATAGTGAATATTTAGCCTTTTCAACTACACAATCTCTGTCACAACTTCTCAGCTCTACCATTGTAGCGAAAAATCAAAAACAGACAAAAGGCAAATGAACAAATGTGGCTGTGTTCCCATAAAACTTTATCTTCAAAAACAGGAGGCTGTCCTATGGGCTATAGATTGCCATTTCCTGGTCTAGGCCTTTGAGACACACCTCAAGAAAAGAACTCCATGGCCAGATATGTTTAGAAAATTCTATATACCCCCACTCATCCACCCCACACCCATATCTCCTGGAGAACCACAAAGCACAACAGCATATTTGAAAACCCGGAGGACATAGTCATACAGACTCTTATTTAACTCTGCTTCACCTGGAGCTTCCTAAATGTATTTGGCTACTTTTTTTCCCCCCAGGGGAATATCTATCCTGTAGGACCAATGATAGGAAATCCTGTAGGGTGTGAATTGGGCAATTTCCACAATTGCTTAACAAATCTTAGATCTTACTTGAAAATGTCTGGCAGATTCAGTGCCACCTCCGTTTCCCAGCAAGGGGAAGGTCTGTGACTCAGGGCTGCCAGAGGGTCAGTCTCAGGCTCCCCTTTCTAGAGACATAGAAGGCTCCTAGGTGGAGAGAATTTTCTGGTATGGTTTGAAAAGCTCCAATAAAGCCCGGTATTAGCTTTACCCTGTTAGACTTTTTTTTTTCTTTTATGTAAGGAAAGCATTTTGTTCTTTCTAGTCCTTTACATCTTTGGGAAATAGCAACCAGTATAAAGCAAAATAGGGGGTATGTACAGCACACTTAGAGACACTCCAGAACAAATATTCAAAACTCTTTTCCTCAATTTACAAGATTTGACCTGTGCCTTATCTCTAAGCAGTTTTCTGGATTGAGATTCTTCCTCTGATATTTTACTGCATGATTCTAACTGATAAAGAAATCTGTGCAAAATAGCTTTCTTGGCCACCCCACCCCCCATTTCCACGTCTAAGTCACGAGAGGAGTTTCTTGACTTACCCCACTGAGAGCAGGTAAATAGGCAGTTGCTCTTCATTTGCAAGCACCAAGAAATCTAAATTTTAGCTTGTTATTCTCAGGTTTATACCATCTCTTAATATGGTCCTGCTGACTTTTAACTCATGAGAATTAAACTGGGTCCCTTAATGACAAAACATGAACAAGTGACTGTATTTTTTTAATGCTCATTATATTCAAGACAGTTGTGCTGTAGAGAACATCTGAGAAAAGGAAAAGGTTCAAATGAGTAATGTTCACGTTTTCAAAACAGTAATGGTCTTGAAATTGCTTTTACTTACTTGGGTTTAAGCGTGGATTCTGCTACTACCGACCACATGGGAGGAAATTATTTGTATCTGGGGTCACTATTTCTTAAAGGGCCTCAGAGTTAGGGCCTTGCCCTCCACTCACCAACCAGAAGGCAAGTCTTGAAAACTCTATGAACTGTTTTCTCCTCTGTAAAACTGATTTTTAAAGTGTCCCTCCTCGGTGTCTGAAAATTGTCATGAAGCTCTGTGATAATGTCACCAATGTCATTTTATAATCTGTTAAATTCTTCAAGCAAGTAACTGCTATTTCTTTTGAAGTATTAAATATTCTTGATACCATCAGACATAAAGGTAGAATCAAAATTATTTTCACAATTGAAAATGTTAGTCAAGGAAGGTTTTGTTGGGGATTTTTTTTAATGCTTAAAAAAATAAAATTTGAACTCTTGGACCAGTAATTTAAAGACCTGAAAATTAGGGAAGGATTAATAGTTGTGAAGAATAACCTGGGAATGTTTGATGCAGATGTTTTTTTTTGTTTGTTTGTTTTTTCCTCAAGTAGCTTTTTGCTGTCCCAAACTGTGCTATTGGTTAGTGACTGTGATTGTGGTCTGTTCAACTCATGGTAAATAGTACGTGCCTTTTAGAATACGTAGAGGTATTTGAAAGTGCCAACTAAAACGTAAACTAAATTACAATACTTTGAAACCACACACATTTTATTAGCTGATTTGTAAACAGAATGTGGATGCTATGACAGAGTAACAGAATGGCCAGCACAAAATGAAGGGTAAAAAGAGCTTGGGCACATGCTTTTATGTGCTAAGAAGAATGAGTCTCCCTATACTTCCTACCAGGTGAAGAGAAAGTACAAGCTTTTATCTGACTGCTAGTGAAGAAGCAGAGATTCATTTCCTTTTTGGATATTTTTCCAAGTCAAGGATGATCTTTTTGTAATTTTTTTTATTACGCTTACTCAAAAAGAAGAAACTGACTTAGATAAATAGATTTAGTTCGTTCAACCTTCTCTACTCTTACATGTGTTCCTCCAGTACGTACACAGACACATACACACGCATGCACACATAAACTTTCCCTCAAATAATTGTTATACTCAAATACTTCTGTTCTTCCATTTTTCAAAAATTGTGACTACAGGCACTTGATTATAGGTAAAATGACTGAGAAATGCATTGTAAAGCTTACTTCAAGAAAAACTAGCATTCAAAATATTAAAGAAAAATGACACTCTGGCAAGAAAATGCTACTAATATATGGAGCTTGCTAAGAATAGATCAAAAAATATTCTCTATTCTTCAGATTTTCTTATTTCAAAATATGGACCTATAAAATAAAACAGAGATACAGTCCTTTGGGCTCGATACAACCAAAGCTACCTGAGAGGGTCAAATGGCCAAGTCCTACTGCTGCTTTTCTCTAGAAAGGTGGTCGCCCATCTCTGCACGGAGAGAAAGGGCAGCAGCATCTCTGTTTCCATTAAGCCAGATACAGTCATAATTAGAATCTCAGTGTATTTGTGAAAAATGTCGTCACACAGCTTCTAACCACAGCTGAAGATAGTCAGCCTGTCAAGAACAGGCTCAAGCTAGAGCCCATAACCCTCTTGTGGGTGTCCATGAGGACACGTCATAGGACCATTGCTGGACAGGTTGTTCACAACTCTCCCATAGCCTGAATAAAAGCTTTTGTTCCTAACTGGCAGTTGGACAACATTTCTACCAGCTTTTTAGAGTTGGCTCCTTGTTAGTCATGTCATTCTGGCCTTCAGTGTGGAAGCAAATTTAGAAAGCATGCAATCCAAAGCTTCCCAGGACTAGTACCAAGTACCCACTCCACACTACCCTCTCCTTGACTGACCTTCTCTCAATCTCCACTTAAACACCTCCAGGCACAGAGAATCTGTGCTTCATCGTTGCCCATTTCAGGTTAGGATGGCTCTGAATGGTTGCACTAAACACTGTCCTTGATATATGCACACGGAAAAACCTGTTTCTCATTTCTCAAAATGCACTCTATCTCTCTCTGCCTGAGATATACATATGAAACATAGTTTTAAAATAACTTTCATTTTCCAGATTTTCAAGGATATTGATATCTTAATAATCATAAAGCATCAGACCAGACATCTTAGCAACATGTAGGTGACCTGGTATGAAATACAAGAGTACTAGACTCGGAGGAGTCTGCACTTCTGACTCTGACATTAACTTGCTGGATGACCTTGGGCAAGTCAGATGATTTTCCCAAGCCTCAGTACCCTCTTTTGTAAAACAAGAATTTTGAATACCCAAGACTTTTTCAACACTAGCGTTCTAGAAAATGTGATTTTTCCATATTCACCCCCTGCGATTTGATCACGACTGCCTCCCTAGTACCTGAAATAGGGCCAGTGACACAAAAGATGCTCAATAAATATTTACGGACTGACATTTATTAAGGAACCATACAGCCTGAAAATTATAAGGCTATAATAGGAAAACTATGGGGAGGAGAAAAAGGAAAAGATACGGTCCCCTGGTCAGGGATTTCAATTTGGCTGGGTCTGAGCAACATACACACAAGAAAAATGACTTTAAATATTTACCACTGTACAAATAATGTAACAAAGAATGATGAGATCATAGAGTAGAAATGAATGAATCTCCACTGAGGAGTCACGAAGGAAATAGCTTGGAGAGTAAGATTTCCAAAGGGGAAGGGTGCTTGGGAAGAGCATGAGCAAACGTAGAAACATGGGAGAAAGCAGGGTATGTGATAGAAACAGTGAATGTTTGAGTTTGGCCGGCACAAATGAGGAGGGAGGTAAGCCATAGGTTAGAAAGTTGATTGGGAGGTTCTAAAAGCCCATGAAGTTTAGAACTTTATTCTCTAGGTCATACTTTTCAAACAGGGGCTTTACAGCTCCCAGGCTGGTAAAAATTGGTTCTTGGCAGGGCAGATGGGCAAAAAAAAAAATTTTACTCCTGTCGTGTATATGTATAAAGCACAGGTCTTACCTAGAGTACATAAACAGATCTACAGTATACTGATGGTATTAAATTCTCATGGGGAAGGCAGTTGGGGGCCTGGTGGTGCTAATGAATAAAAGGTTGGGAAACACCACTCTAAACTATAGAAAGATATCAGAGAGTGCCCACCTCCCCAAGCTAAGGATTAGACCTAAGGATAAGCACAGAGAAAGGCTTTAGGGTCCAGAGCACCAAAAGACAAGATGTACTATGTACATTCATGTAACGAATGGCTCATAAAGTGGGAGGCATTCTGAATCTCAAATCTATCCCCATCCAGCCATCCAGAAGTCTTTGAGAGAATACCCGACCATATCATCTCTGCATGGAGACACAATCTTGATTAGAATTTATTCCAGAAGTGAGGGATGTCTCTACCTCTAGTCGTTTCATCCACAGAAATGAGACATGCACATTTGTGACGTTCATCCATGTGAGAGAGAGAGAGAGCAGATGAGAACTTTTTAATCCAGTGCCCCAGGAACACGCATTTGACCTGAATGGGAGCTATTTATCCTTTTTTAGCAGAGTCCCCACAATGAATGAGTCTAATTTTTTTAAGTCTATTTATTCTTTAGTAATCTCTACACCCAACATGGGGCTCAAACCCACAAACCCAAGATCAAGAGTCGTGCGCTTCTCCAACTAAGCCAGGCAGGTGCCCCAGAATGAGTCTATTTTTTTAACATATATCAGTTGTTAGGATTGCAATTCACACTTTTTATACTATCCAGAGATATCTCGTTATGATTCTCACAGAGAAGCATGTGATGGACTTGTTTTTAGGTAGTTGCTGAAGGGCCCTCTAAAATAATAATTTGTTATATCCATCAGCAGCTCCTGGAGCCTGATCTGACCTGTGTGCTACTAGAAAATTCTCCCTTTTCACATGTATATTATGTTTAGAATTGCCTCTTTGACTATAAATATGTTATTAATATCCAAATAAAATATTAGTAACATTAATAGTACACTCTATTATTTTGCTAAACAGAAATATCAAGCATGTTTCAGTCTTTTAAACATAGAGCATTATAGTATGTCACATGAAGGAAATGTTTCTACATGAGTCCAGCACAGTAGTCCAGCCAAAATGTCATATTTTACAAATATAGTATGTTCTGATTAATATAAGTATTTTTCAAATTTGCATATGCAAAACAAAGCTCATTTCTAATTTGTGTACCCACCATCCGCTAATATGTTTAAATTAAGTTGCTTTTGCATACATCTGTATGTTATTCATTCCTAGCTACTTTTAATTTGCTTAGAATTGACATTTTAACTTGCCAGGCTGCCATCTCTAAAGATCTCCTAATTCCTTGATCATTATTCAGTGTGTGTATCATTTAATGATCACATTTGCTTATGTAGGCTTACACATGTCTTCATGGAAATCGCCAACGGTTTTGTTACATGGCAGTGTTTAAGTCTGAGAGCCACCAGGGACTGACTTCAGAGGCAGATTCTCCAGTTAAACAGAGAAACATCAAAGAAAAGTTCCATTGTTTCTTCTACTTCATAGTCCTCTTTAGCTAATCTCTTGACCATTCCCAGAAGAGCACCTCTCATCCCAAGTAGAGAAGTGTAATTGGCTTTCCCAAAATGTGAAGTATAAAGAACAAACCTGTGTGACACCTGTTTCCCTTAAGGAAAAGAATGCCAGGTTGGTAATTTTGCATTCTAGATTTTTCCATCCATGTTGCCATTGGGAAAGAGTAACTTGTTTCCGGAGGGAGGCAGGTGTCCAGACTCTCTGTAGGTTCCAGGATTTCTGACTTATCCGGAGGCTTGCCCTGCTAAGCAAGCCCAGAGGCAGCTCCAGCCCTTGCAAGAGTTCTGTTAGTCAAACACAGCTTGCCCGGGGCAGAGCTGCTTTGGCAAAACTTGCTCTTCTGCAAGATCCAAAAAGAAACCCTCAACTCCTCTGCCAAAGTTCTGTCAACTCCACTTAAACAGGAAGGCTCCTCTCAGATGCAGAGTTAGGCTGGGCTCTGCTGTGCCAGTGACTTTGGCTGGATGGAACACCCTTAAAATGCCACTACAGAAGACACACGGTGCCAGTTTGTGAAGCAGTAAATGCCACGGTCCTTCCACAGAGATACGCTTGATTCGAGTTGGGGTTTTGTTTTTGTTTTATTTTCTCTTTTTATTCATAAAGTTATCCATCTCTCCATCACATCAGTTGATCCATCTTTGTTCAAAAAACAAAAAGCTGATGCAGGTCACATTTTTTATCTTTTTATTAATTTTAACATTTTACGGAAAAATGTGCTGCTTGGTTAACTTTCACAGACTGAACACACCCTTGTAACAATCACACAGATAAAGAAACAGAACATCCCCAGCACCTCTAAAGCCCTGCTTTCTTTCTCCCAGTCTCTATCTCACTTCCAAGGGTGACTAACACAAGGCCACATTTGAAATCCACTTGTGCTCTTAAGAATTTAGAATTAGAGGGGGGTTTGGGATTCTTTTCTTTTCCTAGGTGTCTTTTTGCGTGTGTAAACATGTCTCCATTTTAATTGGACTTAGTTTGAGGGAGGACGTTTCTTTAAGTGCTTTATACAGTTATTCAACGCTAATCCTTCTTGATACAATTCCTTCATCTTTACCATCCACATGACACCCTGTTGCACATACACCTGTCTTTAGAAGTAACAATTGGAAAGTATGCGTTCAAGTGGGTGAACTTCCCATCATGCCTTGTATCTAATATCTGATGTGAGAAATGTGCCTCGATCAAAAACAAGTTATGAATAAAAGAAAGTGAAAATGCGCCACCATTGCTTTCAATCCCAGCTATTCCCCAGCAGCCCCAGCTCCACCAATGCCAAGAATTCCACGAACTTCAAATTCTTGGCATCAGACAAGTTCTAGACTCTCATGGCAGCGGATCTGGAAGCCAAAAGCCCCTCACCCAGGCATTTAAATAATGTGATCATTGTGTAGAGGTGTCTTTGAGTTTCCACACTGTTAAGTCACTCTGTGGTTAATTTTTCTCCATTCACTTTTGTCATTTCTCTCTGAATCCTGAACTGCACCACAGCTCCCCATCCGTAAGCTGTCTTCTGAAGTGTGTTGCTTGAGTTTTCACTGTCATCTTGCTGTGGACTTAGCCAATTTATTTACAACTGTTCATGTGCTTCTGCCACATCTGCATTGTCACTGTGATGGTATTTTTTCTTTCTGTCTGTTTCTTCCACAGGAGTTTAACCAGTAACCTACCCAATGTGAACCTACCCAATGTGAACCTTCCCAAAGTACCAAATCTACCAGTTAACATCCCTCTAGGCATCCCACAAATGCCTACTTTTTCGGCACCGTCATGGATGGCTGCTATATATGATGCTGAGTGTGTATTCAGTTCACATTAGATCTAATTTAAATTTAAGTGATCTTGGCATGGATATGTATTGTTTATTTCTATACATCCTATATAACAGAGATGGAGATGGATAATTAGACATATTTTGCTGATCATACAGAGACAATATTGTTTATTTCTGGCATACAATGTGTTTGTAAGACGTTTGCTATATATACAGCACTAACAATTTGTCTTACGCCCACTGAATGCTTGAGGACTATGTTTCACTTCCTGAATTCTTTTGCAAAAGGAGACTGCCCATGTTTTGTTTTGTTTTTGTCGTTGCTTTTCTTTTCTTTTTTTTTAATCCAGGTGCCATGACTCTAGGAGTTCTTCATTCAAAAATAGTCCAAGAAACCTCTTTGATGGGCTGTCCAGTCATCTCTGGCCTGATCCAAATCTAAGAGGGAAGCACACTTACCTAGAAGTTGGGGTTTTCTTTAAATAAAAAATTCCTAGAGACTGTTTAAACCATAAAGCATATTTCTGGTGTCAGCAAATGGCAGGATATAGTAACAGTATGTTCAGGGCTAAATGAAAACTTCGGAATGGATCAAGCCTTAGTAATGTCTATGTTATGTAAAGATACTTTCCAAGGTCATAATGCAATATGGAGCATTGGGATCTAGGTAGCAAGAAAATATCTAAATTTGAGAATGCAAGAATCAAACAACAAATAATTAAATTTTGCAGTAGCTGTATCATCTGTGGTATGAGGGTAGGGCCATTCTTTACATTCAACTATACAAATGCCAGGAATGCATGGGGTTTGTCTTTTGGGGAGGCCTGGCTGCCCCTTTAAGGGCAGGAACTCAGGGGTCCAGGCTGAGCCACCACTTCTAGCTTAGGAAGTGAACCCGCTCTCTTTTTTCCTATAGCAAGAAGATCCAGCACCCCTAAATTCTACCTCAGGGAAATCAAATTAAAACCATGTGCATGATTTAATAAGTGAAATAGGGTTTAGTGATTCTATACCCTCCTTTGATCCTTTTCTTAGACCACAGCTAATTATAGGCCAGATAAGCTTTTTCTTGAAAGAATAAATTGGCACATTTTCAAAGGAAAGTGTTATTATCAAAGGAATAAAAAATGATCTGAAACTGGCAGTGATGTTTTGAAATCTCGAAATCACATTCATCAAGATGGCCCTCAACATTTTTAGTTCTGCAGTGATCCAGGTAGAAACAGGGCATTAAATGACGGCTCTACTTGGCTGCTTCGAAGTTGCCTAACATTTTTAAAAACCTCTATTCGTTCACAAGTGCACAATGAAATCATATAGTTAATGTGTCTGATTCTCTTTTAAAGACAAATTAAAACCTCCAAAAATTTATAACTGAAAAAAAATTCTTCTAAAAAAAGTAAATCATATTCATGCTAAGATGACTATACCAAAAGTTAGATTAGGTAGTCTCTGTTAAAAATTAAAATATAAATATCTGAAAGCTTTTCTCACCTTCTTCTATGCATGCTCTGTGGCATTGTTTTTGAAAAGATATGAATCAAGACATTGTAATAAAGCAGATAATGGTCTCCATTCAATTAATTAAGGCATGAGTGGGAACACATTTTGGTAACTGCTCAGCAATCAAAATAGTCTTGGTGCTATTGCCTTAACATTAACAGTTTATCTTAAAAATAAAAAGAAAATATTCTTTTCCTCATGTCAAAACTTAATAATAAGCTCTTCAAAGAAAAAAAAAAAACCCTAGAAGAATTTTTTGAAACTCTGAAACCAGATGGGTGTCAAAATGTTGTTGTAATAAATACCAATTATTGCATTCATATGTACTTAATGATTTAAAACATACAACCATGCAGTTCCAAAACGGGGTTTAGACTAGACAAAGTTGGGGTTTCTTTTTCCCAAGCATAGGATGGGGAGTGGGGGGAAGGCTGAACTTTCACGGAGAACTAACGCATTCCCCCACTTTTGAACGGTGCTTATGGCAGGATCTGAATAGAAGGCATAGATCCTCAATCACCCACCAGGAAATGCCTGATTCTATATCTTTTCATAATTCCAGTTTCCTCCTTTGCCACTTTCCATTTTTAAGGACGTGTTTCCATGTTACCTGCTCCTTCGTGTCAGATACATCTACATACTGACCTCAGACTGGTCTGTCCTTGGAAACATTACCCTGTTGGTCCAGGCCGTAGGCTCCCTCTCGGCATGCTGGGAGTTTGCCCCCTCCCCACCCCACAGTAGCTGTGTATGCGTTTATGCACTAGCTATATTTCTCTCTGAAGCATTAATTCAATGCAGCTGGCATCTGTCACAATAGAAACACCCACTCTCATCTGTTTCTATAGACGATGTCAGAACAAGTGGTAATGCATGGTGTGTTGGACATTTTATAAATTACCGTGTTAGCATTAGTGGTATGCGAGGAAGGGGGATGGGTGGCCACCCCTCAGAGCTCCAAATGGGACTGTTAACCAAAGAGAAAGCCAGCCAGAGAAAGACAAGAGGGTGAGAGATGGAGCATTTCCCATACACAGGCTTTCCGTGGATGCCCCAGGTAAAAGTTTCTTAGACGTCATTGTACAGAAGGGAATCAAGACCAATTTCTCCATCTGTACAGGCAACTGGGTAAGGCGGTGCAATGGTAAAAAGAGCTCAGGTTTTGAGCCCTAACGCTTTGCAAATATCCCCTGTTGGCTCATCACCCCCCACCCCCGCAACTCACCTCGTCCTGAGGCTGCCTATACAACAGGCTGGTCTATGATAATTGGAGTGAGAACCAAACTGAACAAGAATCTTGGACTCAAGGTATCCAGATGTACTTGTCTTGATTTGAGTCACCCCAGTTTCTTTCCAGCTCTGCAAGAGAGAAAGCAGGTCCTCGCTCACCACTTTGTTAGCACTGTCCTTTTAAAACTGAAAGTCTTGTGCAATCTCCAAGACACCTCCACTCTGGAGGGGAGCTGGGGAAGTGCATGAAACCCTGAATTTGAATAACTGCATGATGCCATGTAGTTATTATCCGTTGAAACTTACTTCTCCCTCTGGTTCGTGGCCTTCATCTGAATCATCACATGTGTTAATGTGGTTATTAAAAGAAGGCTGATTTTTACCATACACCATTCTCCTGGTCATTGTGGGGCAACACCTTTCTTTCCTCAGACTTCTCACTGGTCTGGAATAATTGGCCGAACAAAGCAGACTAAGTCATGTATGGTAAAACTCAAAATCCGCCGGTGGAGATGGCCCCCACCTCCACCGCCAACACGCGTCGTTTTGTATGTTCAAGCCACTGTTTGCCTTAAGCCTTCTAGCGCCTAGTTGTCTTTGTGTCAGCTTTTCCAGAATCCAAGGCCCGTGGGTGACTCTCGTTTTCTAATTTTTATCCTGCCAGTAATGGATCAGGCACTTCAGAAGATCTGTTCTGGAAACTCGATGCCCTTCAGACCTTCATTCGGGATTTGCACTGGCCTGAGGAAGAGTTTGGAAAGCACCTAGAACAACGGCTGAAGCTGATGGCAAGTGACATGATTGAATCTTGTGTCAAAAGGTAAGCCTCAGTGGCTGGACAGGCCCTGCACGCCTTCCCCGCTACACTCTGACTCAGGGGATGGTAGGTGGCCACTCTTTCAATTGGCCATAATTTGGATTTTTTGTTTGGAGAAGGTGCTTGCTTGTCCAAGTCAGCTGGAGTGGTGGCCACCCAAGTCTATCTCCTGTTCACCTGCCCCACGTCTGTCCCAAACCCCACACGATATGGTAGCCAGTTTTTTCACTTAGCTCCATGAGGAAGGGACCCATGTCTGTTCTTGTTCTTCTCTGTATCCCTGGTATCTAGCAGCACCTGACACACAATATTTACTTAGAAAGTATGTGTGTAAGGTGTAAGTGTGTGTGTGAGGGGGATGGCTGATGGAGAAAAGAGGAGCATGCGCAGTTCTGGAGCCCGGCAACCCGGTACAGGTAGCAGGAAATGAGTGCCTTTGCAGAAATGTGAGCAGGATCTCAGCAACGTCATTTGTCCCATATACGCGAACTGAGCACATACTCTGTGCCGACTCTGAGTTGTCCTGCCCCAAATCTAACTAGACATCAGTGAGGGGGCAGGAGATGTTAAACGTTCATGTGAACTTTCTACAAATTGCCTGCTCTGTGGCCGTGGCATATAGGGTCGAGGTGGGAATGCTACACTTGAACTTCTCAGGTAGAGTGTTCTGAGAAGGTGAAGAGAAGAAAATGAGAACAATATGCATACAGTCAACAAAGATTGTTTAGCTTCTCCTACCTGCCAGACACAGTGCTACATTCCTGGTGTGCCATGCCATGAAGAATGAGAGACCGCATTCCTTCCCTCCTGGAGGATCTAGATGTGTGTATCAGACACAGAGATGGAATTCCTCTGGTTTAACATCATTATCATCACCCTGTCTCTCCCCAGACACACATCCAAGTTCCTTTTCCAGTTCATAACCATTCCATTATTTTTCTTCATTCAAAAAAAAAAAAGACCACAAGCAGCGCAGGCCACTCCAGATCTCCAGATGTTGTGTAGTTTCGTTGATGGATCAGTTGTGGGTGATGGGGGCTGGGTTTGTCTGGGAGTGATCTGAATTTTATATCTTGGAAGAAGAAAAAAGAAGTAATAACGTCAAAACTGGAACCCAAAAGGGCAAAAGAACAATGCAGGTCCAGGCAGGTGAACATCTCAGCAGAAACTGGGGAAGGAGGTACGTGCTGGGGGGAGTCTGGGCAGGTGTTTGATGGCACTTCTGGAAGCTCAAAGTCCTGGCAATCCAAATTGTGTGTTTCGTTCTTTTTCTTCCTACTCTTAAAACCAAAGGCAGATCTATTGTTCAAGGTCAAACTGTTTCCTTAGAATTTTGAATTCTATCATTTCCTATATAGTCTCCATCAGTTTTAGGAAAAGCAAATCTTTTCTTACAGCCAAACCATTCCACCAAAGACTTCTTATGGGGCAGTTCCCCTGTGGTAAAAAATTCTCTCCTGATCTGTACTCAGGGCTGCAGCACATTGGAATGAACACTTACTGGCTTCTGATCTGTGCACACAATTGTACAAAAAACCAGATATGCCCTTCTGAGAAGCCAGTCTTTCGAGTAGGGAGTAGGAAGTGGGGAGTTGATGGGGGGAAAATGGGAGGACATGTGGATGTGAAAGGTAGACAGTGACTCTTATCACAAATCTTTGGGGCCAGCTACCTCAAAGAGTGTGAACTCCTCACCAGCAGGGAGTTTATCTTATTTATTTTGAGCTCCTGGCCCTCCCCAGGTCCCAGTGTCATGCTTGGCACATAGTAGCTGTTAAGTAACCTCTTATTAACAGAAGCTGATCAACTGCACATTCATACTTGACATCAGATGCTTAAATTTCTTGATGTCCCTTCCAATTATGTCCCCAGACAAAAGCAGACAACTGCAAATATAAGTGCAAATATCATCCCCTAACCTCCAGATGCAGAGGGTAAAACATGAAAAAGTCCTTGGATGTTTTAAGACATAGAATCTACATGACTAGAACCTAGAATCTTTGCTTTCCTCTTTGTGACGGAATAAACGGTCGTCGTTCTAGAAGGACATCACCATAAGGACATTATTTCATAGATGTAAATATACAACATCCAAAGTCAATCAAGCACTCTTCATTTCCAAGTGTCTGGGAAATTTAAATCATTCATCTGATGGACATGACAGAGCCTCTAGTCTAGTCTATACCAGATACTGTGTGCCACTGAAACCCAGCTCCCTAACCCTGTCCTCAAGGACAGTCAGTTGAATTCAGTAACCTCTCCATCCCTGGCATTTTCCTCCATGGATCCCTCTCAGTCATACTAATTTTGCATTTGGTTTCCTCTTTTCACACCCTCCAAGGGCAATACACAGTTCCCCTGTGAAAACAGAAGACGTTTACTTCATTGTAAGGGAACGATGTAGCACTCCCCTTTCTCCATTTGGGCCGGAACTGGTATGCCGACCTCAGAAGATCAGCACAGGGACCTGTCCAACTCAGTCCCCATCAGACCTCCTTTTCACAAGACCAGAAAAGGATGTATTTTCAGTGTAGCTTAAAATGATCATCATGATTAGAAAGCTACTTCAATGCACCGAGTCTTTAGAAGCCAAGATACATTTATCTTTAACATGATCATATAATATATAGGAGTGCTTTAAGGGCTTTTTTTTTTCTTTTAAGTTTTTTTCTTAAGAACTAGGCTTCCAACCTTAGAAATTATACTTGGCTTCCCTGCATGCACTCAGGGTGTGTTAGCAAGCTGGCATCCTTTCCTGAGCTAACTAGCTGTGTGGTCCTCCTCTGCACTGTTAGAAAACTGCTACTAATACCTCTTGAAGCAATGCTTTCCTGGTGGCTGCATGATCTCCAGAACCTGACGGCGAACAATGCTGAAAAGATGCATTGGGCGAAAGGAGCTTTAATAAAACCACTTACTAACCAGGTGCTTTTCTTTCAAGACATGGGATGATGTGACCCACTTCTCTAAAACCTTTTAAAATCTAGCTGGTCCCCTTTACAATGCCGATACCAAGGATTAAATCTCACACCTGTATTACCAGCTGGCCGTGTCCGACTAGGTTTTTCCTGTGAGCAGTTAGCACGTTGCCGGGATCATAATTTGACCTATGTCAGAATTATGTCCCATTAAGCTTGCACCATCACACAGTTCTTGAATTGGTAAGTATATTGTGCCATTTTCACTTACTAAAAATATATACTCTTAAAAATATATAGAGATATATACTCTGATCGCAGAATAATAGACATTGCCAACAAATATAGTGGAAGTCCCCTGATACCACTCCTCCTAATTTAACTTTCCTCCCCAAAGGTACCTATCTTATTTTTTTAGTCTTTAAAACCATATAACAACTGGATCTTTTTTTTTTTACTTCAGTCTCTTTTAAAACCAAAAGGAAAAAAAAACAATAAATGTCATTTAAGATTTTTTCCCCACCATGAGATTTTGAAGATTAAAAGCTGCTTTTTTGTTTTTTGTTTTTTTAATGAAGTGATTCAAGGTAGGCAGTTGCCAATGTGAGAGAACTTACATGTGCTATAATGCTATAATTGGGTTTTTGTTAATTCATTCATTCTCCTGCAATTAGGGATCTCTATAGCATGTAAACTATAGTCAGAAATACGCTGAGCTACAGGTGTTCCATGTACTGCCGAGAAAGGGAGGGTTTCCATGGCTGTCTCTGTGAATAGGCCTTCCTTAGTTGGGAAAGTCATTTTTAAAAGAACACATGTGAAGTCATTGTCGATTGAAACTGATTACAGCCTTCAATTTTCTTTTTCACTGACCTCTCAGAAAATGTCTCCTCCACCTGCTGCCATGAATGCTGAATTGGTCTTTTCCTACTTTGTTTTAATAGAACCAGGATTGCATTTGAAGTTAAGCTGCAAAAAACCAGTCGATCAACAGATTTTCGAGTCCCACAGTCAATATGCACCATGTTTAATGTTATGGTTGATGCCAAAGCTCAATCAACAAAACTTTGCAGCATGGAAATGGGCCAAGAGGTAAAAAAAAAAAAAAAAAATACAGATTTTTTTTCCCCCCCTCCATTGATCATGTAAAAGAAAACTTCACAAATTCCTTCCATCTACACTAGTCTGCTAGTTTCAGAAATATCCTTCTAACATTTGTGGATTAAGCTACAGATGAATGTTTGGTATCTGTTTGTTAAGTAAATTTCTAAGGCATGTGCTAATGAGAATGCCAGTCACTTGGAAGTGATTCTTGGCTAGAGTTGGGGTGGTCTTAAAGTTCCTTCAAGTCAAATAATGTGCGATGACCTTATTTATTAGGCTGGTATCTCCAACGGAGCTGTTTGCCAGAGTGCAAGTCATTTTCACATTTGAAGTGCATTTTATCACTTTGAACATCTGGACCGCAGGAGGGCTCTCTTTCTTGCATCAAGCAAGCTCCAAGATATATAATGTTTATCACCCTGCTACCCCATCCCCAGCCAGCAGGTTCTGAATTTTTAAGAAATCACAGACTTTCCTATTTCCTTAGATTGAGTTGATTGTGAATCTTCCCTGACCAAAAGGTTAGTCCTTTGCTAAGTTTCCAATTCCAAAGTGGTATTTAAAATGTAAAGGAGAAAGAAGCAGCAACTCGGGCTTGATTAAAGACTATCATGATCATTTTTCTCTGATGGCCTCAAGCCAGCTAGATATTCATATACCAATTTAGAATTAATTCAGAAACATTTCTGGCAACTCTCATGTTGTTGCCAATTGGCATAAATTGCTCCTAAATCAGATCTTTCGATACCAGCCTTACATGCTCAGAATTCTTACTAAATTATATTTGCTCCTTGTTCGTTATTTATTTTCTCTTATCGGCACCTTCCATTTTTAAATGTGGGTTGGTGGTATTCTCTTCCTGACAACATCATCTCCAACCTTCTTTCCCCACTAATCAGCTTCCTCAGCCACCTCTGTTAGTACTTACTCCCGACTGACTTTCTTTGGAGGGACATTTGCTCAGGGGTTATGTTCTAGGCACTAGGGGCAAATGCAAGGGGTCCACAGTTCTGTTTCATGGCTCCATGTGCTGCATCTGACTGACCCGGAGCAGTGGTTCTCAAGATTTAAGTGAGCATCAGGCTCATCTAGAGAGCTTCTCAAAACCCAGATCGTTGGGTCTCACCCCAGGGATTTCTGAGAGGTCCGGGGTGTGGTCTAGGGATTTGCATTTCTAACCAATTCCCTGGTGATGCTGATGCTGCCGGCTAGTCTGGAGACCACAGGTTGAGAATCATTGGTGTGGGGGCTCAGTATCCAAAAAGGAGTTAAGATTAGGGCTCACACCTGAAGGACAGCACCCCGAGAAGGGCTCAGGTTGGGTGTTCAGCCACCAGGATTCTTACCCTGGCTGTGCTGCAAATGAGCTGGGCCTTAGTTTTCTCCTCCGTAAAATGATAACACTATTCTAATTTAATTCAGGCTATTTTGAGTTGCAGTATCAGTTCATCAAATCCTACCAAGAAGGCCAGCATGTGAAAAAATAAAATGAGAGCTGCTGTGGATAGAGTGAAGGGTAGGGGGCCAAGAAGAGGGGCCCCGTGCTCAAGATACCATGTTCCTTTCCACCTCTGCAATTCTTCACTGCCCACCTGAAGTCTCTTGGGCTTCATAGAGCCCACTTGAGAAACCCTGCTTTTGGTGATCTCTAATGTTCATTAAGATCCCTTTGAATTCAGACTTTCCAAAATTCTATCCCTCCTGAATTTTTCTCCCCTTGAGCTCTTTTTTAAAAAATTGAGATGTCATTGGCATGCCATAAAATTCACCCTTTTAAAGTATACAATTCAGTAGTTTTTAGTATGTTCACAAAGCTGTGCAACCATCACCACAATCAATTGCAAGACTCTTCCATCACCCTAAAAAGAAACCTGACCTATGAATAATAATTCCCCAACCCTCCCTCCCCAGCCCTGGGCAACCGCCACCCTACTTGGTCTCTAAGGACTTGCCTATTCTGAGCATTTCATATAAATGGACTCTCATGTGGCCTTTTGTGACTGGTTTCTTTCATATGACATCATGTTTTCAAGATTCATGCTGTCACATGTATCAGCACTTTCTTCCTTTTTATACTGAATAGTATTTCATTATATGGCTTTACCACATCTTATTTATCAGTCCATCAGTTGATAGACATTTGAGTTGTTTCCACTTTGTAGCTACTCCAAGTAACACTGCCGTGAACATTCATGTTCATGTGGACCTATGTTTTCATGTGGACCTATGTATTCATGTGAGCCTGTGTTTTCATGTGGACCTATGTTTTCAACTCTCTTGGATATATACCTAGGATTGAACCTGCTGGGTCAAATGGTCACTCTATGTTTAACTTTTTGAGGATCTACCAAACTGTTTTCCAAAGTAGCTGTACTATTTTACATACCCATCAGGAATGTATGAGAAATCCCATTTCTCTACAACTTAGCCAATACTTCTTATTATCTGTTTTCTTATAGCCACCCTCGTGTGTGTGTACAATAGTATCTCACAGTGGTTTTCATTTGCAGTGATGTTGGCCATCTTTTTATGTGTCTGTTGGCCATTTATAAATCTTCTTTGAAGAAATGTCTATTTAAATCCTTTGCCCATTTAAAAAATTAAATTGTCTTTTTATTATTTAGCTGAAAGAGTTCTTTATATATTCTGGATACTAAACCATTATCCTATATATGATTTGCAACTATTTTCTCCCATTCTGCCAGTTGTCTTTTTCACTTTCTTGGTAGTATCCCTTAAAACACCAATCATTTTTTTTAGTTTGTTGGAGTCCAGTCTATCTCTTTCCCCTTGGAGTTTCCCGAGATGTCCTTTTCAACTGAGTTTAACAAGGCTGACAGCATTCTAGGATGAGGAAGGATTGTGTTGCACTAGGACTGGCCTCCTTTCCCCTCAGCAGGTCTTACAGTCCCTCTTCAGATTGACTCAATTGTGGCCATATTTAAAGAACTCCCACATACCTAGTCAGATGCTAAGCAATCTTTCCAAACAAGCCAAGTCATTCTGATCTTAACTCCTTAAGGAGAAAAAAATACTTTCCCACATTTTTGCATTTCAGGCGACCTATGGACCTTGTTAAGCCAGACAGTAGCCCCTAGTTGGAGATATATGATGAAAAATAGCAAGTTGATTTTGTCACAAGGGGATCCTGCTCTTATCTTTACCACTAATCACTTCAATGCTGTAGTAGAATGACCTTGGCTTAAACTTGGGGTCATGGTTTTCTAGAACAGGTTGTCTAGTGGCTTAAGAAGTACATATTATGGAGCCTATACCTTAGCTGCCAAACTCTGTGACCTTGAGCAAGTCCCTTACTCTTACAACTTTATTTGTCATCATTTGTCACATGAGAGATATAGTATGTGACACACAACCTTTGAGAGATATGGAGCTTGTTGAAACTAAGGATAAACCTCCCTCACTTCTGGATGTCAGATTAGAATGTTGTCTTGGATATGCCCAAACAGTAACATTTTTGAGGCTAAGTAGAAATGCCTACTTCTTTCTGGGCATTGTTCTATTGGATAAAGTAGAAAACACTTCTATCTATTGGATAAAGTAGAAAAAAAAGCAGAATAATTCAATATTCTGCTTTTTTTTTTAATTAAAACAACCAAGGCTGGTAAACATTTCTCATTTTTCCTGAGCCCTCATACCCCTCTTCCCAGACCAAATGAGCTTTATTAAAGGCTCATCCAATACTGTATTCTAGTCTGTGGCTCTTATCCTAAGCCTTCCAGTTTCTCAAGCCATGCTAGGGAGACCCGCTGTGCCATTTCTCCTTAGCGTAATTGAACCAGAAACACCTGTGTGACCAGCTCATGGAAATTGAGGCCTCTGCTGACCTTAGACTACCAAATGACTGAGAAAAGTCAGAGTCAGAATGAAGCCAGACACCATTTTCTGTAAATACGTACTTCCTTTGAGGGACCTTGCTAGCTGTGACCTTGAATAGAACTTCAATGGGAAGTCTCGGGCAAATGGTCTCTTCTTAATTTTTCATACTTTGCAGAATGGGGATATTCATCTCCAAAATCAACTGAATTGTAAAAATGAGATTGGCCAAGGATGACTGGAAATTGAGAGAATAGGTAGCAGTTCAATGCTTTTGTGTAGTTTTCACTTTGTGAGTATGGATATTAAGCTCACATGTAGATCTAGTTATAGTACCTGCTTCCACCTGCATTCCAACTCTCTCAGTGTTTTAGACTAGTGACTGGCCAGGTGATACAATATTCTCCCATCTTAAGATCACTTCCTGAATTTCATCACCAGGGTAAAGTCTCATCTAAAGGCAGCTGTTGAAACATTTGTTAACCATACTTTTCCATCTTAAATATTTATTTTTTCATTAAAATTTGCAAAGCACCAATAGAGAGGAAATTGTGTATTAGTTTTTCGCTTGGTCTAGTGTGTTTTCATCTCATTTCCAAGGTCAGATGGTCTTAACAGAAAGACAACATACACACAATCTGTTCCATGACAAGGCAAAATGTGCAGTGCAGAAAGTCAAGTGGAATGATTTTTACAAAGTGATTGTGAATTTGCCGCAGTTCAGCTCATCAGAAGCAGAAGTGAACTCCCCAGACTTTCCATACCACTGAAGATTAGCAGTTCCCTTGCTATTATCATGATCTAGTGCCCCAGAATATAATTGATGTGTATTATTATTATTATTATTATTATTATTATTACCACTACTACGGCTAAGGTCAGGCCAATCCAGTGACACCCAGAGAGGGAACTGGAAAATGCAAAAATAGGAAGGATCACTCTTTGTACTCATATTGAGATGCAGATGGAATTGGATAGTCCAGATGGACTGCAAGAGACTTGTGACAAGATCATCTTATTGGGGGAATGGTACCTAAAAGATGCCCCGGTAGTGTTTTATACCCCTTCATAGAGCTTCACGTGTGCATGGAACAAATAATCTCCCCAGAAAGAGCATAATGAAGGTCGAGTACTCACTATTGCCCCAGAAAAGCCAGTTAATCAAATGAGTCTCGGGAGACTCTGGTAAAAGAAATTTGTGCATTTTGTACTTCCTCACATAGGAATGGGGACTGCTTTGATGTATACTACTTTAATGCATGCTAAACAGAGTGGATGTTACCCTGCTGAATGATCTTTCCCAAAGTAGGTTTTATTTAATTCAGATTATAATTTACATACAACAGAATATATGTAGATTTTACATGAGTGTAGAGAAATGTAAACACACATGTAACCACTATGCTAACCAATTAATGATAATAGTAGTAATACTGCTATATAGTGCTTCTCAGTTTCTAAACCATATTTCCATGCATCGTTTCACTACTGTGTTGTTAGGTGAATATGATTCCTGTATTCACAGGGGTCATTCTTAGCCCCACTGAGGAGATGAGGAAATAGACCAGCAGAGATTGACATGTTCAAATTTCCTCTGGAAGCAAGAGGCAGAATAATCATATCAAAACAACCTTTTCATGACAGAAAAAAAGAAATGTGAACAGGAGTGGAGAGAATCATATTTGTTTAGAGTGAAGAGACAGTGGGACTCTGTGGGGAGGTCAGGGCCAAGTTTGGCATGGAAAAATTGAAGGCGGGAAGAGGTTCCCATCGACCCACTACATCTCCATATCCTTCAGTTTGGACTCCTTCCAGAATGAAAAGGTTTGAGGTTCCCCCCACTTGTGAAGAGAAAGCTTATTTGATTTTCAAGAAAGAATAACATTACTAACAGCTCAGACCAAGAGCCTGTGTCTTTCTTGGTGTGTGGAAAACAACCGCTCTTGGCTCTGCTTGCCATTTCACCCAAGTTTTTTCAAGAGAATGTTTCTATTCTCAGTGATGTTCTTTGCTTGGTTAGATGCCCCTCGTTTAATATTTCAGATTGTATTATTTTGCCTACAACTTGCTTTTCTGAGTTAGTTGAATCTCATAATTAATTTAATACATGTGAATCATTTATAGTAATCCAAAGAAAATCAAGCAGAGCGAGGCAGTCACATGAGGAGGAAAGTAAGCATGTGATACTGGATCTTATCTCAAGACCTAAAAATGAATTTGGAGCCCTGTCAATATTCCTGAATTCTTTTGCTCTGACATCTTTCTTTGTGTTTCTAGTACAGAATTCGGCAGATAGTTTTTGCATTTAGCTTCAGGTTTATGCCACTTACTAGTAAATCCCTTCGTGAAGCTAGCAGTAGAGCCAACGTGGGTTCTGATTCATCAGGACTACACAACATGGACCATTTGGTTCATTGTTTTTCCTCTAATCAACTGGAAGGGAACTAAAATGGGAAGATGGAGCATTAAGACCGTATCTCCTTACCCTTAGCTTCTGCTTTATGAACTTGAACAAATAATATTTGAATTGCAGTTACAGTTGACAAGATGTTTTCACATCTGATCCTCACTTGATCCTCATAATGGATCTGTGAGTCTGAGAACAGGACCACCAGAAAATGGTTTTTAAATAAAAATAATAATAAGTAATAAGGTAATAATAATAATAGAAGAACAGAGCTGCTAAATATCTTTAAACAGGGTTTGCTTCGTTCTCTTTCCAAAAGCAGTATTTGTACTGGCTTCCCTTTCTACCCCACCCATTGGTCCTAAGTGCTTAGTAGTAGTATCTGTTTTTTGACAGATGAGGAAACTGAACTATATTTTCTTAGGCGACCTGACTTTCCAACTTTGCACTGGGATTTTATCCGGGTCTTACAATTACAAACCACATTCCCCTGTGACTTTTACTGAATTAACTTAATTCACATCCCTTCACTCACTTTCATTAATTCTGATTGCCCGTTATCAGAATATCAACCCACATTCCCATGGCTTATTATTTCTGTATGTTTTCATAGCTTTTTGAATGGTTTGTTTAATTTTCATTTTCTCGTGTGTCTTTTTGTCCTAATTTTTATTTGCACTGTTCCTTTTTTTTCTATTCCTAATTAATCATCCTTCTGAAAGTTTGCTAAAGAGTGGGTAAGTGCATTTTCCTTTCCAAATAGCAGTGTTTTGCATTGTTATTTTTTATTAAGGAATAATTCAAATGGATACTAAAATGATCTAATAAATGTCAAGGAACTGGCATACAGTATTTTCTGTTGAAACCGCTTTTCCTCTTTTCCTGGCATTTACAGCAGATTTTTGTTTGTGTGGGGGTTTGTTTTCGCATTACTATTTAAATTTAATCGACAGAAGCCTTTAGAGAAATTGAAAAACTTAACAGGAGTCTTAGTGGAGGCTCTAAACCTGGGTCTGCTTTTCCATGAATAGAGAAAATGAGTGGCTTCCACAGAGGTTCAGAAAATGACACTTTGCCTCGGCACTCAGTCAACATCTAGAGATAGAACTAGCAGGCTCTGGGGGCATGAACCCGAAGTATCAGAAGGTTTCAGAACAGTTTTTGCAAAATCAGTCACAATGTCTTGGTCAAATTCTGAGCCACAACCCCCAGCAGTTTTCCAAAGAGAAGTTTTCATCCCCTGTATTAAATTATTGTGACATCTTGTTTTGTGAGTTCCAGACCCACACACCGCTAGGCCATGAAGCCATCCATGCATGCTATTTGTAATCGTGTGTATGTATCTACACATATCAAAGCCATCAAAAGCCTTGGGTGAGGAGCCATGTGCCTGGTAACTTTTTTAAGAGCTTCAGATCTCTCTTCATCAAAGACCTGGAGTCAGAATCTTACAGCTGCTTCTGGGAGTATGGAAATAGACTGGGTCTGCAGGCCAGGCTTTATTTATAAATTGTGTTGTCTAAAAATTACTGACGGATGCAGTGCCATCACCTCCACAACATGCTAATATTTGTCTTTCTGTGTTCTTTAGCATCAATACCATTCAAAAATAGATGAACTAATTGAAGAAACTGTTAAAGAAATGATAACACTCTTGGTTGCAAAGGTAACCTTCAGCTTCAGGTGAAATGTTTCATTGTGAACATCGCTTTGTTATATCTGCATTTCCATTAAAATGTAACACGTTAAAAAGTTGAGCTGGATACTTGTATCTCTCAGGAAACAAGATCGTACGTCACCCAGGCTCAGAATGATTTTTTCTGATGATTGGGAGCCGTGTGAAGATAAATCGATGAAGTGGCATGTGTTAACTTAATAAGAAATTGTCCCCAGACGTTGCACTAGGTTATGTGGAAAATGTTTGTTTTGTTTTTCAGCCCTGACAAAGTTAGATTTTAGAAACAGAAAGTTAAACGGTAATAAGGAATTCTGCCATCCTGAAAACCCCCTCTCCCCTCGTTTCGCATGCAGCGAGAGTCATAATAAAACATAAAAGTCAGATAAAGCTATTTCAGTCACCCTCATGAATTATAGAATTTTAACTAAGTAATGCTGAATGGGAAGACATTTATATTTGCCAGTGCTAAACTTCTGTTTCCCCCAAATTACTGATAAAATACAAATAAAAATAGATTGGATTAAATGTAGTGCTAATATGTAACGTAAAAACTGCTTTGCGCAGTTTTGGATTTTGAAAAGTACATTTAATATTATCGCATGCTGTATGCAACTCAATAATATTTTGTCACTTTATACTTCTGTAACACTCTATATTTGCAATCACATAATAATGAAGAGAAAGCCGGATAAGTCAAATATTTCTGTGTGAAAGCATCTATTCCTTTCCCCAAAAGCGGGAATCAAATAATAGAAGGCAAAACCGAGCGAGGTCATTGCTAGTCTCTGTGTGATTGGGGAATGTTGCTCCTTAGTGTGAACAATTAGAGTTTGAAATAATAATTCTTCTCTTTTTGCTGTTTTACTAGTTCGTTACTATCTTGGAAGGAGTACTGGCAAAATTATCCAGATATGACGAAGGGACTTTGTTTTCTTCTTTTTTGTCATTTACCGTAAGTAAAGAGCTTCTTTCTTCCTGGTTTTTGTTTTAGTTTTGGTTTGGGTTTGGGTTTAAGGGCGAGGTGCCAATGTGTCACTTTGGTTTGGGTTATAAGTATGTTAATTAAGGTCAACTGCCAATGTATAGTAACATTAAAAGAATAAGCAGGACATTTCACAACAGCAGGTAATCCAAAATCATTTCTATTTCACTTGTGAATATACAGTATGTATGTATATACATGTATGTACACACACACACACATATGTCTCTATATGTATATATCCAAAAGAGAGTTGCTGGCCTGAGCCCACGTTAGCTATCTCAGACAAATCACTTCCTGTTTCTGGGCTACCACTTCCCCATCTGTAAATGAAGAAAATTAATTTCAAAGGTTGCAAATAGAGACCTTCAGGTCAGACAGAGCTTTTAAATATGTTTTATTTGGTCCTCACTGTGTCGGATACACTTTTCTTAACTGAATTAGTTGCCTACATTTAAAAATCCAGAGAATCCACAGGGATGTCCATATTCCAGGCTTTCTTCATAAAGGGCACAGTTAGCAGCTCTGGGCCTGCATACATGGATAGCAACCATCTGCTGGAGCCAAGTCACGGTGGTCCCCATTGACCAGACATGTGTTTGCCAGTTTCCTGTAGTGTCCTCCTGGCTATTTTGTTCATTCATATTACCTGCCTGGGCTTGAGAGCACTGGAGTTCACAACCTCTGGAGCAGATGACTGAGTCTGTACAAATTGTGAGGGGCTCTAATTCTGTGCCAGAATTAGAAGCAAGTTTGGTTGTGGGCAGAAGCCAGCCTAAATCTCTGTAGGTAAATGACCAAAGGAGATAGTCACTGGAAATGGGCTGCTTTGGGGGCCTGGTTCTCCCACCCTTCTTGTGCTCAGTGCCTGTGACAGCTGCATCTTGTCCTGCCATTTCTGATAGCAGGGTTTTTGCTGGCTCTGAGACTAGCTGTTTTCCTCTGGCAATGCCATAGGAAAGGCAGTCAGCTTAAGTCCTATTATCTCTGGATCTTTAAAACAGCCTTAATGTAGGAAGAATCTCCTAGAAAGGCACTGAATGCCGAGACGAGGCCCAGCACAGGCTAGGCGGTAGCACATCATCATCTTTGGAATCTAGCAGACCAGGTTCAAATCCCATCGCCAATATTCACCAGCTGTGTCATCGTCAGTAGCTGTCTCAGTCTCTCTGAGCCTCAGCTTTGCTTTGGTTTTGGTTTTGGCTTTGGGGAGGGGTGCTGTTGTGTAATTTTGGTTTGGGTTTGTGCATACTCGTGTTAATTGTGGTAAACTACCATGATGTATGGGAGTGAGGAATGGATAATATCTTCTATGATGAGTTGTTGTGAAGATAATAATGTAAGTGAAAGAGTGTAGCATAGTCCTCGCACAAAGTAGACCTCAATAAATGGTGGTTATCATTAATGAAAGATAACCAACATGATTATTATATAGCGCAAACACACATGCACACAAGTTCTCCCAAGATATGCCTTCCATTGGTATTTCCCATGCGTTAGATTTTCTGGGAATTAAGGGAAATGTAGACAAAAAACATTTAAAACAATTTTAGACAGCATCCATGTATCCACGTACCCAGCTTATTTTAATATGCAGCTCTAAACTTCCAGATATAAGGAATGAACTCAGCCCCAGAAGTGTGACGGCCCTAGTCCCTGGAATTTAGTGGTAAATGTGGGGTGGACAATGGTGACAATAAGAAATTTGTCCCGTAGCTCTCTGTAGAACCACCCATAATGTGTCCCAGCTGAAAGGGTATCTATCCAGCCACTCCTTTGACAGACAAAGAAACCAAGGCCCAGAGAGGGGAAGTCATGTGTCCAAGGTCACACAGCAATATAGGAAGCCAGGTCTCCTGCCAACTTCCTCCACCATTGAACAGCTTCCTGGAGAGAGTGGGATTCAGCCGGCAGTTGCCTAGCACTGGAAGGCAGATGGGCAGATGAGTGGGGAAGATCCATAAAGAAGGATTCAGGGCACATGAGTGGGAAATATTAGATAATCTTTCATTCCTCAGTGAAGTCATGGAAATGGTGAAAAGAGGCAGAATTAACTGCAGCATTTCTGGAAAACATTCCCCTGACACCCACAAAAGATATCACTTTCTTCGAGTCTTCATTTTGAGGAAGTGTTTTCACTGCACTGGACTTGAACAAGTGCAAACCAGGAAAGCCCCTCTGCTTTTTTATAGAGCAGAATTCAGTCCACCCGGGGCCCCACCCTCATGACTGACTTCCCAGTAGAACTAGTGGAAGGGGGTCCCATAGCAGCTGTACGAGGACACCGTACCAGGGGGATTCTCACAGGAGGGGGAGAAACAAAGACCTAGCATAGCCTAGGCAGGAGTTTTCAAGCTGAAATTCTCATGCTCTCATCTCTTTTCTGAGACATTTTGCAGCCTCACAGCATGCCTAGTGAAGTCCCGTAACTGCAGAACACTTCAGTGCCTGTTGCTGGGCCTGTAACTTCCCTTCCTTAGTGACACTTCTCCCACACACTTGGCCATCCCACGGCCAAAAGCACCCACTTATCATTTGCAGCCTCTGTTCTCGTCTCCTGCTGGTATTCCAGCGTTGGAGAACGCGAGCTGTGCTTAGAGGTGGCAGGAATATCTATCTCCGCACGTGGATTCTGAGCTCCTGCCCAAATTTCAGTGGGCCTTTGAAGACTTCCTGCAGCCCAGTTGTAGTAATTACACCAGAGTGGAGTGGAGGCGAGGGCAGAGGGTTGAGCTGGGGCAGCGGGCATTGTGGAAAGAGCCTGGAAATCAATGACGAGAGAGCCAGCTGTGAGTCCCGGGACCCTGGACAAAGGCAGAGAGATGGTGCCGACACCCTGGCAGGATTTCCTTAACTCTGCTCCCGTTTCTGATTCAATTCTTCAAGTATTACTGTGCACTTACCACGTCCCCACCTCAGCAGGGCTGCCAAGTATGAGCCATGTGCTGTGCCCCCCAGAAAGCTGACAAGTATCGACAAATATACCACCCTTTCCCCCCTCTTTCTCCCGCTGAGCGCCTCCTTTCCTGGGTGGGCTTGATTTCATGGTCCAAGCCAGACATTTTGGAAAACGTCTGCAGTGGCACGGAGCAGGCAGGAATATTTATTTCTCGTCTCCATCTGCATTGCTTCCTCTCTTGGAGAGGAGCTGGGGGGAGGAGGGAGGAGGAGATGTGGCTTCTTCGTGCCAGCCCGAGAGGCGTCCAGGCGCACCCCTCCTCTCCTCCCTCCCCAGCCTCAGCAGCAGGAGCAGCCTGGGATTTCTGGAGGCAGGCGCCTTTCGAACTTTGGAAAGATCAGCCCAGTTGGAAGTCGCGATTAGCAACTATCCGCCCATTTCCCCTGACTGCAAGATGTGCTTTTGTGTGGGTTGCCTGCTTGGAAGGGTCCTTGTCTGGTGGGGAGCCTCACACTGTTCTTTTAGGAGGCCAGGAAGGGGGACAAGCAGGTACCTAGGTCTCTCTCCGAACAAATTAAAATCCTTTCCTTGGTCCTATCCAGGTGTTAACAAATATGCTAGTTCTGGAATCCACTCATTCTTTCATTCACTCGTTCATTCATTCACCCAACATGTATTTACCAGGCACCTATGTGCCATGCATTGTGCTAGTTGCTGGGAACACAACAATGAGCAAGGAAGACATGTTCTCTGTTCTTTCGGAGCTTACAGTTAGGAAAAGAGACAATAAAAAAGGAAAGAAAATTAAAGTGGGGGGGGAGTGCTATACAGGCCACAAACTGGAAAGAAAGGGAGAGAAAGAGAAAGGAGATGGGGGGTAGTGTTGCTTCAGCGAGGATGGTCACGGAAGGCCTCTGAGGAGGAGGGACATGGGCTGAAACTAAGCAGGGGGTGGGGGGTCAGCCATGGCTGGAAAAGAGGGGAGAATCTTCTAGACGGAACAGCAATTGCAATGACCAGGAGGCAGGAAAGTAGGAGGCATTTTGCAGGATAATTTGGAAGGAACATGGACAGGATTTAGAGACTGAGCACATGCTGGGGGTGGAGACTCGATTGAAGGGGGCACCGTGGAAGGCCCCTGCTCGGGGAGGTCTCGAAGAGCTCCTCTGCACCGAATGAGTCCTGACAGCCAGCAGTGTACAGCAGAAAGACAGCGGGGGTGGGGGGGGGGGTAGGGGAAGACCTGGGTTGGGGTCCCAGCCCTGCCCCTCACCTGGGAGCTCTGTGACCTGGAACACAGGACCACACTTGGCTTTTCATTCCCTTTGGCGTAATACGATGATGGTTTTATTAGATGAATTCAGAAGTCTAAAATAGTGACAGGAGCAACCGCTTCTGTTCTTTAAGCACTTGCTAAGTGCCTGGCACAGGGCTAAGTGCTTTAAATACATTTTTCTCCTTGCATCCTCTGAACACTGCCATTCCAGCAATGCTCTTGTGCAGAAGATCAGATTGAGGATCAGAGAGGTTAAGCCCTCCAGCTTGACCAGCGTACTTCTCTCTCCCATAAACTCTGGAGCCTCCAAGGAAGAGTGACGATGTTGAAGGGGCCCACACCCACTCCCCTGGCAGACAGAATGATTACCTCAAATCCTCTGAAGGCCCCTAGAATTCACTCAAGATTCCTCCATCAAGCCAGTCCATTTGAGATGGTCACGATGGAAATGGAAGCCACTCAGGACAGGCAGGATAAAGCCCCATTCAGAGCTGTCAGGGGGCTAAACCCCACCCTATGTCCAATTTCCTAGGTCTCAAATCACCCGCATTCACCCCCTTTCTTTCCATTTGCTAGCATTTTAATTGTTTTGCCACTTAGAAATGAAACAAAGTAGACATGCTTCTTCCTGCTAGAATCTAAGACCAGGGCTGGTGTTAAGTGCAGATCAACCAGCAGCATAGACTGCTTTTATGCAGAGCTCTTGTTGTCATGCCAAAGAACAAGACTGTCACTTTGGTCAAAAGCCAGAACTGGATCAAAGGAATTCACTTCTGTCCCCAGAACATTGTGGTCAGGAAGCAGTTCAAATTTTAGAGTGGGGTGAGTGTTCATAATTGTTTGTGTTATCTCTGGTGATGTCTCATTTTTGCTTTGGCTTCAGGGAATGCCCAGCATGGGAAAGATGGCTTTTTATAGTGTGGGCTGGTGATGGTGGAATAGATGGAGAGGTCTTGCTCTACCCTCAGAGGGTAACATCAGCAGATTATCAGATGCTGAATACATGTGATTCAAGTCAGTTGGCTTCCTTCAGAGTGGAGGTGCCTGCCTTGGACAGAAGCACCCATCATGGTGGTAATAGCTGACCTTTCCTGAACATTTACTATGCGTCAGGCACTGTGTGCTAAGTGATTCACATGCGTTTCTTCATTGATCCTCCCAATCACCCTATGCAGTAGATACGATTATTATTCCCATTTTACAGATGAGAGAAGTTATTTGTACAATGTCATACAAGTACTAAGACTCCATCTTAGATTTATTCCTTTATTATCTCCAGAATGTTATTCTCCATAGAAGCAGAGAAACTCATAAATGAAGTCAATTAGCAACTCTTCCAGGAACTATCCACTTACTGATACCACTTCTAAGGGGAAGTCCTCTATTTTTTTCACATCTTACCGCAGTAACATTTTATAAGTAATTTACCCACCAACTGTTTTGCAATAAAACCAAAGGAATAGACATTCACAATCCCTCACTTCTTCTGTGCTTTCCACATAATCTTCAGTTTCATATTATGCCTTCATTGAACATGTTTGTTGAGTGTTTACTTGATGCTAGGCACTGGGGACATAGCAATGAGTAAGAGGGATCATGCTTCTTAGTATGTATTCTCATGAGGGCGATATATTCTCAACAAGTAGTTTACACATGTTGCAGTTTTTCCGAGAGAGGGAGAAGTAGCTGATGCAATGGGACAGTAGCCTGAAGGTCCCCAACCTCATCTGGGAGGCCATGAAGGAAATGACATGTGAGCTGAGATCTAGTGGATCTTGCAAAGAAGAGAAGAAAGAGTACAGGGTACAAAGACACAGAGGAGAAAGGGAAGGTCCAGGGCATTCTGGGAACTGGAAGTCCACTGTGACTCGGGGAGAGGCCAGACTAAAAGGAGGGAAAGGACAGCTAGTCTGTTAAGGAGGGAACAGCCTGATAATGAAAGAACTTGCCCATGGTGATGGGCTCAAAGGGCTTACAAGGGACATTATCCAAAACTGATTCAGCTGGAGAAGCTAAGAGAGGTCACCGAGAGACTGGCTACTGTTATCAGAAATGTGGGATTTGTAGTCTGATTTTGAAGCTTTGAGCCACCATTGGAAGGCAAGGCTTATTTTGTCTAATGTAGTTCGTTCACACTGGCCAAAAAATAAAAACAAAATAAAACCACTGTGCTCTGAAATGTTCAAGAATTGTAAAGCACTGATCTGCCATGCCTTCGACCGACCTCTTTCATCAGCCCTTCCCCAATGGTTCAGAACTTGACATCCACTTTGGGGTTTTATGACAGATAATTTTATCACCTAGTAGGACATCATCCTCATTTCCAGTTCATGCCATGAAAACACAGTTGACAATTAACATACCTGCTGTCCAAAGCAGCCCTGCAGACGCTCTTCAGAAGAAAAAAAGAAGCATCCAGAGTTAACCCTTTCCCTTAATGTTCTTTAGTAAACAGACGAACATAAGACAGACACAGTATTTTCTCCAGACTGTGAGATGCTGAGCAGCTGGGTCCCAGAAATGTCAGCTATGAAAGAAATACCTGATGAATACAGATGAGGCTTCCAAAACGAAGTAATTGTTCTGAAATTAAAAGTTAGAAATGCTGCCCTGACCTCTGAACCACATGTAGTAGGAAGCTTATCGCCAGAAAGTTGGAGGGAGAGCTATGATTGTGAAGCCTGGACTGACAGAAATGTGGGCGAGTTAGTGAACATTTGTGAGCCTCAGTCTCTTCATCTGTTGAGTGGGGGTGCCAGTGCCTATTTCAGAGAGCTGACGAGACGATTACAACTACAGGGCACAGTGACCCGGCAGGACACCTGGCACTCTGTGGATGCCCAGTAAATAGCCCTTAGCCTTACCTTCAACTTCAACCTGTAAGAAGGTTTAAATGATCCTAGCACTTTTAACTATTCTCTTACCTGGTCGGTCTTTAGTATAGTAATCATTTCTCCTAAACAACCCAAATCACTGTTCATCACAGGATCAACCAAAACTCTCTACAGCTCCATTTCAGCACATCCTTGTACTCAAAATTCTGATTCATCAGAAATGTTTACAACTAAGTTTAATGTATTTTAGTATTTAGTGTTTTATTTTGTTTTATTTTATTTTATTTTATTCTTATTTCTTTTAAGTAGGATCCACACCCAGTGTGGAGCCCAACATGGGTCTTGAACTCACAACCCTGAGATCAAGACCCAAGCTGAGATCAAGAGTCAGACGCTTAACCAACTGAGCCACCCAGGTGCCCCTTTAGTGTTTTAATTCTTCCAAAATTTTTCATTCATACAGTTTCTAGAATACCTATTAACCAAAATATTCAGTTAATCAGAATTGAATAACCCATTCTCCATGTTTATTTTAGGTTGAGTCAGGTTTATTTCAACATACACCTAGGTTACTTGTTTGTCCGGTTCTGCCCCTTACTAGAGTATAGTCCTGGATGGGTTAATTAAGCTCTGAGCTTAGTTTACTGACCTATATAATGGGCCTAATAATAAGACCTCTATTACGTGATGTTGTTAGAATTATATGAGGAAATGTTATGTACCTGGAATGAGGTAAGCATTTGATACTTGCTATTGTTATTATTATGGTTCTTACTGTGGTTACATCACTGAGTCCTGAGTAGTAGGACCAATTACTTGATCTGTCACCATGTTTTCCATGACTGCTATATGTAAATTACTAGGCTAGGAGTTGTAAAAATAGAAAGACTTTTTTTTTTTTTAAAAGATCTTAGCTCTTGTTGTCTGGAAGTTACTATCGAGAGTGCATACAACCGAAGGAACATTTGAGGTTTTCTGGTCCAGTGTTTCCAGTGATGCCCTGTGTCCGCTCAGTTCTTCCCTGTTGGTGAGCACCACTTCTCTACGTCTCTTCCGATCTCTGCATTTCATGACGTCCCCCTGGCAGCTCCAAATGGACTGTGGTCAGATTGCTCCACAGAACTGGCATGTGCTGCCAAACACGGTGGCTCCTCCCTCCCTCTTCTTCCTCTTCCTCCTTCCTTTCTACATATCCCTGAGTGTTTTCCAAGCACCGGAGATGCACCACATGGTACCTGAGATGATGTTAGATGCCACAGAAATGCTGCATTAAATAACACCAATTCCACTGTGAAAGAATGATCCCCTTTTAATTTCATTTTCATCTTTATCTTTATATCAAGGGGAAAGTATCCAGTGAGTGCTTATGCGTCTCTCACACTTCTCTAAAATTTCAAATCTTCATGTGTAACAAAGAGAAAAAGAGAGAAAGAGGGAGCAGGTCTTGGGCTCAGCACCCTCTGCGGGCAACCATGTCTACCTAGAATATAACGATGTTATTTTTATTTATGTTGTGTGTACTCTTACTTCCTTCTCCTCTTGATTGTATCTTGATATTGATTTTCCATTTATGGCAGTGGTATACATTTTCTGTCTATAATTAAGTATTTAAAAAGTGAGGCAATTTAAGGAAGAATATTAAGTATAGAAGTTAGTACAGACAGCACATGGGCCGTAGCCAAAGTCAGGAAGGTGGTGTTGAAGCCAGGAGTTTGGGAGGTTGTGATACCTTCTTCATGCCCCCATTTTGCAGTTGCGTCAAGTGAGACCAGAGAAAGAAAATGACTTGAACATCTAGACATGTTAGACACAGAACTCAGACCTTGTCCTTCATCCATTGGTTTGTCGTCTCCACTCTTTACCTGAGATGAGGAAAAGAAGAGGAAAAAGAATTCTCCATGTGCAGCCGACCTAGACTGACTCTGATGGACAAGTTATCACTGGCAGTGGTGATGCAAACAATCTGTGCCCTCAAGTTCAGGCTGAGGCAGCTGGGGGACAAGGGGAGGGCATCGGGCTGACAGGTGACCCCTTCATGCAGAAACGGGACTTTCAGTCATGACAGCACGGCCCTCCCTTGCATAGCACCAAGGCCGTACGAAAGCCAGAGGGACACGAGTAAGACACGGTGCTCACCTTCTTCCAGCTTTCATTCTGTTGGGCATCTCAGCGTTGAGAGGTGTTCTGAGGGCAGAGCAAAACCCAAAAATGCCAGAAATGGGCAGAGGCCCCACTATGATGGAATAAAAATAAGCCTTTGACCTGCTTGGAGAACTTATAAAATTAAAGCTTTTCAGTTTGTACTTCCAAGTTTCTCCTCAAATGAGAGTATGCCATGTAAATAGACAAATGGGAAAGCAGTACAGCATCATGAAGAGGTCAAGCCCTGGAGTCCAGAACACCCATATTAACACCAGCTTTGTGTCCCTGAGGAAGCTGCATAGTGCTGCCGGCTATGTGTCTTTGAGGAAGTTGTTAAACCTCTCTGAGCTCAGTCTCCTCATCCATCCATGTTAATAATCCTCATGCCCTCCATTGTGAGGGTTAATTACTTGTAAAGTGCTTAGCCTTATGCCAGGCAAATAATAAGCATGCAACCATTGTTAAGTCATCATTAAAAGGGTGGGTTTGAAGGAGCCTTTGAGCCTTGCAGAAATCCTCGCTGGGAATGAAGGATCGGGACAGAAATGAGGGAAACTGGAAGGAAAAACGTGTCTACTTCAATCGGGCATCTGTTCGGAAGCCCCAGGGGGGAAGAGAGATGAGAACATACACTTCCTGGACCCAGTCTCGGAGCACAGTACCCTGAGCAACAGGAGATAGGAACAATTCTCGTTAATGAGCCTGCGGCTCCTAATCAGTGCATGGAACAGAATGCTTTTGCTGAATAGAGATCATTTCCCTGCCTCGTGCCCAGCTCCCCAGAAGAGCCAGCAGCTCTTTGTTTAATGAAAGGTAGGGACTTCGAGGAGTGTGGTGGGATGGGCTGCAGGAGGCATTATTACCCTCATTACTATGATAATAGTTTCATCACAATCAATATTTATGAACATGCACAGAAGCTGTGCAATCAACCAGCAGCCCTACAACTCGAGGTTTTCGTGTTCTTGCCTAAGGACACTCTCCAGGAAAGCCTGGGCTCTCTCCCGCCTTCCCCTAGACCCTCAGAAGCTCTACAGAGGTCCTCAGAGGTCATTTCAGAATATGCATGATGGTTACACAACAGTTATATATGAGATCTTATTTGTGGTAATAGGTGCATATCATCATAGGTATCTCCACAGTCATCATCTGGATTTGATCTTCAGACTTGGGGAAATTATCCTGTGAATAGGTAGGGCAGTGTAGGGGACAGTGTAATACAGCGGCGGATCCTTTGAAGTTAGACCCACTTGGGTTCAAATCCTAGCTCTGAGCTGTGTTCCCTGAGGAAACCGATTTAACCACTCCAAGCCACAGTTCCTTCAATTGTAAAATGAGAAGACAAGTTGTTAGAAGCATCAGATAAGATGGTGTCAGTTGGTCATTCAGTCATTGTAAATGTGCCCATAGTTTTGTGTATGACTACATATATCAGGTGTTTGGTATTTCTGTGTTGTCCATGAGAAAACTAAACAATGGTTTTTCCCAAACTCACAGAGCCAGGATTTGAGATGGCAGGAGAGTCCAGACTTGGACTCCAATATTCACATTCTATTATTTGAAAATTTTTCCAACACTGGTTCTATTTATAAGCAACTGAGGGAAACCTTATTTTTAAACATTTCAGTGTTTAAGTCTTTTCTTTCAAATGTGCACCAGATTTGGAAAACCAGTTGATCATTTTTCTGAGCCACGGCCACCTGGTGAGCCTCCCATAAAACATTTTTGGTGTCCCAGTTCCCACATCTGCAAAAACAGCATTTATACACTCCAGCCCTTTGAAAAAGGAAAGGCAGGGAAGATGCCTTCATGACGTACGTCCTCTTTGTAGCATTTACGTGGTGCTTATGCGCACTTCATAACTGGCCAGAAACACCCTTGCTCTTCAGCCAGCAAAGAAGACGTTTCAGCCGCTGGGTGACAGAGCTGGGGAATCCATCGTGCTCTCTATGACTGCAGTAGTATATTTCAAGGGTTGTGTTTCTCTCTAGTCCTCCAGAAGTGTTGTAAGGGGCTTTCCCTGTAATTGTCACTTCGCCCCAAGCAGGAGCCACTGAGGTTTGCTCAACTGCTCACCCGCACACAGAGTCCCAGTACATCCACCCACTGGTACATTCTGTCTCCCCCAGGCAGTCAGTCCCTCAGTTGGCACTAACAATGTATTCATCTTCCCAAGATGCACTTAGAGCATCCAGATTATGGATGGGGGGGGGAGGGGTTGCTAGGTTTTGCTTTTGCCTTTGTAGAGGACATATCTCAGAATCATGTCCCTGGTCAACCAAAAACCTTGAAGAAGTTACTCTGGAAGAGACACATTCCTCCTGCAAAATGCCCTTCTCCACTAAAATGTTGAAAATTCTACCACTCGTTTTGTTCTTTTTTCAATAGATTTTTAATGAAAGAAATATATAGAAGGTTAAAAATGAAATAGTACAGACACTTATAATAATAATTTTTTAAGAAACAACAGTTCTCTGTCTTGCCCCTTTCCACCCTTAATCCCTGACCCCAGAAGGGATCCCTGAAACAATTTTGTTTTTATCCTCATAGCCCCAAGTACTATTCTTACATTGCCATTTCTTGATTTATTGATCTTAGAGATTATTTGACTCCCTACTGTAATAGATGGAGCTTTAGCTTCTTATACTTCTCCCCCTCCCTCTTCCTGTTATGGTTGTGTCAATATTGTCATTCCTCTCTTGGCATCTTGATTACTTTAAATTATACCCATCCACCTTGAATTCTTGTTTCAGCCACATGATGAGGCTGGTGACACCAATGCCATTTTCATTCTCCTGCTTCCTCCTCCAACTGATCTCTTGTTCTAACATGGGAATTGGATGGTACATCTCTTCATTCTTAACATTTTAAAATGGAAGAACCTGTATTTATGAATGTCTCTTGAGTCTACCAGCACTGCCCAATAGAACTTTCTGCAGGGGGGGAAGTATTCTGTATCCAAACTGGTTGATACAGCAGCCACTGGCCACATGTGACCCCTTAGCACTTGAAATGTGGCTAGTTACAACTGAAAAGTTGAATTTTTAATTGTATTTTGTTTTCATTCATTTAAATGTAAATAGCCACATGGAGCTGTTGGATAATGCAGGGCCAGACCAAGCTTAATATACAAGTCTGATTACAGAGAACAACTTGATTTTTTCAGCAAAAATAGTGATAATAGCAGACAGATATTTCTTATTTCCCATGACCTGAGAACTGATCTGCCAACTCAGTTAATAACCCAACAACTCTATGAAGAGTAGTAGTATTCCCATTTGATAAATGAAGAATGTGAGGCATGGAAAAGTCAAGGAACTTGCCTAGTAAGTGGTAGAGCTAGAATGTGGCCCCGTGCGATCCAACTGCAAAGCCTGCGCTCTGAACCACCTCCCTATCCTGTCTCTGCTCCCCTTTGGAAGCTCTTACATCTTTTTTCAGGTTTTGCAATCTGCTGACCAATGATGTGGGTGCAGCTTCTCCCATGTTCCTGGCCTGAATGATGCTTATCATGGAGCTATATGCATTTAGATGTCAAGCCTGCCGATTCCATTTCTGCCACACCAAAAAAAAACAGAATGCAAACTGGAAGCTGAGGAAGGATGTGGGCAAATGTGGGGACTCAGGGAAAGTTCACAGAGGGGCTCGCTCCCCGGTCACAGGAAGGTTGTTCCTTTGGCCTGCTCATTCCAGCAAGAGCAGTATAGCAACTAGGAGGTACCGTGAAGGTTTGCCGACCTTTTTATTACGCCCCTTTGTACGTATTACCTTTGTGAATCCTCACCATAGCCCAAAGAGGTGCAGAGGAAGAGGGCTGCAACTAGAGGGTGCTGGGAATATTAAATTGGATGTTTCATGAACAACACAGAAAATAGTGCCTGGCACAGGGTAGATACTCAGCACATGCTGCCTATTGTAATCCTTTTATCTCTTTGCCAGGTCTACCCATGGGGCTATGCTATGCTGGCTGGTACCTGTGGGAAGGGTCTTTATTTATCTCAAATGCTTTTCCTTTTCCCTGTTACTATATTTTTCCTGGAGCCTCATGTCCAGAGCTCTTATGAGTACTAAAATATTAATAAGCCTCTTGTTTTAGTACTAAAGTATTTATAACTTTTTCAAGGTGTGGGAAGTGCTTCTATCCCACATTCTTCCTAGAGCTAACCTGCCTCGTACACCATCTGAGAGTCACAAACATTTTTTTTTCTTCTAATTCTGGAAGCAATCAGGAGAAAACACTCAGCCTGGCACCCTATTATAATTGATAAGGACCTGAGGCTAGACAGGTAGCTAAGATCCATCAACTAGCTAATGGGCAAATGAAGACTAGACATAATTTTGTGATTCTCTTGCCACCCCCACTCCGTGATCTCTCACTAATCATATTATAGCCCAGAGGTCAGAAAACTTCTGGAAAGGACAGAGAGTAAACACGTTTGACTTTACAGGCCACACAGTCTCTCAACCTCTGCCCTTTGTTGTAAATGAGTGGGTGTGGTTGTATTCCAATAAAACTTTATTTATGGACATTGAAATGTCAATTTCCCATAATTTTCACATGTCAGGAAATACTTATTCTTCTTCTGATTTTCTTTCAACCACTTAAAAATGTGCAAACCATTCTTAGCTCATGGGCCATACAAAAACAAACAACAGGCTAGATTTGGCCCACAGTCCACAGTCTGCCAAGCTCTGTCTAGTCTATAAGCTATGGAGAGGAACACACTTGGCACAGTCAACTCCCAGCTCAGCACAAGTGAATTAAACACTAGTAATAATAATAACTAATCATTATTGAGCTCTTACTGTGTACCAGGCATTGTGCTGAGCACTTGACATATTAACGTGTTCAACCTCAGAAGAACCCCCTGAAGATGATAGTTGTTATCCTCATTTTGCAGATCAGGATATAGAAGCTGTGGAAGGTTGAATAATTTTTCCCAAGGTCATTTAACTGATAAGTGATGGAGCATAATCAAACTAAGATCTCTATGACCCAAAGCTTCTACACCTTCCACAAAGTACGCTCTCCTTTTCCCAGATCCCAGGTGGTCAGTAGGTTAGAAGTGGTTTTAGAATGACACATCCTTTTCAAAACAACAACTTGGTGTAATGAAAGGACTCTGCACTTTATAACCTGACTTGGGCTTGTACTCCAGTTGCACCAGTTACTGGTTGACCTCTTGAAAACCGCTTACCCTTGCTGAGCCTCAGCATCCTTCTATGAAGCAGGAATAGTGAAACGAGCCATCCCAGGCTCTACAGTGATGACTAATTAAGCTAATTATACATAAGTGCTCAATACATATGTGCTCAGTAAAGATCATTGAGGATCAGGTGAAAATCAGGTCAGTCGTTATTGTTTTTATAGCCAGGAGACCCAGGAATACCCAAATCCTGTCCTTGACCATTAGGGACCACCTGACAGCATCCTCCAGGGAAATACAGGCAATGGATAAAGGTAGGGGAATATGAGGTAAAGGAACACCTTATTAAGTGTTGGTTGTCTACTGCTGCATAAAAACTATGGCAGAATTAGTGGCCTAAAAGAATCATTTTGTTTTGCTCACAATTTTGTGAGTCAGGAATCTGGGAAGAGCTCAGCGAGGAGATTCTTTGGTTCATGTGGCTCTGACTGGGGTCACTCTCTGGGCTGCATTCAGCAGGTGGCTGGGCTGGGGCTGGATGGCTGATAATTTGATGTGTCTTCATGTGGCTTCTTTCGACCTATATGGGCTCTCATCTTGCTGATCTTTTCCACGTGGCTTGGGCTTCTTACAACATGGTAGTCTCATGGTACTCACCCATACACAGCTGCTGGCTTGCAAGAGCAGGGAAGCAGAAGCTGCCAGCCCTTCTCACGACTTGGCTGGAAACTGGCATGGCCTCATCTCCATCATGTTCTTTGGGTCAGAGCAGTCATAGGCCAGCCCAGACTCAAGTGGGATGGAGGAATAAACCCCACTTTTCAGTGAGGGAATGGCATGCCCATACAGGGAGCAAAATCATTGATGACAAGCTTCTTTGGGAACAGGCTCCCACATTGTGACTGGGGCTTTGGGTCCATATTCCAATGCGGAGCAACTCTACAGAGTCACTCTGGTCTCTAGGGATCTCTTTCTAAGAGGCAGACATAGAATAAAAAAGAGAGTCCAGGCTCAAAGCCAGCAAAAGAGAGAAGACAGCCGGGCCTCTTACTGCAAGGTAGGTCACACACTGTAACCTGAAGCACTTCAGTGTGCAGATACATAGCTAGCCAAGAAGTAGCCCGGATGGTGCCCTGGAACCTGACCAGTCCAATCAGCCCCTTTGTAGGTGGCAGGAAAAGAGAATGTAAAATTAATAGCCAACGTTTATTGAACACATACTATGTGCTAGGCCCTGTGCAAAGGTTTTTTACGTACATTAACTTGTTTAATCCTTAGCATGCACTAAAGGAATCAATAGAAATCAACTGCTTAGAATAGTGCCCTGCATATGTTAAACACTTTTAAAAACTGTCTTTTTTTAATTAATTAATGATTCATACAACCACCCTGTGAGGAGTTATTGTTGTCACTATCTATTTTCAAATGGGGAAGCTAATGTTTAGAGAAGTTAATTCCCTGGCCCCTGATGCCAGCCTCAGTGTCGGACTCATCCCCCTGCCCCCCCTCCCCTTACCCCTGCACTATACTGCCCGCATGGCATGGGAACGAGAGACCCTTTCAGCCGTTCCCACAGAAGCAACAAATACCAGTTCCCTTTGCCCACACTTTTTTCAGTATCCCTTTAAGACTGTTGTAACTTAAAAACGAACTGCAAGAAAACACTAGAAACCTCTACCCTGGGTACTAAGAGTATACCCAGAAGTTCATTCATTCAGCAAATTTGTACTGAACCCCTACTCTATTATCAGGCAGTGCAGGCACTGAGGAGAGAGAGAGAAGTTCTTACTTTTCATAGACACGAGGGTAGTGATAGATGATAAAATTCAACATAAGAGATGATTATTTTTTAAAGATTCATTTATGTGAGCAATTGGGGGGGAGGGACAGAGGGAGAAGGAGAGAATCTCAAGCAAACTCCCCACTGAGCATGGAGCCCCTAGTGGGGCTCATCCCACGACCCACCACATCATGACGTGCACCAAAACCAAGAGTCCAACCCTCAACCGACTGAGCCACCTAGGCACCCCTAGAGATGATTATTTTATGCAAGGTGCTGAACTGCCTCACCTTGCAAAAAAATAGTAGTAATCCAGATCTCTGGGATTGCCTGGGTTCGAGAAATGGAGAAGGCACAAAATAGCAAAATGATCCTTGCAACAGAAATCTCAAAAGCCAAATGTCGAAGTAAATGTTGCTAGCCCCTTGAGGCAGTGGTGTGGCTGGCAGTTTCTAGGCAAGGGCAGAGAAGTCAGCTCCATGCTCTTGTGAAGTCAAACAAGACAGGGTGGCGTCAGCTTGTGCAGAGAATAAATCACTTCCTTGGTTGGTGCTTTCTTAAGCGACCGTGGGGAGAAAGGCGAGCTCAGGCAGTCAGTAATGCAGTGGTATCTGTTCAGACTTCTTTTTTCTTCCATCTTTGAGTCTTACCCATCAGATTTCTGTTTGCAAAAAGGGCCTAATCCACTTTTTTTTTTGTCTGTGCATTGATTTAATAGTATCAAACCCTGAGGTCCTCGTGGTCTGCACCTGGGTTGCTTTTTCCCCTAATGAAGCAAGAGAAGTGGTTTAAGCCCCCACCGTGCTCCCTATCAAAGCTACACAATGATTAACTCAGGTCCCCTTATTAGGACCAGGCAGAAGAAAATCCCTTAGTCATCAGCATTGTGAAAATCCCGGGATGGTGAGTGTTCAATGAAAAGATTACCTTGGGCACCTGAAAAATAATGGAAGAGCTCAATAGAGAAACCATTAAGCCTGTCCACACACACTAAGTCAGGTGGAGGGTCGAGGTAATTAGCTGGGACATTCAGGCCAGAGAAACTGTTTTGGACCTTCTGCCCTGAGTCAGTGCAGACAATTATTCAAATCCCTCCTACATTTTTCCCTGAGAAGCCATTTGCAGACAATTATTCAAATCCCTCCTATGTTTTTCCCGGAGAAGCCATTTTAGGTTGTGTCTACACACACGTGCGCACGCAAAACAAGAGTTAAATAAGACTGGTCAATAAAAGTGGTTTATATTTGTTTGTTTTTAACTGAATAATAGGCAGCTTAGGGGATGGGAGGTCCAAAGCTTTAACTTCTTAGCTGCAGAGCTTTAAGCCAAGTCTCTTCATCTCTTTTAACCTCAGTTTCTTCAACTATAAAATGGAATAATTAATAGGTTGTTATGAGGATTAAATATAACAAATGCAGTATTCCTGACTCATTGCCTGGCAAGACATAAGCACTCAGAAATGTTACTTAGAGTTACTAGTTGTCAGAAGGACATGAGTCATTCTGTGTTTGGAGAGATTGTGCACTTAGACATCATCTAAGAAAGGGGTCAGGAATCATGGAGCAAATGCCTTCATCTACAGCCCCTGATGTGGTGCCTTGTACATAATAAATGTTCTTTGCTTCAGGCATGTGAGAACATGAACAAGTTGTTCACTGACAGTTTGTCTCCCACCCATCATCCTTGGTCTCCCTCAGGTTCTCCTACCTTGTGTGTCCTCTTCTGACCTCCTTTCCCAGAACTGGGAAAGTCTGGGAGGTAGGGGGCAAGGGGGCGGGTGCCCATGGGTACTGCTACAGAAAGTGTATTCTTGTCCCATCAGTGGGATGGTCAGAATGCAAGGATTTCAGGAAATGACATGTGGCTGAAGTCACAGTTCTTGCCTTTCCCTTAGGACAGTTGAGTGCCGACTTAGAATATGTGCCAGACCAGGTATCTGACCAGGTATCTGGGGCAAACCCCTTCCCCTCCCCCTTATCTCCTGCGCCCCAGAGCACATGGCTTGGTCCCAGAGAGCAGGAGGTACATGTGATTGGATATAACTGAGCACCCTGGCCTGGGGAACTGCCCTATTACTCATGCCTAAACTCAGGCATCCTGAATTAAGCAACACATCTTTGCCGTTTGCCTCAAGATT
Organism: Zalophus californianus; assembly: GCF_009762305.2. Taxonomy (NCBI): domain Eukaryota; kingdom Metazoa; phylum Chordata; class Mammalia; order Carnivora; family Otariidae; genus Zalophus; species Zalophus californianus. The sequence continues at coordinate 30,188,202 of NC_045595.1, read as the reverse complement.
TTGAGGGTGAGTCTCTAGTATACAAGATGTTCAGTGAATTGGCAAAAAGCGTACCAGACTGAGAACCAGCTCAGATACCTGCTGATAACCTGGGGAGATTCCAGCATCCTTTTTATGGCAAGAAACTGCCCGTGGGCTAGAGGTAAGGAGTGAAACTCTCACCACCATTACCAGGACAAGGAGTATGCACTTCATCTACACCAATAAGCCAGTATTTCTAGTAACCATGAAGAAAAGTTACCTTAAGTAGCTTTTATGCTGTGCCAGCACTGTTTTACACACTTAGATGGATTATCTCATTCAATCCCTGCAGGATCCCTTTGAGTGATATTATGATCATCCCATTTACAGAGAAGGCTCAGAGAGGTTCAGTAACTTGCTTGAAGTCACCAAGCTAGACAATGGCAAAGCCAGACTCCTAACCCCACCAATCCTCAGCTCATCTTCTTAGCTACTTCACTAGGAAGATTTCTTTTAAAGTTAAAAAAGAAAAGAAAATAGCACACACATACACACGCACACACTTTTGAGAACCACTGATGGGAAAACATATATAATGACAAAATCCTATAATATAGGTAGTACCTTTAAAGAAATGTGTGTTTTATTCATTAAAATAACATCTATATACAATGGAAAAGCATCTTGTGTAGACCATAAGGCCTGTTATTTGATCTAGAGACAGTGTCTGGTGTGCACTTGAATTTTTCTGACCCTTGGCAATAATTCCGAAGCCCTCATGGGTTGGGAGGATCTGGTCCTTCCTCTCAGAATATAGCTGGCAAAAACATACCCTATGGACACTGAAAATAAATGTGAAGTTTAAAGGCAGCACTATTGATGGTAGGCAGGAATGGGTTCAGGAACCAGAGTTCTGATGCTGGCTTTGCCAGTTTATTCACTCTGCTGTATCTGAATGTCTACTATAAAAAGAGAGAACTGATGGAAGCTTCTTGCCTCTTAAGGAGACTAGAGTCAGAAGAGGAAGCAGCCTTGGAGGTAACCTGCCACACAGGGAAGGGAAGGCTCACATCCAGAGCAGCCCACATAGCTCCTGCTTGAGCTCCTCAACCATCAGAGATGCCCAGTGCCTGGATGGACTGAGAGAGCTGTTTAAACCGTCTCCTGGGGCCCTTCATTCTACTCATCCATTCTGATTCCATGCTCTAGAGCCACCATGAAAAAGTTCAGTCTTTCCACATGGAAGCTGCTTAATTAATGCCACACAAGCCCTTCCTTTTCTTGGCAAGATATCTCTGCTTTCGCTTTCTTTATAAAAAGACGCTCCTGTACCCTCATCGTCAACCTCCTTCTTAAAGTGCAGTGGCCAGAACCAAAAGGGACACACCGCATTTTTCTAAGTAATCATAGGACCACAATTTACTCTGAGCTATTTTTTCCTGTTACTGTGGGATAGGAGGAAGATCAATAAGTCAGTATAAGTCAGCAGTTACCCGGGGAGAAACCGAAGGCTGTTGCATGTAGTCGAATGTATGGTTTTCATTCATGGCATAGGGCTTGCCTGATCTTCCCAAACTGCCTTGAAAGGAATAGAACTTGACTGGTGTCATTCTCTGAATTGAAACTGCATGTTAGTGGTAAATGGAGAGTAGGCGTGTTTAAAGGCTGATCATTTCAGCTGTAGCAAAACTCTTACCAACTGCCAAGCACCGACTCCACAGAGCAAAGGAGGCAGTTTCTAGTTGAGAAGAATTATTTTGTCAGCACCTGCCCCGACGACTGATGCTTGAATTCCTCCTGTACATTTCTACCATGGGGGAGCAGGGTCAGGAGTTCCAAAGGAAAAATTTGAGCTCAGGAGACCACATCTGAGTCCTGCCTTCTCTGCCTTCTGGCCTAGATCATGAGCAAATGCATTCTTAAATTCTGTGGGCTTTAGTGTTCTCAGTTGTAAATAGATATGCTTCATAGCCCCCGTTTTTCAGGGTGGCTTAAAGAAGAAACCGTACACGAATGTGCTTTGCAAAGCAAAAAACATCATATAAATGTTAGATATTATTGTGAGGGAGACTTGAAAGAAAGGAAAGCCACCTTCTCACCCGAACTAAATTCTGCATCTGGAATGGACAGGAAAGATTTGGTGTTGGGGATCATTTAGTAGAAATGTTAGTTGTGCGAAATCTGGAAAGCTTTCCTGATATCCCTTTAATGGCCCAAAGTGGGCCTTCTCCTTTCACCCACCAGCCTTTGCAAGAGGTCAGCTTTCAGAATGTTGGCTTTCACGCTGACTCACACAATGGCTTCTCAATCTGGCCATTCCCCTGCTTATTCCTCAACCAACCTGAAGCCATCACTGGTCACTTGCCTTCTCTACTTCCTTCCTTCTGCCCATTTTTCCTGAGTGCCCTTTCTAAGCCAGGTACCAAGTGAGTCACTGGGGAGACAGCTGTGAGCAAGACATGACATTCTGTGGGAGACGGACATTGTACAAAATTACTGAATTACACTTGCAATCATTGCTGCAAAGAAAAAGTGTAGGGGTCTAAGAGAATCTATAACAGGAGAATCTAGGAATTATCTTGGGTGCTGGTGATGATTCCGGATGTTTGGTTGCATTGCCCTCTTGATAATTAACTATTTGATGTGTGTGGTCAGCCTTTTAAAGTTTATGAAGCACTTTCTCATATGCTTTTATCACTAGGTCAGGCTCTCAGCCCTGCAAAGTACATAGAATTACACCCCATTCTAGAAACCAAGGCTGTGGAACTTGATGTGATTATCTCAGGGTCAACTAGTTCTGCTACTTATAGAATTTTGGACTCTTAATCCTGGGCTCTTGCCCCCGCCTCCATTGGTTCACTGGCTTCTTTCCCTTGGGAGTTGGTATTGTGAAAAGTAGCTTTGAAAAAAGAGCAATAAGGGGAAATGCTCCACTGGATACTTTCCTGGGAGACATGTAGGTAGAAGCTATGATTCCTGATATCAGACTCAGCCAAATGGCAAGAAGCAGCCTAACTGTGATGTGAAGGATGTCCTAACTGTTTGATGTGCTTCACAGTCTTTGTGGTTTCCAATAAGACTAAAAACCCTCTCTGACCCCAAATGTAGCCCGTTGATCTCACCTGTGCCTGAAGGAACATGACCTGAGTCCAAATGAAACACACACAATATCAAACATACTCCCATAGGTTTTATTCCTCAAAATCAGCTGTGCATTGACTTCTGAGACTCAGAGAGATGAAGTAGCTTGCCCAAGGTCACACAGCCTGTAAGTCATAGAGCTTGGATTTGAACCCAGATGTGACTCCAAATTCCATGCTCTCAAACACTATACCACACTCTCTCTCCAAAACCTGAAAATAAATTTCGTAACCACTTCCTGCACTTTCCAGCTGGGGTTTTTAGTATTTAAAACCAGGAGACAGGCACTTGGGTGGCTCAGTCAGTTAAGCATCTGACTTCCACTCAGGTCATTGTTTCGGGGTCCTGGAATCGAGCCCCACATTGGGCTTCCTGCTCAGTGGGGAGTCTGCTTCTCCCTCTGCCCTCCCCCTGCTCATGTGTTCGTGCTCGCTCTCTCTCAAATAAATAAATAAAATCTTTTTAAAAAGCAAACCGGAAGACACAACAGCAGCCTTGGGATGGGCTTTAAAAGGCTCTGGTACCCTCTCAGCCCACCCACAGATACCTATCCCCCTCTGGGTTAAGGATGCCCACCCACCACATCCCCTCCTCTTGCAGACACTTTACTGAAACTCAAGGATTCCATTAGGACAAACATGCGGCCAAATGACAAAAAGTCCCCAGGTACAAGAAGTCATAGCAGCCTTAGGTGCCTTTCTAGACTAGCGAGCCCTCACTAATCAATTTTAGTTTAGCTAGAGTCACTTTTCTCCTTTTTAAAGGGACAGAGAAAATACAAAACTCCCACACCAGCCACAGGATCCCAATCAGTAAATATTTGCTTACTTTCTTTTCTTTTCTTTCTCCTTTTCTTTTGTTTTCTTTCTCCCTCTCTCTTTCCCTCTCTCTCTTTCCCTCCCTCCCTCCCTCCCTTCCTTCCTTCCCTTTGTCCCTCTCCCTCTTTTCTCTCTTTCTCTCCAAAGCAGTGCTATGGCAGGGGGAAGAAAATAGCCATCACATTTCATTCTTTAGTACCTTTCTGTGTTTCCTGGTCAGCTCCGGGTACCAGCGTATTGTGTTAACTGATGATGACACACAGCACGGAGCTGTGGACAATGAAACATAAACAGCAGCCTCACTTCTGCCCTCTTCTTTCCTCCTTAGGTGAAGGCAGCTTCCAAATATGTGGATGTACCTGTGAGTATTTGAAAATTGTTTTTGTGGGGGTTTTTTGCTTTCATGAGAAATTTAATGGTGCTGTTTTCATTAGCTGCTGCTAAATTGCATATTCCTGACTTGAATCGTCAGAAAGAGAGAAACCAAGAATATTTCATGGTAAAACTTTTTTCAGATGCGGAGAGGGTATGGTTGCTTTCATCAAGAAGAGAGGTCCTATTTGAGGGTAAACCCGGTGGCCTTTCATTTCATTTTCCTTGGTTTTTCTGGTACAGTTAATTTCTGTTATCATCCTGCCCACCTCCCCTCTGTGTGCACACCTTGGGAGTAGCCGGGAGCTAGAAATTTGCACAAGGGTGCCAGTATTTTTTTTTAAACAAATAAATTCTGAATTTGTTCATTTTGGGGTCAATTCTGCAATTGTTTTAGGGAAACCTTGCAAAACTGCTTATAATTAGTACAGACCTCATTAATGAAGAGAGCTCTCAAAGTTCACAGATAAAGCACTTGTGGTTGCCCAAAATTTACATTTAAATTGAGGTTAAGTACTACACATGAATACTGGAGTGTGGGATTACCTGTGATAAGTCAGGATACATTTATAGACAGACTTTGCCCTGCCTATTAGCAAAATAAAATTGGAGAGATTTAAATATATTCCAATGAAGGGGAAAAGAAAATGATTCTGTTTCTCCATTTCTAACAAAAGAGGTGTGAGTCTATTATAAAATATTAAATTTAGAGAGCTTATCTCAACAGCCACCAAGGGTCTTGAACTGAACGTTTCTCATTCTGAACGTGGTTAAGTACCCTCCTTGTTCAAATACTTATTTGTTAAAATTTGTTTTTTTCTAAAAGGATTTATATTAACATTTAAATTCATTTCCCCAGGAAGCTAAGTGTGTAATGGTTTATTGGCTTATTTCTCAAAGGATGGCAAAATGGAAAATTGGAGTGAACGTAGCATTAGCATATATTTTGTTTGTTTAATGAAAGAATGTACAATCAATAATTATGCTTTGAATTTATATAATACTTCTCATCAAGGGACCTCTGACTCCTTTACCTAGATAGTCTTTATAATGGAGAAGAGAAAAAGCTCTCACATAACTGCAGCAAGGAGAGGCGTTAAGTAGTTTATTTTCTCAAGCCCCAAAGTATAAACTTTCAGTTCACAGGGAGCAAACTACTCAAATTCTCTGGGCCTGTTTCTCCATCCTTGAAATAGAGGTAATAATACCCAAGCCACAGGTCTGTTGTGCAGATTAAATGGCACACATACATGGGACTGTCAGCACCATACCTGGCCCTCACTAAACATTTCAGCACCAGAGGGCCCGAGGGCAGGGGGAAGGGGGTGCCCACACTACATTGCACGGTGGGGGGGGGGGGGGCACGGGCGGAGTAGGGAGGGAGGATGAATTTGCTGACGGTAGCCCTGACCCGCGCTGGTCTCCAGCAGTAATAGAAATTGAAATCCTGGTCTCCCAACCCAAAGATCTGGTGGCTGAGGTTGTTTTCTATAGGCCTGCAGGTGGAGAGGAGATCTCACCAATGAGATTTGAACAGGTGCCCAGTAAGCAAGACCCAAATACCAGGAGAAACTTGATCCGGCAATCGTTACTATCAACTGACATTACTGGGGAGGGTCAATTATTTGGGGGAAGTAAAAAAAAGTCAAAGAGCAGCAATTTCACGTGGCTCGACCTCATTCCTACAAACCAGTTTTAGATTTATTGTAAAGATAAGAAAAAAAATGGACTCTACATCTATAGGAAAGGGAACAAAAACGCATTAGCAGAGTTTTCACCCTCTAGGGAGACAGAAGAAAATGATGTGGCATGTTCCAATATGTGGTACATTTACCACTGTTGATATATAATAATCATAATTGCAGTTGTAAACCAAATCCCAAAAAGCATTCACTGCGTGCTAGACGCTGTTCTAAGCATGTTACATTTAATCTCTACAACAACCTCACTTTAAAGATGAGGAAACAGAGGCACAGCGTTGTTAACTTGCTCAGGGTCCCACGGTCGGTAAGTGGTAGAGCTGAGAGTGAAACCAGTCCCCTTAAGCACGATGCCATCTGCAAGATGATTTTAGGGCATAGACAAACCTCTTTCTTAGGATAATTGAGTAATTATCTAATGAGTATTAGAAAAAATGTGGTTAGCACATCAAACCCATGATTTCACCAATTATTATGCCTAAGGGCAAAGGTAAACTTTAAAATTAACACATTTTTATACCAAATAATATTATAGTGAGAATATTGTGTTTTAGTAAATAAACAATTTTATAGAAAAATAATAGTATGTAATACACATATGTACTACATATTGTTTACATATGGTAAATAATAGTAATCATTTATTTCTCAAAACAACCGTAGTGAGGGAGCAGAGAGTACCAGCTTCACAGGTGAGGAAATTGAGACACAGGAAGGTGAATAGCATGCCCAAGGTCACCTGACTAGTAAGTCAGAGAGTGAGGATTTAAGTGCCAGCAGTTTGGCCATGGGAAACCTGCTAGCACTACCTTCCAAGAGTCACTGTGTGCTCTTTCCAACGCTGCCTTCAGTCAGGGCACGTTGGTAGCGCGAACTCCACCATGGAGGGAATATTTACACCCTGGAAATCGGCAGGTACTACTCACCAAGGTTTGTTGTTTTGTTCTGTTTTGTTGTTTCTGTTTTCTGTTTTGAAGAGCCAACGTCCCAGCACACCAGCCACTCTCACCTCTTAAATCAGTGGTCCTCACACCAGAATGAGCAGCGTTAATATTTGTTTTTTGATTCGTTTTTGTTTTTGTCTTTTTTAAATAGAGATTTTCAGCCCCTTGCGTCCAGAGATTCTGCTTCAGTAGTTCTGGAGGGGAGCTTGGAAATCCCTTTCTAAAGAGCTGATCTATAGCGCAAGTTTGGGAACCAGGGAACTAATTCAGTGAGTCTGGACCTTGGCTACATCTTGGAAACACCTGGGGAGCTTTGACAAGTATTAGTGCCAGGTTGCCTGCCAAATTAAAACAATCTCTGCAGTGTGGGGTCTCGGAGTTAGTATTGTTTAATGCTCCCCAGGTCCTTCTCATTTGCAGCCAGGTTTAACAACCATGGATAAAATCCTCTCCTGAGTTGTTTCTGGCTCTGAAGTCTATAAGTTCATCTGTGTTGCCCTGTGAGGTTTTTGGCACATGTCTTATTGGTTTAGTTCCTTGTAGGGACTAGTTGTTAGTTACATTAGAGATTTGTCTCTTAATTATCCACACTACTGGAAAGAAGTGCTGTTACCATTCATTCAAAACACTGCATAATCCCCAAAGCCTATCTCTTTGTCTTAGAGGTAGTATTTGACCCTTTGGTACACATAGCAGATTTGCATTTCTAATTAAGGCTTGCTTAGGTGACTGAAAATGTAAATTTGTTTTCAAGCTCTGAAGTACCTGGTAGGGCCAAGCTAGGATTAAAATGTCCTATTTGTCCTAAGCCACAGAGTGGCTTCTTCACAAATGATATCTGCCACACGTGGCTGGAGTTAACTATAGAGAGCCTTCTTTCTTTGTGTTGTATGTTTGCTAAAATCCACATCCTATCCCATCAGCCTGTGGAAGCCACATTTAAAATAAACAGTGTGAGGTACTAAACATCGCCACCCAAAGTTTTTTCTCCACTGTGTTCAGAGAGCAATATGGTATAAAGCCTAATGATGTATCTAATAACATCAGCTGTTTAGCCGAGAATATTTTCCATCTATAACTGCACGTTAGCTTGTTTGGCTGGGAACAGGCTGTATTTTCACCATTTTGTTTGGAAGTCTACCTGGACTTCATTACACATCCTTCTCTGCCTTCGTAAATACAGAACCGACTGTACTTGAACCTTTCCTCAGTGACAGAAGATCACCACGGTGACTCTGTCTTTCCCCAATGGCCACCTAGTGACCCACTACCCACAAAGGAATTGGGGCAGCTTGCCTCTGCCCTCAAGAGTCCCGGATCCCCATGGTTGGGGAGTCTATGGGGCTGGTGCTGCCATTTGCTCGGGGCAGCAGGAAAAGTGATAGCGCTCTGTTATCAACACACCTGTTTCAAACAGTTACCCTCTTCCCCCTTCCTGGTCCACCAAAATAGGGGAAGCAAACTTGTTAGATTTGGATGTAAAGCTGGTGAGAAAGAAAGAAGATTGTGAGAGGAGGCCTAGGGACTTTATTACGAGAAAACCACATACATTGGCATCCAGAGACTTCATCATCTTTATTTTGATGTTGGTTTCTCTGAAGCCCCTTTGTTCTTCTTGGTTCCAAAGTAGATTCCAAAGGTAGGTAAGGCTATGAAGTGATATAATATTGTGGGGCTGGGTGGGGAGGGGAATCACAGTGGCTCATGTTTGTATAGCAATTTATAGCTTTTAAGGCATTTTGACATACGTTATCTTAACTGATCATAACAACCCCTGAAGGTAAGTAGGAGAACCATTGTTCATCCCATTTTACACATGGTGTAACTAGAACCCGGGAGAAATTTAAATGATTTTTGCAAGTTCCAATTGGTGGGGGAATCTAATAAAAATCCACGTAGTGGGACCAAAGAGCTTACAAAAAAGAGGTGGGAAATGGGCTTATTCATTCATGGGTTTGTGCA